>NC_142051.1:34792066-35117066 GCF_982192425.1 Myodes glareolus
CTCAACCCCTCTACGTTCAATGGGCTGAGTAGATGTTGTCTTTGGCAATGAGACCCTATTATCACTTTTTAGAGGGTGACTTTCTATCCTAGCATCAGCCTGGGCTGTTTAGGGGTCTCCTCGGGACCTCAACAACTCAGCCAAATGTAACCCAGTCTCACCACTGGAAGCCTTGTCTGGCTACAGAAGATGTCCATTTCAGACTCCATATTCTTTATGACAAGAGTCCTCACTAGGGTCACCCTCATAGATTCCAGGAAGTTTCTACACCACCCACAAATGCCCCCCAATTCTAATCTTCTCTCCCCATACTTTCTCCCTCCACCCCCCCCCAATCTCTCCTTCTCACCTACCTACCCCCAGTCCACCCAAAAAATCTATTCTCTTTTTCCTTTCCAGGGAGACTCCTTCTTCCTCCCTAATGCCCTGCTCTTTACCTAACCTCTCTGGGTCTGTGGAGTGTAGTGTGATTATAACTTATTTAACAGCTAATATCCACTTAGAAGTGAATACATATCATATTGTTGTTTTTTAAAAAAAAAACCACTGAGTATTCCATTGTGTAAATGTACCACAATTTCTTTACCCATTCTTAGGTTGAAGGACATCTATGTTGTTTTCGGTTTCTGGCTATTTTGAATGAAGTTGCAATGAACATAGTTAAGAAAGTGTCCTTGTGACAGGATGGAATGTCCCCTGGGTATATGCCAAGAGTGGTATAGCTATCTTGAGGTAGATTGATTCCCAATTTTCTGAGGAAACACCATATTGATTTCCGCAGTGACTGTACAAGTTTGCACTCCTACCAGCAATGGAGGAGTGTTCCCCTTACTCCACATCCTCTCCAGCATGAATCATCACTTGTATTATTGATCTTAGCCATTCTGATGGGTGTAAGAGCAAATCTCAAAGTACTTTTGATTTGCATTTTCCTGATGGCAAAGGATGTTGAACATTTCTTTTAGTGTTTCTCAACCCCTTGAGATTCCTGTGCCGAGAATTCTGTTTAGATCTGTACCCCACTTTTAAAATTGGATAATTTGGTTTTTTAATATCTAGTTTCTTTATATAATTTGGATATTAGTCCTCTGTAAGTTGTGGAGTTAGTAAAAATCTTTTCCCATAATTTAGGCTGCCTCTTTGTCCTACTGACAATGTCCTTTGCATTATAGAAGCTTTTTATTTTCACGAGGTCCCATTTATTTATTGTTGATCTTAGTGCTTGCACTATCCGTGTTCATTCAGAAAGTTATCTCCTGTGCCAGTGTTTTTAAGGCTGTTCTCCACTTTCTCTTCTATCAGGTTCAGTGTGTTTGGTTTTATGTCGAGGTCTTTGATCCACTTGGACTTGAGTTTTGTACAGGGTGATAGATATGGATCTATTTGGATTCTTCTACATACAGTTATCCAGTTAAAGGTGCTTTCTTTTTTCCAGTACATATTTCTGGCTTCTTTATCAAAAATCAAATGTCCACAGGTGTGTGTACATGGGTCTTCTATTCAAGTCCATGGACCCACCTGTCCATTTCTATGCCAATCCCATGCTGGTTTTATTACTACAGCTCGGTAGCACTGCTTGAAATCAGAAAGGCCATGCCTCCAGCCATTCTTTTATTGTTCATGATTGTTTTAGCTGTGCTAGGTTTTTTTGTTTTTCCATAAGAAGTGAGAATTGTTCTTTCAAGATCTATAAACAATCATATTGGAATTTTGATAAGGATCGCATTGAATCTGTAGATTGCTTTTGGTGGGATGCCCATTTTTACTACATTAATCCTTCCAACTCACAAGCAGGGGAGATCTTTCCATCGCTGGATATCTTCTTCAATTTCTCTCCTAAAAACTTGAAAGTTTTATCATGCAAGTCTTTCACTTGCTTGGTTAGAATTATCCCCATAATGTTTTATATTATTTGAGGCTATTGTGAAGGGTGCTGTTTCCCTGATTTCTTCCTTCATCTATTTGTCATTTGTATACAGAGTGCTACTGATTTTTTTTTAAAGTTAATCTTGTATCCAGTCAGTTTTCTGAAAGTGTGTATTAGCTGTAGGAGTTCCCTAGTAGAATTTTTGGGGTCACTTATGTATACTATCATATTAACTGCAAGGAATGATACTTTGATATCTTTCTTTCCAATATGTATCCCCTTCATCTCCTTCAGTTGTCTTATTACTCTAGCTAAAACATCAAGTGCTGTATTGAACAGATATAGAGAGATGAATAAACATGTCTTGTTCCCAATTTTAGTGGAATTTGACTTTCTCCCCATTTAATTTGATGTTGGAGTCAGGCTTGCTGAAAATTGCCTTTATTATGTTTGGGTATGCTCCTTGTATCCCTGATCTCCCCAAGACCTTTATTGTGAAAGGGTGTCGGATTTTGTCAAAGACTTTTTTATTCTGTAATGAGATGATCATGTGGTTTTTTTATTTCAGTTTATTTATATGGTAGATTATACTTACTGATTTTCGTATGTTGAACCATATCAGGTATGGAGAACATATTTCGTATGTTCTGCATATCAGGATGAAGCCTTCTTGATCATGGTGGATGATCTTTTTGATGTGTTCTTGGATTCAGTTTGCAAGTATATCTTATTATTTTTGCATCTGTGTTTGTAAGGGAAATTGGTCTGTATTAATTCTCTTTCTTTGTTGTGACTTTATGAGGTATGGGTATCAGGATAAGTGTGGCCTCAGAAAATGAACAGGGCTGTGTTCTTTTTGTTTCTGTTTTGTGGAATAATTTGAGGAGTAATGGCATTAACTCTTCTTTGAAGTTCTTTGCTAAAACTATCTGGGCCTGGGCTTTTTTTGGTTAGGAAACTTTTGATGACAGCTTCTGTTTCACTCGTGGTTATAGGTCTATTTAAATTGTTTATCTGATCTTAATTTAACTCTGCTAAGAGGTATTGAGAAATTATCCATTTCTTTTAGATTTTCTATTTTGATGGGATACAGTATGTGTTAATGATTCTTTGGCTTTCCTTGGTGTCTGTTGCTATTTCCCCCATTTTGTTTCTGATTTTATTAATTTCATTAGTCTCCTTGTCTTTTAGTTTGCATAAGGGTTTGCCTATCTTGCTAATTTTCTCAAAGAACCAACTCTTTGTTTCATTGATTCTTTGTATTGTTCTCTTTGTTCCTATCTTATTGATTTCATCCCCCAATTTGATAATTTCCTGCTGTCTATTCCTCTTGGATGTGCTTAATTCTTTTTGTTCTAGAGGTTTCAGGTGTGTCGTTAAGTTGCTAGTGTGAGATCTCTCCAACTTTCTTATGTAGGTACGTGGTGCTATGAACTTTCCTCTTAGCGCTGCTCTCATTGTGTCCCATAAGTCTGGGTATGTTGTGTATTCATTTTCATTGAATTCTAGGAAGTCTTTGATTTCTTCATTTCCTCACCCATTAGACAGTTGTTCAGTTTCCATTAGCTTGTTGGCTTTCTGTTGTTGCTGATATCCAGCCTTAATCCTTGGTGGTCTGAAAGGATGCAGGGGGTAATTTAAATTGTCCTGTGTCTGTTGAGACTTGCTTTGTGTCTAAATATGTGGTCAACTTTGGAGAAAGTTCTTTGAGGGGCTGAGAAAAGATTATATTCTTTTGTGTTTGGGTGGAATGTTCTGTAGATAACTGTTAGGTTCGTTTGGTTTATAATGTCAGTTTTTTTTTTCTGTTCTCTAGCCTTTCGTTTTGTTTTGTTTTGTCTTGATGACCTGTCCGTTGGTGAGAATGGGATCTTGAAATCTCCAACTATCAGTGTTTGAGGGTCAAAGTGTGAATTAAGCAGTTGTGTTTCTTTTATAAAGGTGGATGCCCTTGTGTTTGATGCATAGATGTTAAGAATTAAATTTCATCTTGGTGGATTTTTCCTTTGATGAATATGTAGTATCTTTCCCATCTCTTTTGGTTAATTCTGATTTGAAGTTTATTTTGTTAGATAGTAAAATGTCCACATCAACTTTCTTCTTAGGTCCATTTGCTTGGAATATCTTTTTCCAACCCTTTACCCTGATAGTGGTAGTGATGGTGTCTATCCTTGGTATTGAGGTGTGTTTCTTGTATGCAGCAAAAGAATGATTTCTGTTTTCTTATCTGTTCTGTTCATCTGTGCCATTGTACTGGGGAATTAAGACCATTGATTTTGAGAGATACCAGCAAATAATGATTGTTAGTTCTAGTAATTTTGTTGGTGATGGTGTGTGTGCATGTGTGTATGTGTGTGGGTGCATGTGTGTGTGTGTGTGTATATGTTTGTGTGTTTTCCTTGGTTTTGCTGATATGAGATTATTTATTTCCTGCTTTCGTAACCTCTTTGGTTTTTATTTTTCCCTCTAGAACATTTGTAGGACTGAATCTGTAGATAGATGTTGTCTAAATTTGACTTTGTCCTGGAATATTTTATTTAAGTCACCACTTACGGTGACTGACAGTTTTGTTGGGTATAGAAAGCTGGGCTGGGGCCTGTGATCTTTTACAGTCTGCAGCATATCTGCTCAAGCCTTTTTGGCTTTTAGAGTCTCCCCTGAAATGTTTGGTGTAATTCTAATAGGCCTGCCTTTATATGTTACTGTGTCTATTTCCTTTGCAACTTTTAATATTTCTTTGTTCTGTGTGCTTAGTGTTTGGATTATTATGTGGTGAAGGGAATTTCCTTTATGAACCAATCTATTTGATGTTCTGTATGCCTCTTGTACCTTTATAGGCGTCCCCTTCTTTGGGTTAGGAAGAGTTCTATGATTTTGTCGAAATATTTTCTAGGCCTTTAAGTTGGCATTCTTCTCCTTCCTCTGTTCCTATTAGTTGAAGGTTTGGTCTTTTCATAGTGTCCCAGATTTCTGGAATGTTTTGTGTAGGGAATTTTTTTAGATTTAACTTTTTTTTGATGGATGTATAGATTTCTTCTCTAATATTTGTCTGTGATTTTCTCTTCCATTTCCTGTATTCTGTTGGTAAAGCTTGCCTCTGCGGTTCCCCTTTGCATTTCTAAAATTTTTTGTTTCCAGGATTCCCTCTGTTTATGTTTTCTTCGTTGCTTCTATTTCCATTTTCAGGCCTTGAGCAGTTTTGCTTCCTCCAATTGTTTGTTGTGCTTGCATGGCTTTCTTTAAGGGATTTATTCATTTCCTCTTTAAGAGCTGCCATCATCTTCATACAGTTGGTTTTAAGGTCTTTTTCTTGTGTTTCATCTTTGCTAAAATATCCCAGGCCTGCTGTGGTAGAAATAGCTGGAATCTGATAGAGACATTTCGCCATGGCTGGTATTGATTGTATTCTTACGTTGGCATCTACGCATCTCGGTTTGGGATGATTATAAGTCTAGGTACTGGTTTCTGGGTTTGTCTTGATTGGTTGGGTGTTTTGTTCCTTGGTTTCTGTTTTCTCTCTGGATTTCCAGACAGTATGTTGTTGGCTGAACGTTTTCTATTTTATTAGCCTGTTCTGTTGGTGTCTTCATGGGGAATACCTGCTGGTTTGGGAGGCTGGGGGAAGGGAAGAGGGCGGGGTGGGAGGACTGGTCTGTGAGATCCACACAAGGGAAGCCATCACACTCAGTAATCTCCACCTCATCCCTGGAGACAGGGTCCCTTACTGAGTCTGAAACTAGGTTTGTGACTCACAAGCTCAGTGAGCCTCTTCTCTCCACCCCACACTGTGCTTGGGTTACGTGAGTTCTGGGGATTTGAACTCATGTCCTCATCCTTTTACAGAAAATGCTCTTATCTGCTAAGCCTTTCACAGGGGTCTCCCAAGACCATCAGAAGACACATATATTTACATTATGGTTCATAAGAGTAGCAAAATTACAATTATGAAGTAGCAATAAAAATAATTTTATAGTTGAAGGCTACCACAACATAGGAAACTGTATTAAAGGGTTGCAGCACAAGGAAGATTGAGAACCACTGAGCTAAGCCATTCCCGGCCTGAGAATATGTTTACTAAATTTTATTTACTATTTCTAAGTATGTTCTATTGGGAAGAATTTCAGATTACTACTGCAGAACAGGTAACGAAGAATGATAATGCTGTTGAGAGGTACAGGGGATTTTATTGTTGCTTTGAAAGGTCTATAATCTTTTGCAGCATTTATTTGGAAACACGTTTAGAAAGCTATTTTTTAAAAATATGTCTTTAGGGGCTGGAGAGAAAGTTCAACGGTTGATAGCACATCCTGCTCCAATAGCGGACATGAATTCAGTTCCCAGCACCTACATTGGGTGGCTAATGACTGTCTCTAATTCCAGTTCCAGAGGATCCAACACCTGCTTCTGGAACTTTGCTTTTGTGCCCATATTCCCACACAGATGCACATATATACACAAAGTTTGAAATGAGAGAAAATATTTTACAAATCTTCAAAAACTCAATTCTCCTAGATGCTTCTCAGTTAAGACAGCCACGACAGATGTCACTGTTCTTGTTTATACAAGTTTTGCAGATGGACACACTGTTATTTGTTACCTAGGCTACATGGACACAAAACTCAATGGAACAGCAAAAATGCTGTAAGGTGCATGTGAGAATTGAAACAAAGAAGCCACCTAAGGCAGTGGCTCTCAACCTGCGGGGTATGACTCCTTTGAAGTCACATATCTGCATACCAGATATTTACATTGCAGACTCATAACAGTAGCAAAATCACAGTTATGAAGTAACAAATGAAATAATTTTATGTTCCACCCTTAATTAATCACCACAACTTAAGGAACGATATTAAAGGGTTACAGCATTAGAAACATTGAAAACCACTGCCCTGAGGGGGATACATTCTTTGTATACATCTAGTAATACATCTCTTTACTAGATAAAGAGGAGGAGATACTTTTAAACATCACTGGGACTGGGAGATATTAATTTCCTAATCACAGTAGGAGAATCCCGTTGAACCGTCATACCAGGTAGACATCTAGTCAGTGGAGTCTCTCAGGGTGGCCTGGTCAGTAAGCTGGGAATCCTATACAAAGCTTATTTGGAAAAGCAGGACTTGGAAGTTTTGTCCTGCGTTCTGATAGAGTTGTCTGAGATGAAATCTGGAAATCCTTGTTTTTAACAAGCATCCCTGGTGACTCTTAAGTACCCTGAAGTGGGGAAGCTCCAGCGCATATTTTTATTTGAACGGAGTCTGTTGCCATAATTCCAGGAGCCCCGCTGGTTTGCACAGTTGGAATAAAAAGAGTCAAACGAAGATCTGTTTCAGCACTTGTCAGGGAGAGTCTCCAGGATTCCGTTACATTAAACCCTAGGATTTGAACCATGGCAGAAAGACACTTGAGAGCGACAGTTTACCTGCTATAGTCAGTCCAGTCAGTCCAGCCGCCTTCACATAAATGCAAGCCTGTCTTAACTCCCGTGATGGCCATACACAATCACCTTTAGGTCCAGAAGTGCCTAGCAAGGAGCGGTGAAATAGAACCAGGACCATAAAAAAAAGGTCTTCTAGAACCCAAGCAAAGCTGAAACTTCAGGCCATGGCTTCCCGGAGAAAAACCTTTCCCACTGACACCCAGGAAAGGGTCCTAATCAGTACCCAAATCACATTGTGTCTAAAGCCATGTGTTGCTAACTGTCGTACACATCATCTTTCATTTAGTCATTACTTGGTTGTAGCCATTTCCTTTCATGTTGTGTGTTTAGTTCTTATCCCGGAATTATCAAGTCCAGTCCAAGTTACAAGAATACCTTCAGGGGCTGGGGGCATAGCTCAGTAGTGGAGAACTTGCTAAACATGAGAAAGGGAAGGACATAAGGAAGGACAGAAGGATGGAAGAAAGGAAGGAAGGGAGGGAGGGAGGACAGAGGAAGGTAGGAAGGAAGGGAAGGAAGGAAGGAAGGAAGGAAGGAAGGAAGGAAGGGAGGGAGGGAGGGAGGGAGGGAGGGAGGGAGGGAGGAAGGAAGGAAGGAAGGAAGGAAGCAAGGAAGGAAGGGAAGGACGGGAGGAAGGAAGGGAGCGAGGGAGGGAGAGAGGACAGAAGGAAGGTAGGAAAGAAGGACAAATGGATGAAAGGAAGGATGGACGGACAGAAGGATGAGAGGAAGGAAGGAAGGAAGGAAGGAAGGAAGGAAGGAAGGAAGGAAGGAAGGAAGGAAGGGCAGAACGAAGGTAAGAATGAAGGAAGAATGGATGGACAGAAGGACAGGAGGAAGGAAGGAAGGACAAAAGGAAGGTAGGAAGGAAGGAAGGACTACAGATGAAAGGAAGGATGGATGGACGGAAGGAAGGGAGGGAGGGAAGAGGGAGGAAGGAAAGCTGGCAAGCTACCTTTGAGAAATTTCCTATAGACACTAGAACTACTATAATTCTGCTGCCCAGGGTAGATACAGGTCACATCTATTCAAATGTAACTAAACAAGTACCATAAGTACCACTAAAACAAACACAAGAAAAACAATGCTAACTAATATGCTAGGTGTGTGTGTGTGTGTGTTGGGGAGGTGATATATGATATATGGTTTATGGGGCTAGTAAGGTAAGTTAGTATTAGTAGAGGATTAGTAATAGTCCTGGCCCTTTAAGGCGTGTTACGAAGACAGAATGCTTTAAAGAATGCCATCCATTGGAATTTGGGGGAGGGAGAATGGCACATACAGGAATTTCAAATAAAGAACTTTGCTGTAATTGTTTCTTTAAGCATCATTTTTGGTTTGCAAATTACATGCCATTTTATAGACAACTAAAGAAACATGATCCAACTGTATTCTTCTGCTGTCCCGTGTTTGAGCATTTCCATATGGCTAACATCAGCCTGGAGATTTCTTTAGAAGCAATTAAAGATCCTGCCAGATATATGAGAAGAAACCACGTGAGCATGTTTTCCGCTTGCTGGTGAGAGTTTGTCCCCTTCCAACCTTCGAGTCTCTGGCAGATCACTCTGCCTGTTGGAGTAGGACCTCTCAATGGCTGGGAAGTGACAGCCCTTGTCTGGGACATCTCTTACCACAGCCCAGATTGGGCCGTAAGGAAACAGTAACACGGAGTGCAGTCTGTTTTGTTTCTACGACACCCACATGGCAGCAGCCGGAAATGAAAACAGCTGGAGGGCCTTAAGCCCCTCCAGGTAAAGGAGCTGACAGTAAATTAATTGAAAGAATGGGGCCCCATGTGGGAGACTATTGTTGAGCCACAAAAGTTAAGATGGAGAGAGGAGGTATCCATTTGCAAGTTTTGGTGGTTTATGGTATCAAAGATGTATTTCTCACTCCTACTGATCCTCGGGATACAAGTCAGCCTGCTTGGATACTCCCATTCCAGCTGTGGGGAAAGCAACAGAGGAAATCCCAGTTGGGATTGGGAGGTGAGAGAGAGCCCTGCAGCCAACCTCCAGGGTTGGAGCAAACACAGTGTAAGGCTGGCCTAGTGGCACCTGGAGAGACAGGCAGCTCCTGGGTATACTCTCAACTGGAGGCTGGTTAGGACAGAGGGCATGTTAGTGGGAGATAGATGGGGCCAAAAGACAGCCATGACGCCTCTCCATTGGACTGAGCATAGGGATGGAGGCCATCAACTGGTAGAGATTTGGCATGCCCTACTGAACAAGCAGGCCTATGTTTGAAATACAGGCTTTACCCTTTCATCAGAGTTTCCGTGTAAACTCTTTCTATCCTACTGCCCCCTAGACAGACAGACAGACAGACAGACACACACACACACACACACACACACACACACACACACACACACACACCCTACTTGGAGAGAAAGCAATGGAGACATCGAGTATCTCCTAAAAGTCTGCTGCTTTGGATAGGAAAAGGGGTTTTGTGAAGTACGGGGTGATAAAAAGATCTGAGTAAGGAGTCATCCCCCAGCTGACCTATTTTTAATTTAAATTGTATGTATATGCATGTATCTGTGTGAGGATATGGACACACCATGCACTTGCCTGCAGAGGCCAGAAGAAGATGCTGGGTCTAGACAGTATCTTCTTGCGTTCTATCCTCCAGAGGGCAAGGGCAGAGATGATGGGGCCTGCTGATTCTTGCAAGTCCTCTGCCTCCATCTGTCCCCTCTGTCGCTTGGGAATTAAAGCCACCTTCTAATTTAGAACTCTTTGGGTGTCGGTACTTTCTAATTTTCTCCCTTGTCAGGATATTTCCATCAGGCAAAGATTTATATAGCAATTTTCATCTGAGGGAGCTCAATGTGTTCTAACAGAACGAACTTCTCAAATCACCGCTTGCTATCATAATAGCCCTTCAGGTGGGTCAGAGGCATATTGACTCACGCTGAATATCAGATCCCAGGGGCCTTCAGGAGCCTCTGTGCTACTAGGCACAAGAGATCCAGTAGCCCAAGAAGCCTAGAATAATCTTACTATCTTTTAGCTTAAAAATATAAGGCTCCAAAATGACTGCTTCTCTTGGGGACTATGGAAAAGGGGTTTCTCTTAGCTTATTAGGTCTGCTCTAAAGTTATTCAGTAGTGAACACTGAGAGCCAAAATTCCCAGTGGGACTATTCTCAGAATAGCATTGCAAGCCCCCAAGTTCTCATCAATCTCTCTGTCTTTCTCTCTCCCCTCTCTCTTGTGTATGTGTAGTATGTATGGTACATGGGTGTTCGTGTGTGTGGCACATGTGTGTGCAGGTGTATGTGCACATGGATGTGGTTGCTAGAGGTCTACACTCAGGCACCTTGATTGATTTCTACCTTAGTTTTCTATACAGAGACTCTTTTTGAACCTGGAACTCGTTGACTAGGCTTGACTGGCTGGCCAAAAAACTTCAAGGACCGATGAGGGAATCCCCTCTGTGTACTGTGAATGTTTTATTACCATTGGTTAGTAAAGAGGCTGCTCTGGCCTATGGCAGGCAGGGCAGAATATAGAAAGGTGGGAAATCCAAGCAGAGATAGAGGAGGAAAGGAGGCAGGATCACTGAGATGGCATGTAGCTGCCCAGGAAGAAAGATGTAACAAACCACGAGCATCATGGTAAAATATAAAATAATAGAAATGGGTTAAAGATGTAAGAGCTAGTTAGGGATACGCCTGAGCCATTGGCCAAACAGTATTGTAGTTAATACAGTTTTGTGTGGTTATTTGGGTCTGAGTGGCCCAGAGAAGCAAAAGAGCAGCCTCCGATGACAAAGGACCCCCCTTGTCTCTACCTCCTCTGTGTTGGGATTATATGTGCCCCCCCCCGCCCAGGATTTTATGTGACAGGAGGGGATCTGAGACTGGGTCCTCGTGTTTGACAGCAAACTCTTTTACCAACAGAGTCATCTCCTCAGCCCCTCCAGTCCCAGTTTCATCAGTCAGAATGGGCTCGTTTTTATTTCTGTCACAGCCCCCCAAATCTTGCTGCCTTAAGGCGTAACAGGCTTATTTCCATCTGAGACCTCACACCAGCATGTCTTAGTGGTGCCCTCTGCTTCATAGAATCCCCGCTTGAGGATATGGGCTGTTGTCTCCAGCCTGACATTGCTGTTGCCAGAGAAAGGGCATGAGAAGTTGCAAAGATGCTGCTCCAAATTGATACACACACACACACACACACATCTCTGTTCACCTTCCCTTGGCTGGAGCAGCCCAGCTACACTTAACTTCCCCAAACTCAAAGTGACCTGACTCTGAGTATCAAACAGGTGACGACGGTAATGTTTACCACGTCCATTATGGCACCCGCGCTTTGAACGCATTCCACCTTTGTTCGGTTTTATTAGGTTGGCTGTCGGCTTTTGGAACACGATGTAATTGTATTTCACTCGCTCTCTTCCAACTTGGCAGCAGCCCTAATATCATCTGAAATCCGTGGGCTGGAGCTCAGCTCTTCCACAGGACAAATTGGTTCCTCCCGGCTCTGGTTTGCGCTAAAACGGTACTGCTGGTGTCAGAAGTGAGCCCCAGTTTTCCTCCTGTGTTTTCTGCCTTTCCCCACCCCCACCTGAGCCTAATTGTGAAAAGCATCTGCATGTTTTAAAGGCTCATTATGCAAATGTATCAGAGTCCATATCCATCAACAGATAATTAAGAAGACTATATACATATTTATGAGAGGGCTTAATATTGCTTTAATGAGGAGGTTTACTAGAAATATCAAATCAAGGAGGCAAAAAGAAAAATGATGGGAACAAAAAAGGGTACGGCTTTCGTCAGTTCTTGGTAGTTCTGAGTTGTCAGAACGTTGAGAGCTGTCGGAACGCGGGCTTCCGATTAGCCTACCATACATGGGAAGAAGCAGACAGGCAGGCAGGAGATAAACTCACTCCAGACGTCTTTGAAAGCGAAGCTTTCTTGTTCCAAACCAGAGACTTTTCAATGAGCCGGCCTCATGTGCCCACACCTGGGAAAGCATTCGCTGCAGGGAATGGCTACAGGTCTGATATGGTGGTCTCTAGCTGGTGCCAGAGAGAGGAGGAGATGTGCCCCCTTCTCAAGCAGGCAGAGCCCACAGACATGTACCTTAAGGGAAGGAAGAGGTGCTGTCCAGACTCCTAGATGCTTCTTGTCCTGGAGCCAGGACACAGACAGGTGGGAATAGCGTGGATAAGAACTTTGCCTTCCACACTCTGTGGGCCAGGCATCGCAGTGAAGCACACAGTGTGTGCAGTGCCAGCCCTGTCTAGAAGCCCTGAGTTCTCACCAGGAGCTAGCCACGTGGGCAGAGGCTTGCGTTTCCATTGCCCAGCGAGTTCTATTAGATGGCACACTGGCCTCAGGTTGCTTCCTTGGCCTTCTGCTCCTCCTCCCCTCGGAATCTTCACTGACCTGGGGAAGAAGGCCTGCCGGTACATGGCCCTCCGATCCTACGGACCTTTTGCCTTGTGTTTGTACTTAGGTTTAGAAACCCACAGGCCAAGAAGAGATGTCTGTGTTTTCTGTGTTGTACTGGGTCTTTGGACACACTGAGAGTGGCGTGTCGTTATTGTAAGTAGGGTGACTGAATGTCCCAGTTTGCAAGGTCAGGAGGCTTTGTGGGATGTGGAAGCTTTGAAGGAAGTCCCGGACAACTGTCCAAGTCAGTCAGTCTAGCTGTGAAGAAGCATGGTTTATCAGTGTCCACAGCTGGCGGGGGTGGGGGAAATATTTAATTTTCTTAAAATGCATCTCACTTCTGTAGTCATTAGTAATTTGACAAAAAAGCACACATTAACCTCCTACATTAGACTAGGCTGTTATATTTCTTCTCCTCTGCCTAGAAGTTTCCCTAAACCCCACTCTCCCACACACCCTTCCTTCCCAGCCCTGGGACTTCCATAAATTCTGGTTGGTTCCCCCGGATATTAATAGTGCAGCAGTCATATCACTTTTGCCTCTCCCCCTCATCAGGGGAACAGCATCAGCTATTTCCACCTTCTCTTGGGAAAGAAGGCTCAACCCTGGGTCAATTAGCAAGGGAGCCCCATGTAGGGCTTCTTCTGGACAAAGAGCAAGGGCTCACTCCACAGAACCCCTGTGGGCATTAAACGCGCCCCTTCACCTTCCGTGTGTTGTTAATAGCTGCCCTTTGCCCCATTTCCGACTGACACAGCGCCAGTTCCAAAGAGAAAAGGACAGGAGAGAAGACACTGCCACTCCCCCCCACCTCGGTCCTCCCTCTGACATCTCCCTGTCCTGGATGATTAAGTGTGTGAACCGCCTAAAAATATCTTCATAGAAGCAGCTTGAAGGGATGAGACAGAGGTTGAACTGTTGAACTGTCCATGAAGAAGACAAATGTTCACTTCCACCCCAGGCTGCCCCTCGTGAGCTCCTTGGCTGGTGGCTACCGTCCATGTGTTCTCTTTCCCATGAACGTGATTCCCACTGCTCTGCTCCAACAGGGTCCTCCTCCCTCTCTTAGCTTACCCTGCAGGGGTTATTGCAAATGCAGCCTCCTCTAGGAAACCACTCATGATGGACGTGGGTCAAACCATTGTCTTAGCTGCCAACCTCACAGAAGATTCAAGAAACAAAGGTGTTTTATGTTTTTCCCACCAGACTTGAATCAGACTCTTGGGATGAAAGTTCTACATGTATAGGCGATGCTAGGGACAGAGTCTGGGGCCTTGTGGATGCTAGGCAAGCACTCTACTATTGAGTTGCATCTCCAGCAAGTCTTCCACGTTTTATTCTGAAGCAGAGTCTCTCTAAATTGCCCAGCCTAGCCTTGACCTTATCCTGCAGTCCAGGAAGGCCTTGAACTTGTGATCCTTCTGTTTCGGCCTTCCAAGTACCTGCATCATTGCATCTAAGCAGAAGGGTACAACATGTGGTCCTGCCTAGCTTCTGTCATTTAGATGATTTTTAAAAGATTCATCTGCATTATAGTCTCATGGACCTTTTCCTCATTTCCTTTCCTGTCCAAATAATATCTCATTGTACGTACATGCCAGCTTTTATGTTCCTAGTCATTAGTCGCTATACATTTGGGTTGTGCCTGCTGTCGGCTATCATGAATAATGCCGCTATGAATATTCATGTACAAATTTTGTGTGCACATACACCTGGCTGTGTGCCCGGGAGTATAATTGCTGGCTCGTACATCAACTCTAAGTTTCTGAGAAACTGCTAGACTTTTCCACAGTGGCTTCCCCATTTTACATTCCCAGCAGCAGTGTGGAAGGGTTCTGGCTTCTCATCCAACGGTTGCTATTGCTTGTCTTTTATTAAAACCATCCTAGCAGCCCTGATGGGGTATCTTATTGGTGCTTTGGTTTGCAAGGCTTTGATGGCCAATGAGGAGCTTTCTTATGCTCCTTGGAGTTTGCAATTCTTTGATATAATGTCCAAAGAATAATGACAGTGGTACCTTGTTGACAGAGGTTTCTGTCCTACCAGGTCCCACGGCCATTTAGTCCCAAATAAACACACAGAGGTCTACACTAATCATAAAGTGACTGACCTAGTAGCTCAGGCTTCTTATTAACTCTTGTAACTTATATTAGCCCATAATTCTTGTCTGTGTTAGCCACGTGGCTTGGTACCTTTTTCGGCGAGGCATTCATCTTGCTTCCTCTGTGTCTGGGTGAAGACTGCAGACTTTTTCCTCTTCCCAGAATTCTCCTGTTCCTTGCCCCACCTATACTTCCTGCCTGGCTACCGGTCAATCAGCATTTTATTAAACAAGTACAAGAAATAAATCATCACTGGTTGAAACCATTGTCCCACAGCAGTACCTGCCTTGTGGTCCCTTCTCCATGGTCAGCTCCCAGGAGGCCCGGTGCAAACCATTGTCTTCTCTTAGTGACTTCCCAGCGCCAGCACTATTCATGTCACTTCCCATAAATCAAATAATGAGTTGCCAGAACCTCCTCACTTTTTCTAATCTGGATGGATAAGCAACAACAGGAGCCAGCAACAAATGACTGGCAGGCCCTTTGTCTGGCATCATGAAATACAGAAATCAGCTAAGCCCAGATACACAATTCAAGCCAAAGCTACCATTCAAAACCAGACTGAATTTCTCTTGATATCAGGTCCATGAAGAGCTTAGCTACTGGGGAAGGCTTGTATTATAGACGCACAGGTTAAACACATTATTTCAGCGAACCCTCCCAGCTCTCTGAGGTGGGGATGATGTCTTTTAACCATTTTGCAGAATGAAGAAAAGGTTAATAATTATCTAGAGCTACGTAACACAGAAAAGTGCAATCCACATTGAACTGAGGTTGCCCAGGACCAGGCTGGACTGCCTCCTGTAATGTACATTGGGCAAGTAAAAGAGTGGAATAAAAACCCTACAAGGGGGAACCAATGGTTGAAAGCCAACTTTCTGGAAGACCAAAACAGGGAGCTTGAGGGGCCTTGCCTCTCTGAGTGACATCTTGACCCCTGCTAAAATTTCAATTTCTGATATGGGTCTTGGGAAGTTTCAGTGAGCTTGGGGTATTATTTATTTTCATTTTTTAAAAGGTTCATTCGTGTGTGTGTGTGTGTGTGTGTGTGTGTGTGTGTGTGCGCGCGCCTGCTGCCCATGATTGTCAGGAGAGGGCACTGGATCCCCTGGAACTGGAGTTACAGGTGGTTGTGAGCTACCATGTGGGTGCTGGGAATTGAACCTGGGTCTTTTACATGAGCCACAAGCACTCTAAGCCACTGAGCTATCTCTCTAATCTAATCTTTTAAAAAAGACACAAAACCTGAGCCTCCATATCCATAGCAGGAAATATTGTTGGTGGAAAGGGAAACAGACTCGTTGTGTGCAGGAGCGGGTCAGCATGTGGTTCCCAGACTTTGTGGGGATGCACTAACAGTGAGAGGAGATGGAGAAATAAGCCTCTGTGGCTCTGAACCAAGTTATTTCTTATTTGAGATCTCCTTGAGATTAAGGCTGGTGGAGAGAAATCCTTCACTATAGCCTGCCAGCGCAATGCTGTACAACTTCTGATTCTGTGGGGGTTGCCCACAAAGGGATGCATCTCTCTGAGAAGGACAGATGGCTTGGTGAGCTTGATGTCTTGGCTGAGTAGCTCTTGTAGTACCCTGAATAAGCCGATGTGGTATCCAGGAACCATCACCCTGAATTCCAAAGACTCAGTAATCGCCTTTTAATGACTAAGCGGTCCTGTCACTGGTGGAGAGAGGAATCTTGGCAATCAAGGAACGACTTGCCATAAATCTAAAAATGGGCTGCCAAACGCTCCTTGTTCTTTATGCTCCAGATGAAGAAGCAACCACAGGAGCCAAAAACAAATGACTGAGAGGACCTTTGTCTGGCACCATGAGATGTAGAAGCCAGTGAAACCCAGACGCACAATTCAAGCCAAAGACACCATTCAAAAACAGACTCATTCATCTTGACATAAGTGTCTAATTCAGAAAAACCAGGATGCTTTGGGGCCTTGGAAGAGAGCAGAACAACAAGGAGACTGGAGCCCTGCAACTTAGGAGCACAGGCATCCTGGTCACCCTGGACCCACAGCATCCCCAGAAGTACATACAACTTGGAAGGCAGGTGACGGAGCCACCAAAGACACTGGCTTTGGGAAGTGGCCTGTTAAGGTCCTGGACACCACTACACAGTGTTTGCCTCAAAGTACAAGGGAAGAATGGGAGCCGTAGTCAGGGAATAGAGCTGTAAGAAATACTCATTTGGCTTCCAGGGGACGTGGTGACATGAAACAATACCACATATTGTTTGTGTCCTTTGAGTGCCGAGCCTAGTAATAGACAACAGTAAAGGATGTGTCATGGTGGTCATTTTCTCTGAGACTGTGGTCACAGACGGAGGATCAGTGTTGACAAAGAATAGGCGGATGGTCATAGAAGGGCAGAAAGGACAGAAACATATTGCAGGCAGTATGTGTGCATGGCTAAGTCTCATCACACCAGTGTAGTGATAAAACCACTAAGCTTCTAAGTCTATACCAAGGTTCTCCCCTATATCACTCCACTTTCATCATTAAGCAACGCAACAGTCCTTGGAAATGGTGAATACTCGTGGGAGCATCCTGAAGAGCTCTGAAGTACAGAGAAGTGAAACCCCTTAGCAAAGTCCTCGCAGCTCCCACACAGTGGTGAAGCTGGGTCTCGAGCTCTACGGTCTGACTCCAAAGCCCCAAGTCCCAAGCAGAACAAGGTACAATGCTTTACTCCCAGAAGGACTATCAGTATGTAAAGATGAAGTGTTGAGGGATTTTTGGATCACCTATGTTGTCTATGAAGGCACAATGGGTCTTCGAAATCATAAGTGTAAATACTGGGCATGTCTCCCACCCATCAATATATCAATACACATTTATACATGTATTCAAGGAATATTTATTAAGCTCTGCTGTTTGTCTTCCTTGTTATACTTAATATCTCCAACAACTTCGAAGATTGAATTATGGCAGATGGGTTCTTAAAACACCTACAACAATGCCTTTCATCGCTCTTGTCTTTGTGAGGGGAAGTGTGTGTGCGCGCGCGTGCGCGCGCGCAAAGGTCAACTCAGGGTCATTCCTCAGGCACTATGCATCTTTTTAAAATCAGAGTCCTCTCACTGGCCTGGAACTTGCCAAAGAGGCTGGAGTCCAGGGATCCACCTGACTCTGCCTCCTCATAGGCTGTGGTGATTACCAACTAAGTTATCTCCTCAGTCCTCTCATCTTTGGCAGTAAGACCTTCTCAATTCTGTCATTAGGAGGTAGAATCTATGAATCTCTACTTTGACTTTGGCCTGTTTGTGAGTTGCATTAACTAATAGCAGGCAGGAAAAGATTGGTTGATAGATTGGTAGACGGTAGATAGATAGATGATAGATAGATAGATAGATAGATAGATAGATAGATAGATAGATAGATAGATAGGTAGGTAGATAGATAGATAGACAGACAGACATGTAGATTTGCAGAGTGATAGATAAACAGATAAGCATATAGAGATAGGTAGATTTGCAGAGAGATAGATTTAAGGAATTATCCCACGTGATTGCGGAGAGTGGAAAGCCTAAAATCTGATGATGACTAACTAACTGGAGACTGGAGAAATGCCAGTGTTCAACTCAAAAGTTCAATCCCAAAGATTATCTACTGAAGAATTCTCTCTTGTTCCAGGGAAATCCTGTTGGTGGAAGTTTCCCTGTCCTGACTCCCTGCTCTCAAATAACTGGCAGCTGCTTCCCAAATAATTGACTCAGAGACTTTATATAAATTATAAATGTTTGGCCAATAGCTCAGGCTTATTACTACCTAACTCTTGATTTAAGTTAACCCATATTTCTGTGCTTTACTATGTGGCTCATGGCTTGTTACCTCATTTTCTGCATGTCCTGCTTCCTCAGAGGCTGGCTGGCATCTCCTCTGACTCCATCCTTCTTCCTCCCAGAATTCTCAGTTTTTTGTCCTGCCTATACTTTTTGCCTGTCTACCAGCCAGTCAGCATTTTATCAAACCAACTTGAGGGATAAATCCTTACAGCATATAAAAGGAGTACTCCACAGCAAAAATCCATCTTTTATTCAATTCAGTTCTTCAACTGGTTGGATAAAGTTCACTACCTTCCATAATGGAAGGCAACCAACTCAGTTCAGTGTTTCCCAACTTAATTGTTAATTCCACACAAAACACCTCACAGTGATTTGTGACCAAGTGTCTAGGCTCCATGGTCCAGCCAAGTGATATATAAAATTAACCAGCACACTGAACCCTAACCAACATACTGCACTGGAGTGATACCTGATGACATCACAGGGAACAGAAGAACCACCCAGCTGAACTGTACCCAATGGTTCACTTCCAGAGTCATGAAAAGTAAAAAATTCTTAGTTCCCAGCCATGAGGTCTCAGGCTGTTCAGTATACAGCAATGTGAAACTGATAACTGCTGATAGAACTTACAATGTGGTGACTTTAAAAGGCAAATAAACGCATAGTTGTTGCATGTTAAGAACAGAATCAGGCATGGCCGGAAACACCAAGACACCAGGCACAGCCTGAAGCGGCAAGGATGGGGTGGAAAGATGGGAGAGAAGGAGAAGCGTAATGGTTGGTGTGCTGTGAGGAGAGGTGGGACTGGAGATGCTGGGGTTGTGAGGAACCACGTGAGAGGCCTATGCTGCCACCTGAGGACATGGCGATGTCTTGGCCTGTGCTTCTGTCAAGGGTCATGTCTAGGTCTGTGGTTCTGCTGCAGTTGGGTGTGTATGCATGTGTGTGTGTGTGTGTGTGTGTGTGTGTGTGTGTTGATGACCATGG
Organism: Myodes glareolus; assembly: GCF_982192425.1. Taxonomy (NCBI): domain Eukaryota; kingdom Metazoa; phylum Chordata; class Mammalia; order Rodentia; family Cricetidae; genus Myodes; species Myodes glareolus. Next base: position 34,811,663 of record NC_142051.1, read on the forward strand.
CCAGTGTTACCACTGAAGGCTATGAGGATGTCCACTGGTGCACCATTCATAAAAAATCAGGGTCAGAAGTTGGGGTTCAACCTGAAGATCTGAAAAGCAAAACAGTCAGTCACTGGCTCTTGGCTTGACCTCAGTCCGAAAATGGCGTTCCTGCCTCCAGGAATCTCAGAATGAGACCGTCTCCTCCCATTTTATATTCCTCTCTCGGGCTGGGATGAAAGGCGTGAACCACCGATTTCTCTGTCAACTAGTGTGGCTACTGGGATTAAAGTTGAGTGTCATTGTGGCTACTGAGATTAAAGGTGTGTGTTACCATAACCTGGTCTATAAGGCTGACCAGTGGGACTGTTTTACTCTCAGATCTTCGGGCAGTCTTTATTTATTAAAATACAATCGAAATGCCACGACAGTCCGTGGTCTGTAACACCGCCTAAAGTCATGTTGGTGTTCAAGGGATGTGCTGAGCTGGCTCCTCCCCTCACCAGCCACCACATGGTGGTACTGCCCAGGAAAACTGGCCCCACCCCTCACCCGGCCAGCGAGAGAAATGGCTCTGCTGGTGTAGATGTGGGAGGGTTGGTGGGCTGACCAACTCAGCCACCACATGGCCTGGATCCAGAACTTTGGATCGGCCCACCCTAACATCTACCCCACATTTGAGCAGCTAGAGCACAGAACCAGAGTCATAGGATCTCCACAACTCAGGGCAGCAGCAGGATATCAGAGAGTCTCTAGGAGGGTCCAGGATGGATGGTGTAGCAGAAGCCAAGAGGCCTTGAACTAGACTAATGGGTCACTGCAATAAACGCTTGCAAGTAAAGTTATTTGGGGAAACTGATACACTGCATGACACTCTACACCTTCTGATGCCACTGCAATGAATGCACATGTGATGGAGATGTAGGAAAGATGGAGGAGCAGAAATGGACATGCGCAGAAGGCGGTGTTGATAGACAAGCAGGTCCTTGCCTAGAGGAATTGTCAAGATAGCTTTTATATTTTCTTTTGGGGGAGGGTAACAAAGATAGAGGGCAGATGTGGAAGGACTGGAAAATGAGTGGGATTGGGTGCGTGGTGTGAAACTCTCAAAGAGTCAATGAAAAAATTATGTTTTTAAAAAAGAAGAACAGAATCATTTCCTGAGTGCCTTTACTAAACACACAGGACAGCGTTCTCATGGTGCAGGCAGACTGTCTCCTTTCCTGGGCTCTGACTCACGGGCAGCGATATCTGGACACATCGCTGAGCTGTTCTCGGCCTGGATTTCTCCATCTGTGAGATGGGCGGGATTGCTCTGCCTCACCCGCTCTGGTGGCGACGAGGAGAAAGGAAGAAAAAAAGTGCGATGATTGCGGAAAAGTCCAGCATGCTGCTGCATAATCAAATACAGTTCCCACAGGCCCCAAATGCAAAATCACTTTACCACGCAGTTCTGAAAAGGAGACATCTGGCCCAGGAAACCTAAAGGAAGCCACAACCTTTCTGACCGAAGCAATTTCATCTAATAGCTGGTCCCAGGAGTCTCCTCAGGCCGCCCCAATTCACCCATCAGCTCAAGTCCACTTAGAAATACATCAGCTTTGCTTTGGCTCAACATCTGCTTTGTCTATTTTTGATTTGGCCAGAATAGACTAGAAAGCCCTTTACCTAAATAGTAGCTATCACCCCTCACCAGACATTCCAGCAAAAAGTATTGAATTGCAGTCACAACACAAACCGCCGTACAGAATCATGGAGCAATTTCAGACCCAGCCACATTAGGCTACAGTTAGTCTATGAGTGATGGAGCTCCCACCTGAAATCTGGGATAAACCCAGTAACCAAATCCACTTCCATCTAGGCATCATTTAGAAATTCTACTGGTAGCCCAAAGCCCCGTGGAAACGCTGTGGTGGTCAATATTGATTGTCAACGGGGCAAGATGTGGAATCAGCCAGGAGTCAAGTCCCCTGAACATATCCATGAAGGATTTTCTTGATTAGGTCATTTATTTGTATTAGGAAGACCCACCCTCAAAAATGGGGGGGGGTGTAATCCTTTCATCAGTGGCCCAGAAATAAGAAGTTGACCTAACAGATGTGCTTTTTGCTTGCTTGCTTTAGCTTCTCACTGCTGAGTTCGCTGACTCAGCTCGAGAGTTCATCTACTTGGTTCTCTTGGTACTGTTACCATCCTTGCTGCTGTATGCAGGGCCTTTGGAGAACCACTGGATAAAGTCATAGCATTTCCCTCCCTGCACTGGTGCCCTTCCTCCGAGAGCTTCCATCTCTCCCAGACCAAGGTTCCCAGTGCTCGGAAATCAGAGCAGCCACCTAAGTTCGGGTCTCACTGCCTCCCCCAGACAAGTGTTCCCTATCACTGTGCCCCATTAGGAGAGTCTCCAGGAAGTTAAAGTCTGTATAATCCAATCGCTTCTCAACAGAGCCACTGTCTGGGGACCAACTCTTCTGCACACAAGCTTTGGGGGGCATTTTATAGCCAAGTCATAATACCCATTTCTAGAAGTCCTGCTTTGCTGGTCCTGTGGACAGGGGAGAGTGTTCCCATGCTGCTTTCATGCAGAAAGAAATAAAAAAAGAAGGAAAATTCTGCCTTTACAGAAAATATAATTTCTAGCTTTGTAGGTCATCTGGAAATGGAGTGGCTATGGTGCTAACTAACTGAGAACCTTGCTTTCTTTGCTGAAAAATGGGAAAGGAAAAGTCAAGAAATCAAAATCCCCCATTTTTTGAGATCTGGAATCTTTTCTCTCATTCTGTTACTTAAAGAAAAAACAAAGAGTCCCCCCAAATTCTTAAATGAAGGCAGCATCGTTCTATGGGCTGCGGTCCTAGAGGGAACAAAGAGAAGAAGCTGAGGTAAACACCAGCATTTTCTTTGCCTCCTGAGTGTGAATGAAATGTAACCAGTTACCTGAAAGGCCTGCTCCACCATGATAGACTGTGTTCTCTCAGACTGTGAGCCAGCGGTTCTCACCCTTGCTAATACTGTGACCCTTTCCAGCTCTTTATGCTGTGGTGACCCCCGACCATAAAGTTATTTCCATTGCTGCTTCATAACTGTAGTTTTGCTACTGCCATGAATGTATCAGTGACACAAATATCTAATATGTGACCCCAAAGGGATTGTGACCCATAGCTTAACAACCGCCGCTCTAAGCCAAAATAAACCTCCTGTAAGCTGTTGGTGTCAGGCATGTAGCCATAGCAACAGGGAAAATAATAAACCCAAGGCACTGATGCTTAGGACTTCAAAACATGAGTCTTGGTGGCGGTGGGAGGGGGGATTCAACCTTTATATCACCTTCTTCTTCTGTAGTAGAAGAGGTGCTCATCAATCTTTGCCAAGTGAGTCAATATGCAAATGTCCACCATTTTATTACCAACTTCATTATCTCTAGCAACTGGAAATCTTTATCAGTTATTTCTGCAGATCCACAGGTTACCGAGAGCTGATATTAATAATGATATCTTGGAAATATGGAAGGCTTCCGAGGGCCATTTGAGTAATTGGACAAGATCCTCGGAAGCTCAGTGTAATTTAATGCTGGGTGTGTGCTGCTGGTTTCACTAATACAAAAGGCAGTCATTGATAAATGGGATTTATGTTAATCACCAAATGTTTACAATGCCTCTTACTACTCTGGTCCCAAAGAACGTGGGGGCTGAAGTCGAGTGCCCAAAATAGTATTTCAGTAGAGCAAGAATAAAAATGGGCAGAACAGAACGAAACAGAGAAAAGCACATGTGCTAACCGTGGGAGTCGTGGCAGCTGCCCACTGTAGCATGAAATTGTATTTAAAATCGCATGGAACCCGTCAGCAGATGAAACCACTACCTCAGAGGGTGGCTTACAGCAGTTCAGAAGAGAGAAGCACATGCCTTAAATAAAATGCCACCGTTTCCACACGGGCCGTCTGTAAGGCACAGTGGTCTGCCGTGTTGTTAGTCTTTCCCAGGGTCTTCACCATGAGCTCTGATGGCTTCAGGGTGCATCTTCCAGCCGGCATCAGAGAAGGCTGTCGGCACCATGGAGACATTGTTTAGGACAGGCTGTGGCTGAGGTGTGCGGTGCAAACGCCAAACTCGCCACCTGAGAAGAGCGTCAACTATCTGGTGGGGTGCTTGACTCCCGGGTCGCCTTGGGCTTTCTCCATAGACAACCTTTCTGTTCCACTGAGCCCTTTACAACGACAGGCTCCAGCATGGTGGGTAAAGGAGGTGGCTATTTGTTTTAAATCCAAATCCACCACCTCTCTAGACTGTGTGAGCCAGGACAATTTCTTCTGTATAAAATATGAGGGGTCTTAATACCTATTTAGTAGGAATGTGGCGAAAAAAAAATTTTTTTTTTTTGAGTCAGGGTTTCTCTGTGTAACAGTCCTGGCTGTCCTGGAACTAGCTCTTGTAGACCAGGCTGGCCTCGAACTCACCGAAGTCCACCTGCCTCTGCCTCCCGAGTGCTGGGATTAAAGGCACGCGCCACCCATTTAAACAAGCCAAACAAGTAGGCAAAGCTTGGAATGCGGTAGCTGTTGTGTCTGAGCTTTTGGTAACATTAGTGGTCATGAGTTGTAGCGTGTTCATGGATAGTGAGAGTGTTTGGTAGTGTGTGTGCACGAGCCTGCGTGTGCATGAAACCATGTGTGTATGTGGTAGACGTCGCGCAAACAAGGCCTCTTTTCAGAATGATGAAAGGAAGACAAATGAAACATGCCAGTTATTCATAGCGGCTCCATTGTTTAAGTTGGCACTCCATTGAGAATTAGAGATAGAGTCTTTGTTTCGGCTTTGCCGTATAACCATGTAGACCAGGCTGGCCTCGAACTCACAGAGATCCGCCTGCCTCTGCCTCCCACCGCCGCCCAGTTTATTTTGTTGTTGTTGTGTTTTACAACTCTTTAGACTCGTAAAAACATTACCAACTCAAGAGACTATACAAAATCGGTGCAAAATGGCCTGCAGCTGTTGCTTGCTGGTCCAAGTCTTAGGCCATTAAGATGTGAGTCCTGTTTTGCTCCCATGAGCTGACCAGAAATGAGCCAAGTCAGCATGCCATGACTCGGGCATGTCGCCTGCAAAGTGAGACCTGGGATCCATAATGCAGGTCTATTGGCTGGGCTGCTTCCTCATAGGACAAATGCATGTCCGCTGGGATTGATACTTCCTAAATCACCAGGGAGACCCTGCTGCAACTCTTGCATTTTCTGTGCTCTTGTGAAGTCACGTCAGTGTTAAGTCAAGATTGTTGTGGGAGTTGACCCATTCCTGTGGTGATATTTTGTTTATCATCTAACAAATAAAGCTTGCCTGAGGATCAGAGTGCAGAGCTAGCCACACCAGTTAGCCATAGAGGCCAGACAGTGGTGGCACACACCTTTAGTCCCAGCACTTGGGAGGCAGAGGCAGACGGATCTCTGTGAGTTCAAGGCCACCCTGGACTACACAAGACTGAATCGTTATAAAAGAGGAGCAGCATTTTTGATCCCAGCACTTGGGATCACATACCTTTAATCCCAGCACTAGGGAGATGGAGGCAGGAGTGATATGGCCAGGTAGAGAGATTCAGAAGGCAGGAGGAGACAGGAACTCAGCTCATTTAGTCTGAGGATTCCTAGAGACAGGATCGCCCATTCGGTCTCAGGACTCGGTAGAGGTAAGAACTAGTGGCTGGCTGTTCTGCTTTTCTGATCTTTCAGTATTTACCCTGATATCTGACTTGAGGTGTTTTTTTTTTTTATAATTAAAACCAATTAGAATTCACACAGCACATCCCAGTAAGGCCTGGAGAAAGAGGTAACTTACTGGGTGGCCCAGAGACACTCCCATCAACTGGAACAGGAAGTGGCTAGCATGAGAACTGCTCCTTTGCACATCACACAACAGCTTCACAGTCCTGTTACGAGGTTCCTGGAGGAGACGGGGGTGGGGGGCAACTGGCCAGCCTCAGGATACTGCAGCACAAGCTTGTTTCGGAAATGAGCTCATCTCTGAGCAGAGTCGTAGGGGGAAAGTTCACAGTGACGATATCATTGGCCAGAAGACAGTCTGTAGCGAAGTCAGAGTGTGGGAGAAATGAGGCGGGGAGAGAAGGCGCCAGGAGGAAGACAGAGAGCACATATGGCTGCTACCCGCAGCTTCGGCTCTTCAGAGAGCACATACGGCTGCTGCCCGACAGCTTCGGCTCTTCTGAGGCTTCTTCCCTGCTCGGAGGCTCTGACACCAGCTCCCTCCGTGACTGCATGGGAAATGCGTGCTCTACCAATCCGAAATCAAGGTTCGCCACATCTGTCCCTACGACCTTTCCAGAATTCACCCCCCGCAGCGGTTGCTGGCTGGCGGGGCCAGTTTGTCTTTCCAATCTCATCGACTTGACGTGAGGGGAAAGTGGATTTATTTTCTACTTTTTATGCTTGTGAAACCTCAGAAATGGATGGAGAGGTGCATAAATCCTGAACCGGCAGCGAAAGGAGCCCATCTGAGCCTCTTTGTGGTCATGACAGCCTCCCCTGTTCCAGCGAGACCACTGTCCTTGAAGTTGCAATGTTTATTGCCTCAGTCTTTGCTAAAATACTCTCCTTACCTAATTACGTATGTGTTAAGGCAACATCAGTAACTGTTGTCTATTCTTAACTTTTGTGGTAGTTTGAATGTAATTGACCCCCTGAACTCATAATGAGTGGCATTCTTAGGAGGTGTGACCTTGTTGAAGTAGGTGTGGCCTCATTGGAGGAACTGTGTCACTGTGGAGGTGGCCTTTGAGATCTCATATATGCTCAAGCCACACCCAGTGAGACAGACCACTTCCCGCTCCCTGGGGGATCAAGATATAACAGCTCCTTCTTCAGTACCAAGTGTGCCGCCATGTTCCTTGCCATGATGATCATGGGCTAAACCTCTGAACTGTAAGTCACCCCATTAAATGTTTTCCTTTGTCCGAACCGCCATGGTCATGGTGTCTCTTCACAGCAATAGAAACTCTACGACAACTTTTATGGGGTCGAATTTTACAATCTTTAATTTCACAGGTCTGGTCTCTTGTTGAGCATCAACTTTTGTAAGGTCCCTTGCCCGCTGGCGCCTGACACAGGCCTGGTTGACTTTCCCTGCTGTACAGAAGTCCGTGTTTGAACACACCCTGGCTACTTTCTCCCTCTTCTGTTAACACTGAATTGTTTCTGCCTTGGGGCAATGACAAGCACTGCTGCTGCTGCTGCTGCTGCTGCTGCTACTACCATTGGCCTTTTTAATCACGTAACCTGCTGCCGTCAGCTTCCATTTCTGATTCTTCCAGATGTGGAATTGCAGCAAGCAAGCATGTGCATCCTTGCTTACACTGAGAGCCACCAAGCATCTTTTATTCTTTACCTAGACTTTTCTGGAAATGGCCTACTAGATTCATACAATAAGGATTTGAAAAAAAAAAGCTGCTTTTCACATTATCTTGAGTCACCTATTGCCCTAGTCAGGGTTTCTATTGCTGTGATGAAACACTATGACCCAAAAGCAAGTTGGGGAAGACAGGGTGTATTTGTGTTTGGCTTACACTTCTGTATTGCTGTTCACTGAATGAAGTCAGGACAGGGACTTAAGCAGGGCGGGATCCGGGAGGCAGAAGCCGATGCAGACAGAGGCCATGAAGGAGTGCTGCTTACTGGAATGCTCAGTCTGCTTCTTTATAGAACCCAGGACCACCAGCCCAGGGATGACACCACCCACATAAACTGGGTTCTCCTCCACCTCCATCAATGACTAATTAAGAAAATGCCGTACAACTGGATGGGTTTTTTTTTTTCTAGACAGGGCTACTTTGTGTAGCCTTGGCTGTCCTGGATCAAGGTCTGTAAACCAGGCTGGCCTCAAACTCACAGAGATTCACCTGCCTCTGCCTCTTGAGTGCTAGGATTAATGGCATCGGCCACCACCAGCTTATGGCGGCATTTTCTCAGTTGAGGTTCCCTCCTTTCAGATGACGCTAGCTTGTGTCAAGTTGACATGAGACCAGCCAGCACAACTGACCCCTTGTTAGCCTGACACACAAACCCATCACTATTAAGCCATAACCCTTCCTTCCTTGTTCATTCCCAAGATCTCACATTAAAACCATAATTTTAAAAGTCCCATGGTCTTTACAAATTCAAACACATTAAAATTTCAGTTCCTTTAAAATAGCCAACCCTTTTCAATCCAAAGCCTTTAGAGAATCTGAAGCCTTTCAGCCGCAGGCACTGTAAAAATCAATCTTCAACTAAATACTTTCTTCAAGAGGGAAGAACCAGGGCACCGTCATAATCAGAACAAAGCAAAACCAAACTCCAACAGTATAAATAACCGGATGTACCCTTATCTGGATTTCACTCGTGATCTTCTGGGCTCCTTCAAGGCGCTCGAGTGATTTCTCCAGCTCTGCCCTCTGCAGCACACACAGTTTGTCTTCTAAGCTCAGGCAAGCTCTGCTCTCCACTGCTGACGTTGCTGGTGACCGCCCTACGGTCCTGACACCTCCAAAATGCTGGGGTCTTCTGCTGCAACTGCAGCACCTTAACCAATAATCTCTCACAGTCTCTCTTCATGGTGCCAAGCCTCAATTTCTTTGCATGGTCCCTTCAGTCCCGGGCCTTCAACTGATGCTGAGGCTGTACCTTCACCAATGGCTCTTCTAGCCTCTTACAATGTCAAGTCTCAGGTTCTCACCATGACCCCTTCATACCTTCAAAACCAGTACTTGGCTAACCTTTACACTACCAAGTTCAGCTGCCGCCATGAGGTACAACCTCAGCTACTTCTGGAACACAGCTTTGTGTGTGCTGACCCTGAGCAAACATTTCCCAGAAGACTTTGCCTCAGTGATGTTGGTCTCTTCTTAGTCGCCAATAATTTCTTAGTTCCAGCTAAGCAACACCAATTGTCTCAGTAACGCAAAGGCTTCCCTTCAATGGTGCTGGTCCCTTGGTAATTATGGCGGACTCTTCAACCCCAACTGACCAGAATGACAGAATCTTAATTCAAAATAGCAAATGGCCCTGATAGAGCCTTTAAACTTTCCTTTGAGATGTCACATGCCAGGTCCCCATCTTCTGCATTGCTCTTGACATTCTTGTCTTCCAAGCTCCTAAAGAACATCTGCTGAGCTCTCAACCCTCCATGGTTGTTCTAGCCCAAAGTGCCAAAGTTCTCCCATGATTCAGCCCTAAACACAATCAGGTCTGTCACATAAATACCCCACAACACTGGCACCAACTTATTTTAGGGTTTCTATTGCTGCAACAAAGCGCTATGACCATAAAGCAAGTTGGGGAGGAAAAGGTTTATTTGGCTTACACTCCTATTATATCACAGTACACATTATCATTGGTTCAATAAATATAATAATATAGCAAGGTGCTAGGTGTTGAGCTTGCAGCAATGAAGAAAATAAGCACATATTTCTAATTTTAATCAATTGATAATGTTATATAAGATACAATTATGACTAAGATCTTCTTGTTTCTTAATTATTTGTTTGTTTTCAAACTATATAGCTGAGGGTGATCTTGAACTTCTGATTCTCCTGCCTTTACTTCCCAAGTGCTATGACTACAAGTGTGTGCACTCTTCCTGGCTTATGGACACTGGGGATCAAATTCAGGCCTCAAGCATGCTAGGCAAGCATTTCTCTCACTGAGCTACATCCCCAACTCAATGACACCTCGTTCTAAATATACAAGTTATGAGTTAGATGTGTTAGCTCACACCCATGTTCCCCAAACAGAAGATACCAAGGCAGGGAAATCTTGAGTTCGAGGCCAGCCAAGGCTACATGGTGAGAATATCTAAAAAAAAAAAAAAACCTTGTTATTAAAAAATAAATTAATTAACCAATTAATTAATTTAAAAAGTTTTCCAGATACAGAATACATATAGAACTCTTACAATTTAAAGCGATAACAAAAAATTACTACATAGCAAAGGCTGGGTCTGTGGCTCAGTGGCAGAGAACTCACCGGGCACCACGCATTCCTACGTTCAATGCCTAGCACCGCAAATTGAAAACAAAACAAAACAACCTAAAACTAGGCAACGGGCTTACCACTGGTTCTCAACCCGTGGGTCGTGTCTCCTTTAGCAAATCTCTATTTCCAAAAATATTTACCTTATGATTCGTAGCAGTAGAAAAATTAGAGTTGTGAAGGAGCAACAAAAACAGCTTTATGGTTGGGGTCACCACACCATGAGGGACTGCATTAAAGGGCTGCAGTGTTGGGAAGGGTGAGAACCACTGGTTTCGACAATTCTTCAAAGAAGATACGCAAAGAGCCACAAGCACAGAAGCAACATGTTCCATCCTACTCAGCATTGGAGAAAGGCAAACTAGAACTACATAGAGCTCTCAGAGCACAGTCATGAGGGTGACTGCTGATGAGGATGGGGGCAAGCAGGAGCCTGCGCGCACTGGTAGTCAGAACGAGAACTGTCACCGCTGCTGTGGAGAACATGGCAGTTCCTCAACCACTGAAAACAGAATTACCACTCTTCCAAGCGTTCCGTTGCTGAATGTGCACCCAGGAGGTCTAAAAGCTAGATCTTGCGGAGATGTGTGCACACCCTTGTGCACAGCAGCCTTACTCATAACTGCCGAAGAGGGGAAGCAGCCCAGTCCTTCAAGGGGCAAATAGATGAGCAAAATTGGTACGTTCTTATGGTTTGGTGTTATTCAGCCACCAGGGGAAAAAAAAAGTCTGACCCACGTGGGTGAATCTTGAGGACAGTATGCCAAGCAAGATAAAACTGTGCCCAGAAGACAAATATTGGATCATTCCACTCAACATGAACAGTCAAATTCTCAGGGACAGAGAGTGAGTAGATAGAAGCCTTCTGGGGGCTGGGGGTGGGGAAAGGTTATTGTTTTGTAGGTGCAGAGTTTTCATTCTGCAGAATGAAAGGAGGTTTAGAGAAGGGTGGTGACCGCGCTCGATTGTTGTGCATCGACTCACTCCACTGAGCTACGTGCTGCAGAAGTGCTGACGTGCTGAATGTCGCCTGCATTTTACTACACCTTTAGAACCTTGTAGACGATATGGGAATAGGTATAGCTACAAATTAGATGCAATAGTGTGTGGATAGGTATCAAGCATATATCAGATAGACAAGTAAGAGAAAGTAGGGACTGTGTTGAGGGGTGTGCAGTTTTAGATGGGGTGACCTAGGAGGTATGTTAGTTACTGTCTCCTTGTACCTTCCCGGAAGGAAGGGTTTGTTTGGACTCTCAGTTTGAGGATGCAGCACGTCACGCTGGTGAAGACGCAGAGGGAAGAGCATCTCAGGATGCTCGCATCACAACCACAGACGGGAAGCAGAGAGATGAATGCGGCACTAGCTGGCTTCCTCGCTTTCTCCTTCTTATTCATCGGAGACCCAAGTCCATGGGATGGCAACCCCCACATTCAGGTTAGGTGAACCTCTCAGGAAACACCCTCACAAACCTCCCCAGAGGTGCATCTCCTAGGCTACTCTGAATTCAGTCAAACTGAAGCCTACCCATCAGAGGACGCATCCTTAGCAAGGAGATACTTGAGCAAAAGCCTAAAGGAAGGAGGATTTGGAGGGTGGAAGGGTCACCTGGGCTCTGAAGTGGAAGTGTGTCTGCAATAGCGATGAAGTGGAGCAGAGCTAACAAGGAGAAAACAAGATCAAAGAAGGCAGGGTGGAGGTGAGGGAGGACAGTGGTGCAGGACCCATCAGACAGCCCTGTGCTGGGATGGGGAGCAGGTCCAAATACATGGGTGTCAACTCCAGGTGGATCACAAATCACAACCTCCTGTAACATGAGGGGCCGGCTTGTTGGGATTTCTGTCCCACCCGGTACCCCACAGCCAGCAAGTCCCCAAGAAAATCACACACAGGACTCCATAAGATTATAAAGCTGATTGGCCCATTAGGTCAGGCTACTTATTAGTTCTTATGACTTATCTTAACCCATTATTCTGATCTATCTTAGCCATATGGCTTGGTACCTTTTTCAACTGTCAGCTCACATGTTGCTTCTTCAGTGGTCTGGGCAGGAATGACGGAGGAATCAACTTTCTCCTCCCCAGAATTCTCCTGCTCTCCTTGCACCATTTCCACTTTCTGTCTGGTTTTCCTGCCTACACCTCCTGCCTGGCCAATCAGCGTTTATTTAAAACATGATTGACAGATTACAGACAATTCTCCTACACCAACCTCCCTGAACTCTAGTTATAAATTGATTACAGTTAAAAACTGGTTATAAAACAGCAACACCTGCCCCTACATATCACAAAGGTTTCGGGAAGATCACATTAGAGAAATTAGATGAAATAATATGTACTTAAGTCACAGATTACCATATTAATTCCATGCAAATGCATACGCCATAATCCCAGCCATCTTCCCTTATTTGCTATTGTGTGGCTTACGCACCTCCTTCTAGGAGGTCGAACTGAAGTTTTCTAAGAAAATATTGAACTCTGGACCGAATATCAGTCCAATCTAACCCACCCCCCCACAACCAGACACTCTTAAGTGCCGCAGGGTCTAAAGCCACTTATCCTAGAGTTAAGTTATAGATTGTGTTCCTTCACCTTGATATACATGATGGACTGGACTCACAGCCTTTGACTTCTCCCAATGCTGGACTGGCACATTCAACCCACGAAAACAGCTGAGTCAGGCCACGTATCAGAATGTTGAATAGGTGACGTGACTTGTCACATGTGGCCCTTCTGGAGAGACATCTTTAATACAGCGATGAATTCCTAATGTTCTTTCCCTGCAACGCCTGTTCCGACAGAACACTCGCCCTTGGCATCTCTGGATACTTTTGAAAAGGCCGCAAAGCTGAGGACTCGCGGCTTTGATGGCTGCACTTCAGCCTTTCCCCCTCCCCCCAGCCGGTCCATCACGAGAGTCACATGACTAGCATACCTGTGACACTGACCTCATCGATGTCCGGCACAGGTCCAGAGGACAGTCCGTCCTAGGGGCAAGCGGGCTCTGGAGTTCTCGATGCAGGATTCGGCTATTTCCACACACCAGATGGGAAGTGGGAGTTGCTGACCCCTCAGCCTGCCTGTCTATTGAATTCAGATAATAGATCTGCCAGATGGCTCACCAGTGCTAACGTTTCAGCTGGGTGTTTCTCCATCCGCTCAGGAGACAATAAGCCTTGCGGACACACGGGTGCTCCAGAGACCATTGGAATGAGTTGGGGATGCGGCGGGGGTGTGGGGGAGGGGGGGGTCAGAGGAGGCCTAAGGATACCAGCAGCAACCAGCCATGTACCAGAGACTTCACTGCAAGGGAATACACACTCACACTTAGAGCCAAGTGCTGTAGGTACAAATCTTAGGGTCACCCTTACAGTGGGTGTCCCGTTGGCCCCTAGAACTGAGTTGGAACAAGGGCGCTGCAGGCAAGATATCTCAGGTGATCTTGAGAAAGCATGGCCCCTTTACTCAGGAGAAAAGATTTGGGAATGTCTTGGGGTAAAAAAGTTTGTAGCAACATTGCTGGGGCTCAGGACACCCCAACAGACAGCCCATTTACATCGTTTCCTTCACCCCAGGCCCTTCCGGTGTCCTCTTCCTTTTGGAATGCACGCGGCTATGTTTACCCACCCTCCTAGCTCCTCCACACAATCTTCCCAGACCACTCAAGGCCTCGCTTGCCCCCACTCCTTTGAGAGCTCCTGAGAATCGGCTTCCTTGCACTAATCTGTTCATGAGGCTCTCACAGCCCTTGTTCAGTTTGATGACAGGCACCACCCCTGGGTATCCTTGGTTATTCTGCCTCATTCCCTGACCCAGTGAAGAACCACGGTGGGTGCCTGCTGACTCATTACCATAACCTGGCACAAGCATCCCTTTGAAAACTAGCGTAGGTAATCCAATACACTTGGGAAAAAAAAAAAAGCTTTCCCTTGAACGAATGAGGAGAGATGAACTTTGGCAAACTGAGGTTCCATCATCCTGAGCCTTTAAAAAAAAATACAAAATGAAAGGCAGAAATGAAAGGCAAGTTCCCGGTGACATCAGCTTTGGCAGTCCCTGGTGGAAAGTGACCTCGTCAGCGCCCTGCTCCCTCATTCAATCGGAACACTTTCCATTAACGCTATTAATCTGGCCCGGCAGTCTGAGGCAGAGCTGCCTGGGCCAGCCCCTCTTGCTTGGGTCCAAATGCTGAATCATCACTCTCTCCTTTGCCCTTCCTAATGCCTTCAAGAATTAGAAGAATCGAAGGAGGAAGAGAGAGGCACAAAGTGCCTGCCATCCACACCCTCAGATGGACCCCAGCGGGGATGGCGGCCGGAGCCCTCTGCTTCTTTCCCCATTAGAAATGTTTTTCTGTCCCGTCCAAGTTTTAGATATCTTATTATTAGCCTCGGGGCCACAGGCACCTTCTCACTTCCCACCCCAACCACATACTGTAAACAGTTTCCTTCCAAGGGTTTCTTCGCTGTTTTTTTTCCCTCCCAACTTATAGCTAGATTGCTTGGCATCAACCGAGAAACCCTAGTAACATCCTGGCCTCTGAAAGCAAACGAGAGGATCGGAAGCCTGGGCTTGCGCCTCCTGGGCTTGCGCCTCCTGGGCTTGGCACGACCAAACGCCGCGAGAAGACACTGGGAGTCGAAATGCGGGGCTTTAAAAAAAAATAATTAAACATGAAAAAAGCACCTTGAAGGAAGCAAAAGGCAGACAACCAAGAAGCAAGCAAATCCCATCTCTCTAAGCTGGAAAACAAGAGCCAAGGGAATTCGATTCTTAGCCCAGGCTCAGGGAGCTCCATTCTCGAGGGTGGGGTGGGGTGCACAGAAGGCTACAGAGCCCTCTGTCGGGGTCCTGTAAGCCTGCAGCTAGGGTCTTTTCATTCATGACCTTTTGATAGCGTTGTATAACCTTGGGAGGCCTGTTATCTACAAAGGATTTGAATCAATATCACCCCACCACTACAGTTTTGGGGTCTGACTGAAAAATCTCTTTCATCCATTGACAACTCAAACAATCCTTTCTGATATTTTCCCTTCTGTTTAACTGTTGGTTTTCTAATTATAAGTTCGGATTTCCTTCTCCGCTTTTACACTATTTTGAGTCTTAAAATGTCAGTCAGACCCACTGGGCAGGCTGGTCCCCTTCTGCAATCCGAGAACTTGGGCACTGAAGAAAAGCTGAGGGTGAACAACTCAGGACAAGCTTTGGTTTCATAGCAGGTTTGAGGCCAGTTCAGGCTCCATGAGATCCGGTCTCAAAAAGCAGGGGTTTGCTTTGCTTTGGTTTGTTTTTCCAGCCACTTCCTACAATTTCGTGACTTGGACCAAGATCAAACTCCCCAGTCCTTTTCCTTCTAGCATAAGGTAACTCAAAAGGAATAGCCATTTCATGTAAGACAACAGTCAGGTCTTTGGCTTCCAAAGCCCAAATCCACAAAGATGTGGACATGCCCGCGTAAAAGAGTCTGCCACAATGCCTCATGGGTAAGAATGGCTAGGAGGTTGGTAAGGAAACGAGGAAGGGTCAGGAGATCAAAGTGCCCAATTTCACCCTCTGGGTTCTTATGTCAAAAGAGAGCTTCCATGTTATAACATATCACTGTATTTCTCCAAAGAAATGTAGTCACAGAAGGGTGAATCTAATATCTAATATAGCATGCATGCATATTTTTTTCCTTTTTTGCATTTTTAGCATCTTTTAAGTTAAAACGCTGCTTATGGCCTATGGGAAGTCATCGTAATTCATTGAGCAGAGATTTTCCTATCATTACCATCCATAAAATGATGGCATCTCTGTTATTAATGATGTCTTAAATCCAGCAAAAGACGGTATCTAAAATTTGGATTCTAGACTTTTCCAGGATTGATATTATAAATAAATATTCTCACGTGGCCCAAAACTATTATTGTGCACCATGTGTTTTATGGGTTGATGCTGCTGAAACAGAGCTGCCCAATAAATCTCTGAGTTCCATGCTAATGAAGGAATGTGTCTCTCCTTCAGAATTGCCTTGGCTGTCCTTGGCCATCACAGTGACGAGCCCTGCAACCCCCATTTTTACCTTACATGGCCAAGAAGCAAGACTTAACAGTACCCTATCAACCCTAACTCTCTCTTCTGAGCCTCCATGTAATGATTTGTTTCCATTATGATGGGGAGGAGCCTATGTTTTCCTCTTCAGAAGCAAGTTGGAGAACAGCTAAACAAATAATTGGAAAGCCTCCTTCAGAGGGAGGAGCAGGCCTTTCTTATTTCTTCCTCCTTATTGTCTGAAGCTAACTGAGGATGGTTAGGGTCCCAGCGATCATATTGAACCAAGGGATCATAGCCCAGTGGACAAGAAGTCCCTGAGGGTGATAAAGCTGCCCACCATTCTACCAATCCCAAGCAGCTTCCTCCCCTCACCTCCTTTTTCAGTGAAGGAATAGAATTTCGAGTGCTCAAAACATCATCTGGGGCATTTCTAAATGTCAGCTAAATCCAGTTCCTCACGATGTGGCATCAAAAGATGTGCTCAGGGTTAGACAGCAGGATAGAAGTGGATGCCTGGCGCCAGCCCAGAGTCTGTCTTTTTATTCTTTGCTATGGTACTTCCATGCAAAGCTTGCTCTGCGGCCTTAGGAAGCTGCTTATTAATTCTGTACTCATGATTCCCTATAGAAAATAATAGATAAGATTTCCTCCCATGGAATCATGGTGATTACTTGACATAAAACGAGACAGTAGTTTGGAATGGCCGACCTTCCTCTTCCTCATGGCTAGTGGCGTGCTAATCCTTCCAGTGCCCCACTCTTGGTAAGGGACTTCACTCGGGTGTGCTGGTAGTGGCGGTGCACACCTTTAACCCCAGCACTTGGGAGGTAGAGGCAGGCGGATCTCTGTGAGTTTGAG
Source organism: Myodes glareolus (assembly GCF_982192425.1). NCBI lineage: Eukaryota > Metazoa > Chordata > Mammalia > Rodentia > Cricetidae > Myodes > Myodes glareolus. The sequence continues at coordinate 34,828,542 of NC_142051.1, forward strand.
GCCAGCCTGGTCTACAGAGCTAGATCTAGGACAGCCTGGGACTCTACACAGAGAGACCCTGTCTCAAAAAAATAGAAAGAAATTAAACCATAAACCAAAGTTTAATGGAATTATAGTTGTTCAGCTGGAGAACAGAAGGTGGCAAAGGAGTCTTCCAATGACACAGCACTTGCCAAGAAGGCCCAGCTGTTCCCCATGTCCTTCAAGAGTAGAAGAAGGTGATTAAAGAAGTTTCTCCCGGGTTCTGTCTTAGATCTGGCTTCCCAGGAATAGAATCTGGGTAGAGGGCTGATCTCAAGGGAGAGAGAAGTGTGTTTAGTGGCTCCCACAGACCCTGGAAATGAGCCAAGGGGAGGAGAGCTAGCTTTTATGCTTCACATTGGCAGGTCTCCGGTACAGACCACCTCAGAGAGGAGGGAAAGAGTCCCTGGGAAAGATACTCCCCCAGGCCGAGAATGATTAGCCACAAAGGATGCAACTGAGCTGCAGAAATGGCAAACACTCGCAGCAGCAGTGTAAGAATGCACTGCACCCAGAGTGGGGAGTGGGCATGTACCTGCAATGTCTGCCATGGCTACAAAGAACAGAGAGGCTATAGGGTTGTACAGGAGCCTGATGCTAGTGGCCCATGCCTTCAATCCCAGCACTCAGGAGGCAGAGGCATGCGGATCTCTGTGAGTGTGAAGCCAGCCTGATCTACAGAACGAGTTCCGGAAGAGCCAGCAGATCCCTGAGTCGAAACACAAAAACAAAACGAAACAAAAAAAAAATTATAGAGGAGACGTTCTCGAAAGACATTTAAAAGTAGAACACTGGCACCCATCTGTCTGGAGTCAAAAGGATCTGCTCAGTGTGAACAATGCGTGGTTAGACATCTTTGCTGTGGATGCTAGGCCTCTGCGGTTCTGCTGTTTTGTCTCCTGGGGACCAGCTGGAAACATGGTAGAGCTGGGAGTGAAGGGAACCTGCCTACTGCAGCTGAGGAGAACACACACACACACACACACACACACACACACACACACACACACAGAGAGAGAGAGAGAGAGAGAGAGAGAGAGAGAGAGAGAGAGAATGCCCAGACTTTCTTCTAGAGCCTCATTCTTCCTCCCACAATCACAGATCACTGATCACTGGGAAGAGGGGTTGGAGCCAACATCTGTCAACCAACACCTGTAATCCCACACCCTTGAGGCTGAGGCAGGAGGATGGCTGAGTGTAAGACCAGCCAGGCCTGTCTCTCCTGACCTTGTGAAAGGCTGGAGTGCAGGGGCCAGGTTGGGCACTGAGAGACTGAGAATGCTTTTCCCAGAGACACTGCTTTCCAGGGTGTTCTGCGTTTCCTGGTTGTACTTCATTTCCCAGATGTACTGATTTTCCGGGAGGCGAAGCTTTCCTGGGTGTACCGCATTTCCTGGACGTACTTCGTTCCCGGAGGTAATCGTTTTCTCAGACGCAGTCATTTTCCCGGACGTGCTGCGTTCCCAGGGTGTACCGCTTTTCCTGGATGTACTGTATGGCTGCCATCGAAGGGACCAGAAGTCTCACTTGGCTTCCTTCGTTGCAGCCCTCGCTGCGTGGTTCCCAGGCGTAGAATGTATTCATTCAATTAGTCAGGGTCCAAATTACAGCGTGATTACAGGGCTCCCAAGCATTCCTAAGCGGAGAGGTGTTTCCAGAGGTGCTGGTATTCTACAGGCTAAACATTGTTTCCATTGCTTTGGGCTAGAATGAATGCGGAGTTGTATTTTTTCCTTGACTCCTTGGTTCTAGGATCCTGTGCATCATCCTCCAGAGTTCTGCATAGTGAATGGCGTACTTCTGGTTATAGGGAATGCCATAGCAAGCCAAGGAAAGGGCCCTGCCATCATGAATCTTCTCCCAGGACCCTGGAGTCTTAAGAAGCAACTTCTCGGGGGGCGGGGGAGGTAGGAAGGATGGATATGCGAGCAGGGAAGTATATATCTCAACTAAGGGAGTCATTTTAGGGTTTACAAGAGAATTGATTATAAAGGGGATCCCAGGTCCAAGGAGAGATCCCCAGATTGTTCTCTGGACAAAGGAGAGGGTGCCTGAACTGGCCTTGGCCCATAACCATACTGATGAATATTTTGCATATCACCATAGAACCTTCATCTGGCGATGGATGGAGATTGAGACAGAGACCCACATTGGAACACTGGACTTAACTCCCTAGGTCCAAACGAGAAGCAGAAGGAAAGAGAACGTGAGCAAAGAAGGCAAGACCAGAGGGAACCTTCACCCGTTGATGGATGGAGATTGAGACAGAGACCCACATTGGAGCACTGGACTTAGCCCCCAAGGTCTAAATGAGGAGCAGAAGGAGGGAGAACATGAACAAGAAAGGCAGGACCGTGAGGAGTGCATTCACCCACTGATACAAGGGGACTGATCTAATGAGGGTTCACCAAGGCCAGTTGGACTGGGATTGAACGAGCACGTGATCCAACCAGATTCTCTGAATGTGGCCGGATTCTCTGAATGTGGCTGGCACGGGGTCTTTCTGAAAAGCCATTGACAATGATACTGGGACTTGTTTCCTCTGCATATACTGGTTTTTTGGGATCCAGTCTGTTTGGATGCTCACCTTCCTGGACCTGGAGGGAGGGGGGAGGAACTTGAACTTACCACAGGGCAGGAAACCCTGACTGCTCTTAGGGATGGAGAGGGAGGAGGAGAGGGAGTGGGGGGAGTGGGAGGGTGTTGGGAGGAGGGGCGGAAATGGAAACTTTTATAAATTAATAAACTTTTATAAATTAAAAAAAAAAGAAGCAACTTCTCCTCCAGCTTCTAAAACTGGTTTGGATGCCTGAGAGGATAAAGATCCTATGGCTGTTTGACTCACAAGACGGTTGATTAGCTCTTCTTGCAGGTCTTAAACTAGCTGCTCAAGAAGGATGGATAATCAAGAAGGAGCCAGATAAGAGCTGACATTTAACATGGCTGAGCCTACCTTGTTAAGCAAGCACTATTTCCCTCCCAGGCAGCAGCCAGGGAGTCAAGGAGGACCAGAACCCATGGGAGCCAACCAGAACTGTAGACAAATATCCCAGGTCTGGATAAGAGAGATGGTGGTCTCAAAATGACGCCATCTCCCAAAACTCCTTAGCAAAAGCTCTAGTTTACATAGTATCATCTTTGCACAAGAGGGTTTTAAATTTTGTTGCGAAAATATGCTTTTGAGGATCTCTGATACGTGCTCTTGACCCACCTACGCTCAAGACACCACCATCTCCCACCTGAGTTGATCTCACCTCCTTTTCTTGGCTCTTGGTCTTGTCACCCTTCTGACACCTGCCATCTCAGTCTCCCAGGACCCTCTCCTGCCAGAATTCTGCTGTCGGCCAAGGCAACCCAAAATGTCACCTCCCTCTGGACATCTACCGTGACCTTTGTCGACAAACACACTTTCTCTGAATGCTTTGGTCTCTCTGTCTGCTTGTATGTTTGTCTTCCTTTCTCTTTAAGGGGCACCTCTCTGTTTATTTTGTACCCCCTACATAAACAGTTCTCAACCTGTGGGTCCTGACCCCACTGGAGGTCAAATGACCCTTTCACAAGGTCCCATATCAGATATCCTGTATATCAGATATTTACATTGTTATTCATAACAGTTGCAAAATTACAGTTATGAAGTAGCAATGGAAATAATTTTATGGTTGGGGTCACCACATCATGACAAAGTGTATTAAAGGGTCACAGCATTGGGAAGGCTGAGAACCACCTTCCCTGTAGCAGGTAGCATGGTATTTGATACCTACTAGCTATTTAATAAATTGCCATTGGCTCGAGTTGACTTTGGAGTTAAAACAAGATCTCTTTATTTTCACGCAGACTGAAATACTGTGATACCCCAACCGCTTTCTATTCTGTGTTCAGAAGTGATTGCACCCAATCCTGAACGGTGTCATGCTGATCGATTTTAGAAGTTTCTTCTATTCATCAGATTTTAGGGATCATATACTCTCTAGAAACTGAAAAAAAAATGTCAAGGCTTTGGAGTGAGATTGAATCCTTGTGTAAGCCTCGGTAAGCTCCTTAACCTCTCCGAGCGTCTTCTTGTCATCTTTCGTTCAAAACCACCTAGGCACTTCACAGGTTTATATATGAGAATTAAGTCATCCTGGGCCCATGCTCAGTGTGTAGTAAATCCATTATGGTTCTCACTTCATTCATCTTCTTCCGTAGACCAGTTTCCATCAGTATCCTTCTTCTGCCCACATTGGGCTTCAGAATTGAGTGCTGAGCTTCTCAGCAAATGTATACTAAACCCAGTATTGCCTAGCACAGTACTGGGGAAAGGGAATAGGAGGTAGGTATGGAGACTAAGAACACTGACTATCACAAGATTATAATTTGACTGAATGAGGATATCGGCACATAAAGGTATGTGTTAAATAATTCCATAGACAGATGTTCAAGAATGTTGGGAGGTAAAAGATTAACTTCAATCAAACGGATATGCAGTATAGTAGCCACTGTCCTTGGCTCCATGTTCTGTGATATCAGTTGTATGTGTCCAACACAGATCGAAAAATATTAAATGGAAAATTCCAAGAATAAATAACTCTCACGTTTTAAATTGTACTCCACTTTGAGTGGTGTTATGGCTTCTTGCTCTGTCCTGCCCAGGCTGGCTTGCGTTTCTGTCCTGTGTATTTGAGGTTTGTGCTACCCAACCTCTATCTATGAACAGTACGCTCCATTGTCACACAGAATTAGAGCTTGTGTTCAAATAGCCTTCATTTTACTTGATAAATAGCCTTAAAGTTCAAAAATGAGGGTGTTGAAAATGAGGATATGTCAAAGAGAAGCCAGAAAGTGCTTTCTTTAAGTCAAAAAGTGATACCTTTAACAGAGATATTAATGTACATATAGTTGTGAGCACTATGTGCGCCATGTTTAACACTAGCTGCGGTTTCCAGGATCCAAAGGGAGTGTTGAGACATAACCTCTGCAGATAAAAGGGAAAACCCTTTATGATGGCTGAGGGCTTGGAAGAAAATAGCCCCCAAAGGGGATGACACTATTAGGAGGTGTGGCCTTGTTGGAGGAAGTGTGTCACCGTGGGAGGCAGGCTTTGAGGTCTTTTTCTCAGGCTTCACTCAGTGCGACAGTCAGTCAACTTCCTGTTCCCTACAAGATGTAGGACTCTCAGCTAATCCTCCAGCACCACATCTGCCTGCCTGCATGCCCCCATGCTCCCCATCATGATAATAATGGACTGAACCTCTGAGACTGTAACTGAGCTACCCCCAATGAAATGTTTTCATTTGTAAGAGTTGCCATGGTGATCGTATCTCTTCACAGTAATAAAAGCCCAAACTAATACAGCCTTGGTCACCTTTTCCATTGCTGTGATACAATATTATGACCAAAACAAAAAAGAAAAAAGAGTATGTTGGGGTTTGTAGTCTGAGAGAACATTCCATCACGGCAAGGGGGTCATGGCAGCAGGCATTTGTAGTAAATGATCGTGTTGAATCTGCTGTCGGGAAGAAGGAAGCAATGAGAGCTGATGCTCCGCCCATTTCCTCCTCTTTATATGGTCCAGGACCCAAGCCCAGGAAATGGTGTTGCCCTCCTTCAACGTGAGTCTTCTCCCCGTGACCAATCTCATCTAGACAATCCCTCAAAGGCGTGCTTAGAGGCTTGTGTCCTAGATAACGTCAGATTATGTCATGTGACAGTCAGCACTAACCATCACATAAATGTGGTGTAAACAGTCTTTGGACAAGGCTGGTGGAGGTGATGACGTGGGTCTCTTTCTTCTGCCTTCGTTGTTCCAAAAATAACACAGGCAGGGCCACAGAGAGCCCGTTCACCTGCTGCACCTTGGTGTCAGTATGCTAGACACCGCAGTGGTGGTAGACGACGTCTCATCTCTGTCTTCCGGAAGCAAATGCTACACTAGACCTGTCCTATCCCTTTAACTACCCAGGACCCTGTCCTAATTGCTATACAGGCATCTCCTCGGAATTGCAGCAACCCCTCAGAGGGAGGCTTGTTGAGGAAGAGGGGCATCTTTCCGACACCGACACCCATAAGCAGTGACTCTGGCCATGGGGTGGAGAAGGGGGACTGGAGACCAGTCAAGCTGGGCTGCGTAGAAATGCAGAGAGCTTTGGGATATGTGGTTACCAGTTTAGGGTTCAGCTTTTCAACAGTGCACAAAAGCCTTGTACCACTAAGTGCCTGTAAGCAAGCAGCCCTCACATATTCGCTGGCTCACCACGGTAGACTCTAGAGAATTGTTCCTCCAGAGAATTGATCCGTGATGGATCTGGGGTCAATAGACATTTCTTCACCTCTCCCCAGGAAAAGTCACATAGCACAGATTAATTCTTATTTTCAGCTGTGTTGAAAGTTCCAGACACAGCACCATCCAATCTGTAACACCCCTTGGTCTTCAGGCTTCCTCGTTTGGACTCTAAAGTCCTATCTGAACCCTTGGCCCTGACTAGAAGCCTAATACCCGGTACCTGCTCAACAAACCCTGAGCAGCAGGGGTGGGGTGCAGCACCCAGACCGTCTACTTGTTTTCAGACAGTGCTAGACCTCAGACCTAGTGAGAAATTTATCGTGTGGAATCATAGTGCAAGATGGTCGATGCTCAGCCCAGGAATGTAGTCCCGCCACCCTCGCCTCTGGTTGCCTCACCTGGAGAAGTCTGGTCCAGGGAGCAGCGGCTTGCAAGTTCTGGGAGGCTGTAACTTTCATAAATTTGCAACCCGAGAGGGAGTGGAGGCAGAGAGTCCTGCCTGAGGTCGGGGTAACCGCTTGTCACAGCCACCTTCCGCCCCCCCTTTCCCCCCTCCGCTCTCACCCCTCCCCCACACCGGTCCTCGCTTCTCCTCTTTGGCAGTCCTACAAACATCTCTTCAGTACCTCCCTGTCCTATACTGCTCCACCCGAATCAGCAAGGCAGCCCGCCTTTCCCAGCCTGGCACACAGAAAGTGTTTAATAAAAGGCAGGTTGTAAAAATGAATGAATGAACGAATGAATGAATGAATGACTCTTTTCATGCAAGAAGGAAAGATCAAATAGAACGGGAGGGGAAAAGCCTTTCCCGGATTTTAAAATTTGTTACGTTGATAGAGCAGATTTATTTTACTGGGTATGAAGACGGGCAAGACAATTCCAAACCAGCTTCATTAAATGGGTTCCAGCGGAGGGAAACGAATTTCAAAATTCACTGAAGAGAACAGCGGCTGTAGAGCTACAGGGGGCAAAGGGAGTGGAACATTCCAAGACGGTGTCCAAGGTCAAAATTAAGTGAGTCCGGAGGAATTCTCAGTGTACTTAGCCAGCAGGCCTCTGGAGCTTCACGTCCATGCGTGGAGAGGATTTGGTGGGGCGTTTGGGGCTTTGCCCAGCGGGGAACTGGAGCGGGGAAAGGGCGCCCTCTGCCGAGGGTGAAGAAAAATACAGTCTGGCAGTTGGCGAGCCCTCCGGCTAGACTTCATACCAAGAGGGGCAGAAAAGGCGACGAGAAGATGTTCCTTACAAGCTCTCTCAGCCCCAAGCATAAAGTCCGGTGGTTAATTGCAGGTGCTCTTCCCAGGAAGAGGGCGTGCCCCTCACTCCTGAGTCCTCAGTTTCTAAGAGAGATGTTCTGAGACGACCATATTTTTGACCCTACTATCTTCCCCCATCCCGGCTCTAGAGCCCAGCAACCCGGGATTTGGTCCCGGGGAAGACCTCGGTCACTTGTAAGTAAGGAGAGAGCTCTGACCCACCCCAAGGCTGCACGCACGCGCTCGCAAACACACACACACACACACACACACACACACACACACACACACACACACACACACACACATCGGTTGCTCATCTCTAAAACTGAAAAACTGAATTCGACGGTCAGATGGCTCCAACCCTGGTAGTATCTGACTCTGGTCCTATTTTAGACTCAGCGTGTGTCCCTGGAGGAAGAACAGCGGACAGTGAGGAATCGTGAACTCTCCCAAAACCATGGGTGGGGCGGCCTAACCATCTCCCTTCCCCAAGAAAGGTGGAAAGGACTTGCTAAGGACCTAGTCTCTTTATTGAATCTTGAGTGACACCTAGTGGTCCACCCGCCTCACCGTCGCCGAGGCTTCTGCGCAGAGACAGGAGCTTTTCCTTGCCGTCAAAGACCTGGGAATTCATAGCAGCGATGAAGGTTTCTAGCCTCTTGTGGCGTGGGAAGCACGCGCTGGCACCTACCACAATCCCATTCTTTGTTGTGTGTGATTCTGACGGAAGCGATATTATCTGGAGAGCTTGCTCAACAGACACACCATTTTGGCAGGGAGTGTGTTGAGCTAGATGCCCCCTCTCCCAGGTTCTGAGCACACGTTCTAGGGATTGACTCCCTAGAACTTTGAGGAAGGCAGTCACACTTGAGCTGCGTCCTGAAGGTCAGGTGGTATGACAGACAGAATCACAAGCTGACTGGTGACATTCTCAGCCCACTATGGACACATTCTTCCTTTCAGTTCAACCAATCAACGGGAGGGCTGCTTTGATGAGGATTTGCGGGTGTGGTTAAGATCCCCAAGTCTGCCAATCTGAGAAAATCATCCGATCCTCTGAACCTTTCAGATGGGCTGGAATTTTCCTGGCAAAAGAGATTTGAGACTCAAAAGGACTCTTGTGGGTTTCCTCTGATTGGCTCTTGGTTAGGAATTTGGGCAGCCAGGAGAGCTAAGAGCCAAAGAGGGAACAGGGCTTGAGCCCTGCAGGTCTGAGAAGTAGCGGATTCTGACAGTGGCCAGTGAGCTGGGAGGGAAGGCGGAGCTTGCTCCATGCAACCCAAATCCCAGCTGACTGACGCCTGAGTTTAGCTCTGCAAGACCATGGATCGAGGACTCAGGCTGTCTGTGCAGATCTACAGAACTATGGTTAATATAAGTCAGAGATGATTTCAGCTGACCACTTTGGAATGTGTTCAGAAGCTGCAGGACCCGGAGGCAGGTGGCCACTTGGAAAGGGACAGCAGAGGTGGGGGACACTTGGGGAACAAAAGCCATCAGATCTAGCAGGACCAAGTAAACAAACGAGAATGCAGAAGCCGGTGTTAGGAACTAGGCTTTGGATGGGAGACATGGCGCCCTTGTGTGAACTGACTGCTCCCTGTACTCCTATATCCACAGAGTAAAATGGGGTCATCAGCAGTTAAATCCTAGCATTATGTTAGTGGGTACACATTCATATAAAGGGCTTAATGCCATTTGGGGACTATTAATTGTTCAGATGTTAGCAGTGATTGTTATAGCAATTAACCCAGCAGACACCAGGCTGGATAGAGAGGCCTTGGTCATGAGTTGGGTTTGTTTTATGTTTTCTCGGGTTTTTTTTTTCGGGGGAGGGGTCTAGGGATGATATACCCCAGAATTACCTAACCCCACCTTTGTTCTTACCAAATCAGACTCAAAGAGTAAGACCTGAATTAATGACTACCTTAAATGTCGCCATAGAACCTTCATCCAGCAACTGATGGAAGCAGAGGCAGAGAGCCACAGAGGAGCACTGGGCTGAGCTCTCAAAGTCTAGTTGAAGAGTGGGAGGAGTGAGAATATGAGCAAAGAGGTCAAGACCATGATGGGGACACCCACTGAAACAGTTTATCTGAACTAATGGGACCTTACCATCTGTTGCTGGACAGGGAAGGAACCAGCATAGGATCAAGCATAGGATTAGGCCCTTGGAATGTGGGTGACAGTTGTATGGCTGGGGCAGACTGTGAGCCCACTGGTAGTGGGACCAGGATTTATCCCTACTGCTTGTACTGGTTTTTTTTTTTTTGAAACTCATTCTATTTGGAGGGATACCTTGCTCAACCTGGATATAGTATGGAGGACCTTGGTCTTTCCTCAAAACAATGTGCCTTGACCTCTCTGAGAAGTGGATGGGGGTGGGGTGGTGGGGAAGGTAGAGGGAACAGGAGGAGGGGAGGGAGTGAGAACTGGGAATGGTATATAAAGTGAAAAAAGAGATAGTTTTTTGTTTTTTATTTTATTTTTATATAAAATAAAAATAGGAAAAGAATTAAAAAAAAGAGTAAGACCTGAGGATTTGTACTCTCAAGAAGCTCCCTAAAGAGCTGCTGGTCTAAGCTGGAATGCCAACGAAGCTGGTTTTCATACCAGAGAGGGACTACCACAGCAACAGGATCAGTGGACTTGCCAGCCAGCCTGAGGGCAAGCAGGCAAAAAAGCATTTTCCACCTTCTACAGTCTTTGATCCAGGCTGCCACCAGAAGACACTGCCAGTGTCTAGGCTGGGTCTAACTCCCTCCGATAATCTGACAAGGAAAACCCTCACACCTGTGCCCAGCATCTTGGGTTCTAGTTGATTTCAGGTGTAGCCAAGTTGGCGATTGAGATTCGTCCTCAGGGCCCCTGTGGGGAAAGTGGACCCACACAATATAACTTTATTTCTTTGGATGATGCTGGTACTGCGAGAAACCAAAGCAAACCAGCACTTGGAGTCAGGCAAAGTTACCCGGACTCCTGGCAAGTTGAACATTTGACTTGATGTCGAGTGACTGGACTACTAAGTGTGCTTCATAAATGGCTTTCTAGAGAAGCTGTTGTCAGCAATTGATTATGATATTGGGCAAATGAGTGTGCAATTGCATGAGGGCTAATGTATCACTCCCTATCTGAGAAATCCAGGCACTCAGTCTTTCTTGACAGGCAGCATGTATATTCTATTGCCAGGAAGGAAGGCAGTTGTCAAATTCCTAATTTTTCTCTTTGAAAAATTAACATTTAGCTCAACTGTGAGATCTGGAGGAACACACAAGACCTTAATTACAAAGTGCAAGTCAAGATTTGTACTAATTAATAAGCTGATGAAAAATTCATTGAAATTCAGAGAAGAAACAAGGGAGGGGGGGGTGAAGCTGGCCAGGGTTAACACGGAGTTCTATAAAATGTTTAAGTCTATCCAAATAAGCAGTCACCCCTCTGCCGCAATTATAGCTTAATCACTTGCGTGATTATTTCATCTGTAAAACTTTAGCTGCCCATCAAAAGCTGTGCAGGGAATATTTCTTTAAACTTTGCAATTCTCCACAGCAATATTGTTATCAGTATATTAGAGACTTTAAAGACCAGCTTAACTTCCAAACATATTATTTGTTGGGGGTCTGGGGACAGTGTCTAGCTAGCCTGGGTAGCATGAAACTACTTGTGTACACCAGATTGGTCTTGAACTTGTGATGATGCCTCCTGCCTTTCTCCCAAGGGGTGACAAGTGTGTGCCACCAGGCCCAGCTACTGCCTTGAAATGTAAAGGAAGCTGTTGAAGTTCCAGTGTTGCCGCTGGTCTCTAGCGGTGACCTCCAGGTAGTTGAATAGCCCTCTAGAGTTTGTCTCCTGTCCCAAGCGGTGATGGGAACGACCCCCTCAGCTGTGGTAAAGATGATTGCCTTCTTCTGGGGGGTCATCATCCCCCTTCCCTTCCAAAGTCTGAGCTCAACCAGACTGGACTGAACCAGTAAGTGGCACAGCCGGGTGAATAGATAAGATAGCGTGAGAGGATTTCAGCACTCCTGTGCTTAGTGTAACCACCCTGCCCTGGTTCCCAGCTACCGTCACCACCTCAGCCAGAATCTGACGTAGAAGACTAGCTCTGCAGAGACAAATTCAAGCAGGCTCGCCAAGAGCAGAGGCTTCCTCCACCCCCTGAGGAAAAGCAACACTGGTGGAGGGGTACAGAGGCCCTAGGGTTAGGAGAGGAGGAGGCCTCAACTGAGGTAGACAATGGACTACTCCCTCCAGAAGACAGAATTTTATGTCCTGGAGTGTAGTGAGGAGCTGCGGGCAGGCCTGCTTTTCGTCCCGCCCAGCTCCCGCATGGCTATCTTAGCCCTGGAAATAACAACACACAAATTGTGTTCATTTAAACACTGCTGGCCCATTAGTTCCAGCCTCTTATTGGCTAACTCTCACATCTTGATTAACCCATTTATAATAATCTGTGTAGCACCATGAGGCGGTGGCTTACCGGGAAAGATTCAGCATGTCTGACCTGGTGACTGGCTCCATGGCATCTGCCTCATTGCCCTCTTCCCAGCATTCTGTTCTGTTTACTCTGCCTACCTAATTTTCTGTCCTATCAGAGGGCCAAGGCAGTCTCTTTATTAAACAATGAAAATAACACATAACAGAAGGCTCCCCTTCCCCCCACTCAACTGCTTGCCGCCAGCTCAGCTAGTCATGAGCCCTCCCTCAGCTGCGGCCTGTGCCCTGTGTGTGGAGCCAGCAGTTCAATTAAACCCCACGCCTCCCAAGCTCCACAGGCTTAGGACAGTCTCTGCCTGCCTGGTTTGCTCTTTTCTGAGTTGTTTTTAAATTTCCCTTGTAAGTGTGGCGCTTTAGTGGCGTGAATCAGAATGACTCGGTCACGTGGAGGCATACACGGCTTCCGGGTTGCTCTTTTCTACCCCTGGATTCTGGGTTTCTGGTTCCATGTATGGAATTGATTTAATTACATTTTCTTTCTTGAGCAACTTATATTTCCTAGCTTTTAACAAATACTAAGGTGGACACTGAAACAGGACCCCGTTTCTGTCACCTTTGCAGTAGTTCTAGTCACGACTTGGCAACAGCACCACCTACTAGACAAGAGGTAATATGGCAGTTTTTGTTTCCAACACCAATTTTACTGTTTTCTTTATTAATACAATGGATTTTGTCATGCAAGGTTTATATGACTATGGGGATACATTAATTTACTTGTTACTAGGTTTCAGTTTTCTTTTCAATATTTTATCATTAAGGAAGATACGATTTTTACGGACTAATAATGAACAACTAGTTGAGAGGATTAAAATTATTGAAAATCAGAGGTTATCTGAACAAGTGGATACTATGATAGACAATATTGACTCCATATCCAAGGGTTCTAGAAGTTACCTGAAAGGGTTCAGGCTGTTGAATTTGACGTTCAGACGTTACCACAAAGTTTTGATAAGGTAAAAGATAGAATGTACCTCCAGAATGGGAACCAAAAAACTGATACCTTAGTGAAATTCCTAGAAACACGGGTAGGTCAGGAGATTCAGGATTTAAGGAAGACAATGATAAAAAGATTAGAAATGATTGATGAAATTATTGGAGCTGGTGAACGGAGTAAGAAGGCACAAGGACAGGATACAATGCCACCACCAGCTGTTAGAACTGGCTTACCCAGGGTTCTAACAACATACCCTGTAATTTATTCTGACAAAGGGTCAACTTCTAAAGGCTCAAAGGGAGTTAAAGAAGCTAGATGGACACCAATAGCAATGAATGATTTAAAAGAAATTAAGCAAGCTGTTGTTAATTATGGCTTGCACTCTGCATTTGTTAAGGAAATGATAAGGACTTGGGCTTCTAATGTCAGAGCTACCCCCCATGATTTCTCTCAGCTAGTGTCTGCAGTTTTAGATGATGGACCTTCTTTGATGTTTGGAATTTCTTTCAGAGAAGAATCCAAACATATGGAACAGCAAGGAAGAGAAAAAGGTGTGGAGGTTTCCCAAGATCAAATTCTTGGTGTAAAAGCATATGCTGATCCACAGGTCCAAGCTCTTTATGATGAAGAAGTGCTGTCCTTATGTCACAAAGCAGCCTTGAATGCTTTGAATAGAATACAAGATCCAGTAAAAAGGGTTGAATCATATACCAGGGTTAGGCAGGGACAGAGAGAACCCTTTACTGACTTTGTGCAAAGATTAATTAAGGCTCTGGACATAGGGGTAACAGACCCAGAAGCTAGACGAATACTTCTTGAATCTCTAGCTTTTGAAAATGCAAATACAGAATGTAAAAAGATAATTGGGCCTTTAAGATCTAGATCAGCACCTATGGAAGAATGGATACAGCATATAATGAATGTTGAGACGTTTAGCTATAATGATGAATCCTGGGTAGGAGAAGCGATTTCCAAAGCTATGAGGAGACATCAAACTACCAGGTGTTTTAATTGTGGTAAATTAGGACATCTGAAAAGGGATTGCAGGCAAAGAAATTCTAGGAATAATATCTCCTCTGGGAAAGACAAAAATAGGAGACCTCAGCCTTCAGGTATATGTAGGAGATGCGATAAAGGCCGACATTGGTCCAACGAATGCAGGTTAAAAACAGACAGACAAGGCAACCCGATACCATCAGGAAACTCCTTGTTGAGGGGCCTCTCGCAGGCCCCCAAGCCAAAAGTGGCCCAGTTATTCCCAGTTACAGTGGAAAATGTGTCTCACCAAGAAAATTGAAAACTCCAATGTCTACTGTAAAAAGTAATACTGGTCTAAATGATGAATTACATGTGGAGAATGAGTCAAAAAATTCAGTAGGACAGAGTAAACGTATATTTTGGCAGACCTCTATTAACGATCAAAGGCCAAAGCTAAGAGTCTGTATAAATGGCATTTTTATTGAAGGCTTATTAGACACAGGTGCGGATGTAAGTATCATTACTCCAGAATCTTGGCATCCGAATTGGCCTCTTCAAGAGGTAGATGTTCAGTTCCTGGGAATTGGAGCCCTATCTCGTGTAAAACACAGCACAAGATGGGTGGAATTCATAGGGCCTGAAGGGCAAATAGGAAGACTAGGGCCATATATAGCCAATACTGCAAAAAATTTATGGGGCCGTGACCTGCTACAGCAATGGAATACCCAGATTAACATTCCTGTAGTTCCAGGAACTCACAATTCTGGGAAGGATATAATGAGGTATTATGGAAAAAGGTCACCAGCCATTCAGGCTGTACAAGAACATACAGCCAATAGCAAACCTTTAGAGGTACCAACAGCCCTACCTTTAAAATGGCTAACTGAGAAGCCAATATGGATCAAGCAGTGGCCTCTAGCTGAAGATAAATTACAGGCTTTGGAACAGCTGGTACAAGAGCAACTAGATGCTAACCATATTGAAGAATCAACCAGCCCTTGGAATTCTCCTGTGTTTGTTGTAAAAAAGAAATCTGGTAAATGGAGAATGGTGACAGATCTAAGAGCTGTCAACAAGGTAATTCAACCTATGGGTCCACTACAATCTGGAATTCCTTTGCCTTCTCTATTACCAAGAGGATGGCCTCTTATAGTTATTGATTTGAAAGATTGTTTTTTCACTATACCTTTGCAAGAAAAAGATAGAGAAAAATTTGCCTTTACAATGCCTACTTATAATAATTCTCAGCCTACTAGGAGATATCAACGGACTGTCCTCCCACAGGGGATGCTCAATAGTCCCACATTGTGTCAATATTTTGTTAATAAGTCATTGGAAATAATTTGGAAGCAATTTCCCAAGTCCATAATTTATCATTACATGGATGACATTTTATTATCTGATTCAAATAAAGATACTTTGGAAAGTATGTTTGAAGAAGTAAAGAAAGTCTTGCCTAGGTGGGGATTACAAATTGCCTCTGAAAAGATTTAAAGAGGAGATTTTATTAATTACCTAGGTTACAGAATAGGGTTAGAGAAAATTCGAACGCAAAAGGCACAAATTAGGAGAGACTGGTTACGGACTCTTAATGACTTCCAAAGATTGTTAGGAGACATTTCCAGTCTACGACCAGCTGTTGGGATAACACCTGATCTAATAGTTCATTTAAACAAAACCTTAGATGGTGATAAAGATTTGAATAGTCCCAGAAAATTGACAGTTGAAGCAGAAAAGGAATTGACAATGATTGAGGAAAAATTACAGGAGGTACATGTGGATAGGGTGAACCCGAATCTTAGTTCCATCCTAGTCATACTGCCTTCCAGAATTTCTCCTACAGGGATTTTAATGCACAGGGAAGATATTATTTTAGAGTGGATATTTATACCTCATAAACCAAGTAAAAAATTAAAAACTTATGTAGAAAAGGTCTCTGAATTAATTATAAAAGGTAAACTGAGACTTCGTCAACTAGCAGGTATAGACCCAGCAGAAATTATAGTGCCTTTTACTACTGAGGAAATAAGAAAGTTATGGGAAGATAATGAACCATGGCAAAGAGCTTGTGCTAATTTTTTGGGAGAAATAAACAGCAACTATCCCAAAAGTGATAGACTTAACCTCATAAAGAGAACTTCTTGGATTCTTCCTAGAATTGTACGTGATGCTCCAATAACTGGAGCCCGGACATTTTATACTGATGCAAATAAATCAGGGAAAGCAGGTTATAAATCAGATGAATTGAATAAGGTGGAACAAAGCCCTTATAATTTTGTCCAGAAGGCAGAATTATATGCCATTCTTATGGTGCTAAGGGATTTTAAAGAACCTCTTAATATAGTTAGAGATTCACAATATGCCGAAAGAGTTATCTTGCATATTGAAACCGCTGAATTCATACAAGATGGCACAGAGTTGACTTCGTTGTTTATCCAGGTACAGGACATAATTAGGAATAGGCTTTGTCCAATGTACATAACACACATCCGGTCCCATACCGGTCTGCCTGTACCTCTAGCACAAGGTAACACTGAAATGGATCAATTATTGATTGGAAGCATTCTGCAGGCCTCAGAATTTCATAAAAAACATCACATCAATAGTAAAGGCTTAAAGAAAGAGTTTTCCATTACATGGCAACAAGCTAAGGACATTATAAAGAGATGTCCTACTTGTTCTTTCTATAATCAAACACCATTGCCTGCAGGGAGTAACCCAAAGGGTACTCAAAGGAATGAAATCTGGCCGATGGATGTGTTCCACTTTGTGGAATTTGGTAAATTAAAATATGTACACCACACCATAGACACGTATTCAGGTTTTCAATGGGCAACTGCCCTGAGCTCAGAAAAGGCTGATTCGGTAATCACACATTTATTGGAAGTTATGGCCATCATGGGTATACCTGCACAAAGACAGACAATGGTCCAGCATATGTATCTAAGAAAATGAAACGCTTTTTTGCTTATTATAATATACAACACATTACAGGTATACCAAATAATCCTACAGGTCAGGCAGTTATAGAAAGATCAAATCGTACTATAAAGGATATGCTGAACAAACAGAAAGGGACGAAAGATACCCCCAGAAATAGATTGCATAATGCTTTATTAACCTTGAATTTTCTTAATGCTAATGAGAAAGGAACAACAGCAGCAGAGAGGCATTGGATAATGGAAAAAACTTCTGAACTAAACCAACCTGTTTATTTCAAAGACGTGCTGACCTCTCAATGGAAGCCAGGAGATGTGCTACGTTAGGGAAGAGGTTTTACTCTTGTTTCCACAGGAGAATAAAAATTGTGGGTACCATCAAAATTAATAAAGGTTCGATTTGAAGAGGATAAACCTCTTGGAAAGGAGAAATGACAGCTCATCTACAATGATGATATTCATACAGGTGGTAAGAAAAACATATAGAATGGGGGCAGGGTTCTGTTCTTATCTCCACAGGAAAACACTCATCTTTGAAAAATTCAAGGGACCCTGGATATTTGAATACTGACAGATGAAAAATAATGGCCCAATAGGGACTATCAAGAAAATTGAATAAGTTCTGTAATTAAAATATACTAAATCATATTTCTAAATTTATAGAGCTGGTTTTGGAGTTGGACTCTGGCTCAGTTCCTCTCTAATTCCAAGCCTGTTGTTAAAAGAAAAACCCAGAGTTTCTGGAGTTTCTGTCTCATGTCAAGAGCCATGATATGGGACAGAAAGAAATATGAGTTTAGAAAACATCTTTGCTTTTCTTCATATCTATCATACCTTTCATTAAATATATCTATCATGCCTTTCATTGAATATATGTATGTCTGTATATGTCTATATGATTACTGTTTAAGTTTTCCACAATGAGCAATGAGTTTTTCCTGCAGTGACATTTGAAGTTTCCTGGAAGAAGATGGGGCCCCATAACAACAACTCCACCCGGTTGATATGACGTCATGATACTGATAGCGCTACTACAAGACCTGTTTTGGGTACCAGCTGCACAAGACAGTTCCAATGTGGTTAGATGAAATGGTGCACATCTTGTACAACATTCTGGCCAGACCTCCACAAAATACTCAGAGACTATTTGCAATTTTAAAAGACATTGATCTTGAAATTTAACCATCATTTTACTTTCACAGAAAGTAAATGTCGCCCCCATGAAAGAACGTCGCCCCCATGACAGTTGGAAGTATTTCTAGAGAACGACGTCCCCTTTCCCAGTAAAGTTTGTCCTTGGGTTTAGGGACGTCATTTAGGGGTTGGTTATAATTAGTATACAGTTGAAGGTTGGGGGAATAAGCACAGGAATCTTAAAAAAAAAGAAGAGGGATAATTGGATTATAAGATAATAGATTTGTACTTGTGAGTTATTGTTTTTAGACAAATATATTGGTATCAATTCTTATATATTGATACAAAGTTAAATTATGTTGACTATTTTATGTATGCATGCTTCTACCTCTGTTTAAAACATTTTTATGTATTGATATAATATATATTATATTGATATATGTATATTTACCATATTGCATTGTACACTTCTACCTCTGATTAAGATACTTATACATTGTTTATGTATTGATATATATATTTACCATATTGCAATGTATACTTGCACATTGTTTATATTTGGAGGTCACATTGTCCTCATTTATTGCACAGTTGTTTATTGTCTCAGTCTTTAAGTTAGATAGGTATCAAGAATTATATAGATCAATAGTCATCTAAGTTTATCATTTATAATTAGACTAATCAGGTTCTTTAGATACATAGAGATTATATTCAGTATAGATAGATAATCTTCAACCTCTTCAAAGAGCTGTAGAAAATGGTCTTTAATCTAATTCAGAGTTCTGTGGTAGTGAGACACAATCACTCCTGGCAACATCGATCTATTCCCGAGAGAATGTTGAGCACCAAAGACACTCCACTTGGAGCTTTTCTTCTTGCCAGAACTGGCCTTTGGGTAAAGAAATGTCCATACCTCAACTACTGACAGAGTTACAGAATATCCGTAAATGGATAAAACAAGACTGTCATATCCTGCCAAGACAGGGTAAGATAGTTTTGAAAAGTTTCTTGCCTTTGAAAATGGTATGTCAGTTATGTCAGGCCTTAGCCAAAGTTGGTTGCTTCAATGTTGCAAACGTGACTTTGAGTGTTTTCCCAGGTAGTCAGTTGTCTCTGTGATTTGTTACATGTTCTGAAAGTTGTTTGGTTTCACTTCCTAATTACTCTGGTAACATTATTTCCCTTCTCAGATCTTCGATGGGATTGAAGATTATATAACTGTAGTTACTTTCCTCTCATGACTTGGCCAAGTTATTTGTTATACAAGACTTAAGCTAGTTAGAATAGGATATTTGTATTTATTGTATATAATTTTGTAGGTTTGTACTTATTGTATATAATTTTGTACTAGGCTTAGAACTCTCTTACTTAAACAAAAGGGGGAGATGCTGCAGGAGCTCCTTCAGCCAATAGCTGCTGAGATACCAGCCCATTGGGGCGTGGTCTCTCTCTCTTTAAAAAAGCAGCGGCTGTCCTCCACTCTCTCTCTGGCTTCCAGCTCCACTTCCAGCTCCTAGACTCCTTTCCTGTTTGCGCAGAGGGGCTGTTGTCTGGGACGGTAATCTGTAAGTTTTTTCCCCTTTGAATAAATAACCATTCTATTAGTCATAATTCCAAACTGGTGTGGGATTGTTTGTGACTTACACCTTCACTGGAGGAGGTGGGCTATATGTCCTTGGCCCCACCAAACTAGTTTCTCCAACCAGATAAGAGCACTTTATCCAATGGGTGTGACCATGAGGCAAACATCCCATAAGGCTCTCATTTCCTGAGTCACAGGTAAGAGAGACACCCTCCTGCCTGTCCCATGCCATGAAAATCCCAATGGTCAGCTCCCCTACATGGCTGCCAGAGAACCTTTCCAGGATAGAAGTCTAGCTTGAACCCATATAGTCCAGGCCAGCACATAGGCCTTAGTGACACAGGTCCTGGCCGTGTCTCGTATCACCCTCCCCTCACCACCTATCTTAGCTACTTTTCCTGTTGCTGTGCTAAAATCCTCTGACAGAAGTAACAAACAAGGGAGAATTTATTCTGGCTCACAGTTCTGGAGAACAGCTTGCCCGCAGCCATAGCAGTCAAGGTGAGAGGAGCTTGAAGCAGTCTGTCTGTCACATTGTATCCTGTCAGGGAGAAGGGGAGGAGCTTGAAGCAGTCTGTCTGTCACATTGTATCCTGTAAGGGAGAAGGGGAGAAGGTTGAAGCAGTGTGTCACATTGTGTCCATTGTCGGGAAGAAAGGGAGAAGCTTGAAACAATCTGTCACACTATCTCCTCTCAGGAAGAAGAGCAGGAGCTTGAAGCAGTCTGTCACATTTGTATCCTGTCAGAGAGAAGGGGAGGAGCTTGAAGCAGTCTGTCACATTTGTATCCTGTCAGAGAGAAGGGGAGGAGCTTGAAGCAGTCTGTCACATTTGTATCCTGTCAGAGAGAAGGGGAGGAGCTTGAAGCAGTCTGTCACATTTGTATCCTGTCAGGGAGAAGGGGAGGAGCTTGAAACAATCTGTCACATTTGTATCCAACCAGGAGGAAGAAAGCAATGAATGCTCAGGATCAACTCCCCTTCTTCCTCCAATTCAGAATCCCAGCCCAGGTCCTCCCATCTCAATTAACCTAACCACAATAGTCCTCCATAGGCTTGGCCAGAGATCCATCTCCCAGATGATTCTAGGTGCATAATCTCTCAAGTTGATAGCTAAGATTAACCATTGCACCACTTTACCTGAGACCCCTTCTTCAATGGTCCTTCCAAACCACACACTGTACCCAGAGTATTGTGCTCCTGAGTCCTCCACATGAAGTACCTCTACCCCCAGGCACCCTGAGAATACCTGAGTGACTCTCAGGAACTATTTAGAACAAACCTCTGTCTCGACACCCCTTGTCTTGTCTCCTGCTGCTTGGCCCCTGGACAACCTATGGTGCCAAACCTCAGCTCTTTAATTAAGCACACACACAGAAGCCAACTGTCTGAATTCAAATCCAGTACCTGTGGGACCTTGGCAAGCTAGTCGAGCTCCTGGACTTGGTTTCATTATTGGCAAAATAGAAGTGCCAGCCGTAGCCATGGTGACTGGAAAGATTATGCAATGTACAGAGAGCACCTACACACACACACACACACACACACACACACACACACACACACAAAAAAAAAATCTTGCCTGTAGTAAGTATCCATAAATGATATGTAAGTTATTTTTGTTACCAATTTTATAATTTTTGGCCTCTCTTGGCACCACTGTTCTATGCTCTTTTTTTCTTTTCCTTTCTTTCTTCTTTTTTTAAAATCATTTTTAATCCTCAAAGCCTTTTTTTCTGGTTCCAAAATTACTCCTATGTGGGTTTTTCGGTTTTGCTGTGTGTGTGTGTGTGTGTGTGTGTGTGTGTGTGTGTGTGTGTGTGCGCGCGCGCGCGCGCGGGTATGTGTTGTCTGTATATATGCCTGTGCACCATGCATGCCTGGTGCTTGTGGAGTCCAGAGGAGGGCATCAGAGTGCCCCTGGAACTGGATTATAGATGGTTGGGAGTTGCTGCAAATTGAACCAGGATCCTCCGGAAGAGCAGCTGGTGCTCTCAACCACTGAGCCATCTCTCCAGACCCTGTTTTTTATTTTTTTAAGTTAGCATACAAAGCAATAGGTTTCCCCATGGTCTTTTCACAGACGCATGGTAGTATCCTCAGTTCTAACCTGTTCCCTTCCTCTCTCCTGCATTCCATACCTCTGTATTATTTTATTTAAATCAACTCCCCCAGTTTCCAAGGCAGAGCCATGGAATCCTAGAGATGGGCTAGTGATGTTTTTATAATACAGATGAAGTAAAACCCGGCTGTCTGTGGAGCCTCCACCCAGCAACTCCTCTCTCTACATACATACAAAACACCATTTTAGACAATGACTTAACCATGTGCCCATCTGCCAGCGAAGACTACACACTGCATAAAGGTACCAAAAGTCTCCTGGTTCAGTTAGCAAATGGTTCATAAATTATCTCGACAAAGGATAGCCTGCCATTACTGGGCAGTCAGTGAGTAAAGGCGGTTTGGGGTGTTCATTCCATGTTTCAGCAGCTGGAACAACCTTTATAAAGGCCAGATGAAAAATCACAAGAGCTGGATATGGTGGCGCATGCCTGTGATCCCCAACACAAGAGGCCACAGCAGGAGGGTGAAGAGTTCAAGGCTAGCCTGGGCTACATCACAATAATGCAGCGAGCGCAATAATAATGAGAGGAAATTAAGGCAGCAAATTTATAACTGGAGAGAGTTGTCTTCTCCCCCTGGTCCTTGGGATGGGGGGCAGGCTTCTCTCTTGTCTGGTTTCTTCGCTCCAACAGATGAAACTCTTTGCTTTTTGGCAGCACACTGGGAGGGGTTTCAGGGTAGAATGAACCAGAAATTGGGGGAAAGCATTCGATTTTAGCAGCAGTAGAAGACTGTCGCTAGTCACACGGCACTTGTCCCTCAGGCTTGAAGAGATTAGAAGCTAATCATTTATATTGCAATCCAAAGTCCTATTTCTGGTCTCTGTCTTTTGATGGACAGGTCTGAAAATACAGACTGATTTGAAAACCCAGAGCTGTTTAGGGAGAGATGCAGTAATCCCTCCATTAGACGCTAGGAAAGGAGAGGGTGGGAGTCCCAACGCCAGGGAGGGGGTAGGGGTCCTGGAGGGAAGCCACGCCCCCTTTCAAAGGATGCTCTCACCACCGCTTCTAATCTGCGTTCCCTTTCTGAGCCTCAGACCTCAAATTGGCAGAAAATATCATCTCCCCCCCTCCCCCCCCCCGTGTGAGGTAAAATGCCCTCCAGCTGCAGTAGTTAGATTCTCTGGACAGTGGCGTCGTTCTGATGCTATCGGCTGTCTTCCTGTTTTCATGAATAATGCATAAGAAGCTGATATTAGCGGTGGATTCTTCCAGGGGCTGACGATATCGCCACCAGGCAAGTCTGTGAAGCCTCCACAGCCATTTCATCTGGAGCTCTCACAGGTCTCCACACCCTCCTGACTACTTCTGGCTGGCTGTCAGGTGCCGAGAACCTTGGGAAGACTGGCAGCCTCTTCCCCTCTGTTCCCTTGATAGTGAGAAGCAGAGGAAGGAGAAGGGGCACTCGCTACCCTCCTGCCTTCTGTGGTCCCACATCTGAGGAGCAGCCCTGGAGCTCCTGGTGGGGCCAAGCCCGTTGAACCCCAAGTCTGATGATGCCTGTATGGGCCCCCTCTCTGCCTAAATGCCTGGGAGAAAATACTTGACATTGGGCAAAGGCGGGAGCTGAAGGGAAAGCCGTGCCTCTGTGTGGACTTTTCCTTTCCTACCTTCACATCTATTCTGCCTTTATAGAGGAAATTAAGATCTTTCTGTCCCATGATTTCGCCCATCCATCCCATATTTTTGTTTCCTGTGATGTCTCCCATGGTAGAGTCATACCATAATCAGTGATTACTGAAATAGATCCAACTTGTTGCGAGCATCATAAAGGGAGGAACGACATCAAGGAAGTCAGTAAAGGGATGCGGATACTGGGCTAAAGGACCCGAAGGTCAGGGAACTGGGAGGCAGTGCATCCAGGCATTGAAACAGCATGTGCAAACTCCCGAAGCAGTTAGGGCAGACATTAGGAGAACCAGAAGACAGACTACCTCAATTCTGAGCCCTGTTTGTAAATAAGGCTTCTGTGTCCATCTTGCATGCGTCCACTTTCTCCTCCTTGAATCTCTGCTGCCCCTTAGGACCCGAGAACTGCTCAGCCTTAGCCTTTCTCTACCTCCCTTGCTTTCCCTGTGGTTCTCAGCCTTCCTAAGGCTGTGACCCTTTAATACAGTTCCTCATGTTGTGGTGACCCCCACCATAAAATTATTCCATTGCTACATCATAACTGTAATTTTGCTACTGTTATGAACTGTAATGTAAATATCTAATAAGTGTCTACCCAGGGGGTTGTGACCCCCCTTGAGAATCACTGCTTCAAGGGCTCCTCAACTGCCCCTTCATGAGGTAATTAAAGCCAACTTCTCAGTAGAGACATGGAGTCGGATACAAAGCCTGTCACCTAGGAGGCGACCACCGCTAAAGCCATGAGCATTTCCTGAGCGCCCCAGTTGGGAACCTAAAAGCATCCTGAGTGCCCCGTGAGGCGTGGCTAAATAAGTCATGATCCGCACGTACACCATAGTGTCCCACATCAGTCAAAGGGCTGGTTCTCAGGCTAATGATCCTGGGCAAATTTCAGAACATAGCATGAATCTTTAAACGCAGGATACAAAATTCATCATAAGGCACATTCTTCGTTTCATGTGGGGAAGAAATATATATGCAAAGAAAGAGAGAAACAAAGTCATCAGCGGGCTGTCTCTGGAGGTGGTACTGCTGGGGACATCTGTGCTCTTTTTCAGGCTTCCCCACCCCCCACAGATGTAACTAATTTAATTAATTGGTGATTGAAATAATTTAATTTATTTGAACTAATATTCAAGCACTTAATCCCTGTTCGGTATCATTTGCAGTTCAGTGGGGTGCAGGATATAAATATAGTTCCTGTTAAAGAAATTTTTTTCAGTCTGACTGGTTGGTTTTGGGTTTGGGGTTATTGTTACTGTTTGAGCCTGGCCTTGAACTTGTTACAAAGTCAAAGATGGCCTCAGATTCACGCCTTGAGCGTCATGACTGTTAGTGTTTGCCACCATGTTCCAGGTCCAGAAATGCTCTGAGAGTTTTCTCTTTTAAAATAAGTTGCTTTTAAAAAAAAATATATGGCTTGATAGATGGCTCAGTCGTTAAGAACACAGGCTTCTCTTGCCAAGGACCTGGGTTCAGTTCTTATTAACATGCCGGCTCAAAGGGCATCTGAGGCCTCTGGCCTCTGAAGGTACCTGCACTAGGGTGCACGTGACCCCTCTCCCCGACAGACAGTCTCTCTCTTTCTCTCTCTCTCTCTCTCTCTCTCTCTCTCTCTCTCTCTCTCTCTCACACACACACACACACACACACACACACACACACACACACACACACTTGTTTTTAAGACCAGCTATCATAACTCCTAGAAAATAATTCCAAACATGCTCTCTCCTGCTGTCATCAGAAGGGCAAGAACCACGCAGCAGCATCTTGGTAGTCCCTACTAAGGATGCCAGGGGCAGAAACCCACGGATGCCCATTGGTCATTTCTGACCAAGGCAAGAACAAGGCCTCTCCCTTTCTGGACTCACTTTCCAGACTCCATCTCCACCTTCTGTCTGCTCCCTTCATTTCTGCCCTCCTGCAAGTAAATTTCTGGGAGATTTTTCCCCTTGGAATGAGCCCTCAAGTATTCAGCACAGAATCACATGCCTGGAGCCTGGCTCCGACTTGCGGGTTCCTAACTGTACCCTATGCTGGGGCTGGTGATTACACCACAGACAAAGCCAGTGGGAAAACGGCAGGAGACCAAGGGCTCCTGTGAGCTAAGAGTGATTGTCTCCATGCAAATTGTTTTTCGTAGTAGGGAGATAACAGCAAATGAAATACAGGAGACTGCAGAGATTTTTCTAAACCAATGCTGGGGGCAGGGAGCTCTCAGATAGCCCCTCGGCTTATCTGATTTTAAAAAAATCTTTTAGATTTTAGTGTGTGTATGTGTGTGTTGTCTGCACACACATGTGCATCACGTGTGTGTTCTCTGAATATATGTATTGCATTGTGTGTGTGTGTGTGTGTGTGTGTGTGAGAGAGAGAGAGAGAGAGAGAGAGAGAGAGAGAGAGAGAGAGAGTTCAATGCCTGCAGAAGTTGGAAGAGAGTGTCAGATCCCCTGGAACTGGAGTTACAGATAGTTGTGAGCCACCATAGAGTTGCTGGAAACCACACCCAGGTCCTCTGCAAGAGCAGCCCACGCTCTTAGCTGTGGAGTCACCTCAGTTTGTCTCAAACAGCAGAACTATGAAATTCACCTCATTCTTATCAAGCAGAACTGAGTTTGTCCCTAACCCGGCTCCTCCTCTCCGAGCTCAGCCCCCTCAGCGTCTCTTTCCGCTCCTCCAGTGTTTCAGCTTAGCCTTGACCAAAGAGTCTCTTGCAGAACGGTGGCACTTCCTGCCGGCAAAGTGTTTTAACCAGCGGATGAGTTTAAGTGACAGCCATGATGAGCAATGTTAACTCTAGGGAGTTAATATTGCGTTGTCTACTTTCATATATATGGCTTAGGGGAAACTGTCAAGGACATCCAAACCTTGGTTTTTATTATTGGCCACGGCAGCCCAAGCTGTAAAAAGGGAGGTAGCGCAGAGCCAGTAAAGAGAAACGCATTAAGTCATGATATGCATGCTATGCAAATGAGATAAAAATATCCGTGAAGTGGCGCATACATATATGATGTTTGGAAAACATAAGAAGCAATGCTGCAACAAGTCCAACTCGGCTCCTGGGGAAAGGCCAAAGAAATTAGCTGGCTCATTTCAGGAACTCAGACGTGGAAGTTTGCACTGAATTCTGGATCATCAATCAATCTTTGCGCTTCGGAATCCTGCAGCCTCCTGGAGCCTCAGATCTGAGTTCTCTCCACTCTGTATTTGGCCTGTAGCAGAGAGAGGCATTTTGCTCTAATAACCAGGAAATTTTACAGACGCGCACACACACACACGCGCGCACACACACAAATACAAATTGCTTGTTCTCCATAACAGTGGGAAGCTCTGACAATCTGGGCCAATGTTCTTGCATGGCCAATAATCAGGTAACCATAGGCCCCAGGAGTTGCTCCGAGTCTAGGGCTGCCCCAGTAACACAGAGCGGAGGGAAGATCCTTCATCTTTGCCATCTTTACTCTTCCTCTTTCCTTGCCAACAACATTTTCTTTCTTCTTCTTCCTCAGCAGTATCTTCTGCAGCACACACACACACACACACACACACACACACAAACGCATGCACACATGCACACACACTGAAAAGCACACAGGATAAGAATAAAAACTGTCTCCCACGCGACCGAGCACAGCAATGAGGGAACGAAGAGAAGACGTATACAGAAAAGCTGGGATTGGGTGGGCTGTGCCCATTCTGCTGGAGTAGCACCAATAACAGCCAATATAATAACAGTAACAACAATAACAGTCACAGCCCAGAACCTCACCCCGTTCATTATGTACAGTACAGGAAGAAGAGTCAACTAGACTTGGCAGGGAGTGCCTGTCGGCAGCAGTCTCCTGCTGTGAACATCCAGGAGAACACCTACAGTTGCTAGTTTTTGCACACCCTGGTCAGTCATTCATAAATACTGATGCTTGCACTTATTGTCAACACCAGAGGAGGGTTGACACCCCTCTAAACTCCACTTGGGGGCAGGCTTTGCCACACCCATGGGTCGGAGGCAATGGAGTCCTTGACTTGGCTAAGTCTGTGTGAGACAGAACACATTCACTCAGGCTTTTTCCCCTGACTCAGTCTCCCCTTGCTGTTTTCCGTCACTTTCCGCGTCTGATCAAACAGTCCAAGGTCAACGATGTATTGTCTCATAGCTGTTTGACTGGCAGCAGCTTATTAAAAACCACCTAGTATGTTATTTCTTATAGGATGTGAGGCGGGGATGAAGAAACAGCTTTCGCCTGTTTAAAACATCATCACACTTGGGTCACAGACACATACTTTGGGGACAAAGTGTTGAGTTCAAGTCCTGGTTTTCTCCCTGCCTGTATGATCTGCCACAAGTCATTCACTTCTCTGCATTTGAATCCCCCTTTCTATAGCACAGAGATACTGGCGTTGCCCCTTCTACAGCACAGAGATACTGGTGTCTGTTGTGTAAGGCCAACATACAAATTAAAAGAGTGGACACGAACCACTTACAACGGAGCCTGACACGCAGTGACGGTTGTAAAAATGTGACTGGGTGTATGAGCAAAAATCTTCCCCTCTGTGGGCTGATACTGAAATGAAAAACTCTACCCCTAGACAACACTAACTCAGTCATACTCCTTTTGCCTAACAACCACAAAACACTGAAAAATAGGTGCCAGGCCTTGCAGGAAGCCCTGGAAATGAGAATTAAAACTAAGAAAAACACCCTTTCTCGTCAGGATGTTCCCTATCATGTGGGGAGGGAGTTGGGGGGTGGGTTGCTCAGTGAGGGTCTTGGGTTCCATTCTTAGCTGTGCCAGGAAAGAGAGTTTGCTATTCTCGGTTGATTTGAAATTTGAGGTAGAATTAAGCGAACACCATATGACAATTATTGAAGTTAAATGAAGCAAAACTTGTGTAACAATGCCTCAAACAAATGAAAGCCTTCTGGAGAACAAATAACTTGAATCCAGTATGCAAACTCCAGCTTCCAAACAGTCAGGGGCGGGTGAGGTTTAGAGAGATGCCGATGCCCCTACTGAGGAACGGCATTCTGACTTAAGTCCAGAAGACTAGGATTCTGGTTAAAAACTTCCAGAAGAAAATGACCAAGGACATGTGAGTTACATGCCCATACACATCATGTTCGAGGGAATGCAGGCTGTGGATGGAGATTGGGAAAATCCATCCCGGCTCAGGATGACTGGGATATGGTCTCTTCTCTTTGTGAAAAGTTAAGTTACTTGAGGTCACTCTCCCGAAGTTGTGCTATTTCCTGTCACACTTGTGTGACTTCCTCTTGGGTCCCTTAGTAAAACTAAGGTAATGGAGTGCACCTGCTACATGGTCACTGTCAGAAGCGCACTTCTGAGGGAGGTCAATTAGCGTTCCTCCCAGAAGCCTGATGCCTAAGGTGGCGACGCTTCCTCCTCCTAGAAATATGTCAATCAACAACCAATGATTCTTTTTTATTTGCAAATGAGTATCAACATTTGTTTCTATTGCTGAAATTAATGGCTTGTCAATTAGCATGCTGCACGTTAGAAAATGACTCTCATTAAACGCAAGTCAAGATGCGTGGGCTGGCTCAACTGGCTGAGAGATAGCGACTGCTCGCCCCACATACATTCCTGAAACAAACAAGGAATAAGAATCAAGGTAAACCCTCCCAGGGCCTTTGAGATGGTGCAGATGCTTGGTTCCTCATCCATTTGGGAAATTTTTTTTCTTGCATGGTCCACCTCACAGAGCTTTCTTCTGGTGAATCTTTTATCCCGCGTACCAAAGCACAGAATGGGCCAGAGAAATGGAGCTCCATTCAGCTTTCAGTCCTGTTATATGCTTGGGTGGTTTATTAATTGCTACCTACAACTATCAGTAAAGTAGAACGCGGCTTGCCTATGGCCTTCCATTCCATCAGGACCAGCTTTCTGGGTAGTATGCTTGCCACCTTGGGCTGTCTATTGGCGGTTGTTATATTACAAAAAGGTGAAGGATGTGACTGACGCAGGTTAGATCCAGTCTTAGAGACTCCTGTGTGTGTGTGTGTGTGTGTGTGTGTGTGTGTGTGTGTGTGTTGGGGGGTAAACTTTAGCATGTCACACCCATGGATTTTAAAAGACAGTCTCAGGTATCATTTCTCAGGAATCCTCTATCTCTCATTTGAGATAGCCTCTCATTAGCCTGGACCCTGCCCACACATACCAGGT
This sequence comes from Myodes glareolus, assembly GCF_982192425.1. Classification (NCBI taxonomy): domain Eukaryota; kingdom Metazoa; phylum Chordata; class Mammalia; order Rodentia; family Cricetidae; genus Myodes; species Myodes glareolus. The sequence continues at coordinate 34,858,087 of NC_142051.1, forward strand.
TAGCCAGCCCCTGCACTCGAAGGAACCAACCTGTGCCTGCCGCACATCTTGCTGTGGTGGGATTACAGACGCGCCCCAAAGAGACCACTTCATTTTGTAAGTTATGGCGATCCAAGCTCAGGTCATTATGTTCTGAACACAAGGGCTTTACGGATCCAGAGACGTCCTGGCCCCAGCTCTGACTCTCAAACGCCTGTGTGTGTGTGTGCTCGCGCGCGCGCGTGTGTGTGTGTGTGTGTGTGTGTGCGCGCGTGTGTGTGTGTATGTCCCAAATAAACTGTTTACTCTTTAAGTTGCTTTGCCACATACTTTGCTACAACCGGAAAAAGGATCCCTTATGCAGGGAAAGTAAATGGTTGTGCTCAACCCTTCCCCCCAGCAGGGATGGACAGGAGGTCAGAACGCCGGCAATATGGCCCTTGAAGACCCATGGAACTCTGAATTTGGGACACATTTGGAAAAGCCCTCAGTCTTGGTTAGAAGCTGAGAACAAAAGAGAGGAAACATCATCACCCCCAATGGATTGATCATTCTCTTAAATGGGGCAGCACAGTACCTTTTAGACAGACCAAGTATTATCTTACTCTTGGGTAGTAGGAGCTAGAATGAGTTAAAGAGCTGTATGTCATGTGCTTCCCAGAGCTCTGCCTCCTGCCCATCATATTCTAATGGCACCACAACTGCAACCTTAGGGTTTTTCTTATAAATTGTCTCTGCCTCCTCTTCTTTAACGATAGGGTCTCTCTCAATCAATAGTGGAAGCTGGCTGGGAACTCACAATGCTCCTGCTTCCCCCTCTGAAGTATTAGGATTGCAGGCACGCACCACCGTGCCTGGCTACAAATCTCCCTCTAACTCAGTGGTTCTCAGCCTTCCTGATGCTGCAACCCTTTAATACATACAGTTCCTCATGCTGTGGTGACCCCCAACCATGAAAATTATTTTCGTCCATATTTCATAACTATAATTTTGCTTCTGTTACGAATCGTAATATAAATAGTTTTGGAGATGGAGGTTTGCCAAAGGGGCCACAACCCACAGATTGAGAACTGCTGCACTAACAGGTCCTTTATCATTTGCCCATGGTGGGTTTTTTTATACTTTCAATTTCATTATTTTTAGTTTTGTATATGCGCGTGTGTATATGTGAGGGTGTATGCATATGAGGGCAGGCTTTGCAGAGGCCAGAAGGGGGCGCTGGCGCCCCTAAAACTGACCTCACAGGTGATAGTAATTTAGGTGCTGGAAACTGAGCTTGGGTCATCTGGAAGAGTAACAGAATCCTCTCTCCAGCCCCTGGAGTATGACTTCTGATACAGCGCATAAGCAGTACAGCAGGACTGCTCTACTTTATGAATCAAACAAGTCAACCTCCTTCATTTACATTTCAATTAATCTGCATATTATTTTGCCGAGTTGACTGATGAAGCACACAGCAGGCTAATGGCTCTCAACCTTGTCTGTGGCTCTGAATTAGCGGTGCATGTACGTGTACACATGCCAGGAACAGGGACGATGATACAATGTCTCACACCTGTAATCCCAGCACTTGGGAGGCAAAGGCAAAGGAGCAAGAGCTAAAGCCTAGCCTGGGCTGCATAAAGAGATGCCATTTCGAGAACCAAAAGTCACGGAATAACTTATGCTTGCATAAAGGACCACATTGCCTTTATTCGCCTGTTGAGGGACATCTAGGCTGGTTCCATCTCCTGGTTATTGTGGCCAGTACAGCAAACACGGATGTACACGCTATCTCTGGGCTGTGTTGACTTGGAGTGCTTTCAGAATGTGCTCAAAAGTAGTACCGATCTGTAATACGTACCACACAATACATGGTCCATATCTACAATGGAACTTTATGCAGCTATGAAGAAAAATGAAATTATGACATTTGCAGGAAATGAATGGACCTGAAATCATTATGGTAAACAAAATAATCCAGACTCAGAAAGACAAATGCTATGTGTTTTCTCTTATATGTGGAGCCTAGACTTAAAATTATGTGTGTGTGTGTGTGTGTGTGTGTGTGTGTGCTAATGAAACTAGAAGGGAACTCATGAGAGGGATCCAACACTCAAGGAGGCAGAGGCAGGCGAATCTCTGTGAGTTCAAGGACAGCCTGGTCTACAGAGTGAGTTCTAGGACAGCCAGGACTGTTTCACAGAGAAACCCTGTCTTGAAAAATAAAATGAAAACAGAAAGGGGGGGGGAAGAAGGAGGAGGAAGAGGAGGGGGAGGAGGAGGAAGGAAGGAAGGAAGAGAAAAGGAGAAAGAAAGGGGCTTCTCTGCTGGAAGGGGAGGAGCCAGCTAGAGAGGGGGTAGGGGGGGCTGGGGGAAGGATAGAGTGGGGAGGGGGTGAATGAAATAAAAATATAATGACACCCATGTATAAAAATGCCACAGTGAAGCCCATCTCTTGTTATACCAACCTAAAAGATTAATTTGAAAAACAATTACAAAACCATGCAAACAACAAAACTCCACACGCATCCCAGCTTGCAGCCTCGGAGAAGCCGGACAGGGCCTGGGGATCTGCAGCTTCCAAAGCTTCCCCAGATGTCTCGAGGCTGAGAGCAAAGAGTGGAGAATGTTGGGCCAGAGCCCCACACACTTTCTGGTTTCTGACTTTTCCCACGCACCGGCCTTCCAATCAGGCGACGGGGCCTGCCCTACTTTTGTGAGTCTGGGTGTGAAAGCTCGTGTGAACGGGGTTTGGGGAAGTAACCTATATAGTTTCCGAGGAGGAACACCCGCGTAGCCAGCAGCCAGGCCCCACCTGTGAAGGGGCCTTGGGTGACATTTCCACACCGGTGCACATGGTCTCCTCACTGCAAGTCCTCCATGCTAAAAATGGGCCAAGAGTGGGTGGAGCTCAAAAATACTTCAAGTGCAGAGGTGTGGGCAGCTCCCATGTAGCTAGGTAATTCTGGACAAATGGAAGCGTGTCAGCATGCAGTTACATTTATTCTCAAAGAGCTGGCGACATCTGCCCCCCTCCGGGAGCATGTCCATTTCAGTTTTCAGTTTTATCGGCTCTGAGGTCTCTAGGCCGTGGGATTAGGAAACTCCAGGCACAAGATGCAAAGAACCTATTTTTTCTAACCTCAGAGTTAATGCTGGGGGAAGCAGCATCGTTTGGAATGTGGGCGATGAAATGCAAGAAAAATACTACCTTGGCCTTAATATCAAACAATGCACACACGTGCACACACACCACACACTCACGTGTGCACGCACACTCAGACACACTCTCACTCCAGCTAAGTGTCTGGGATTTGCCCACTCTAGAACCCTCGCTGTATGCAAATAACAAACACACGTAAACACTCCAGGATGCCGATAACGTTTTCTTTAGAACGAAAGTTTCGTCTGGCAAACATATCTACTTGTTTCTGTCAATTATATTTTGTTCCCTCTGTACATCACAGATGGGCTTTAGCAGAGAAATGTATTAAGGATTATGATTTTACAAAAATATATTTGTTATGATTTATACTACATGTTATAAATTACAATTACATGTTTTGAGCGAATAAATAGATACATATATGCATAAAGATATAGGAGTAAGGAAGCTATGCTTCTTTTGCAACTCTGATTAAACTATTTCGAGCTTCCTGAAAACTCAGACCTCTTCCCTGAAGACAAACTGTAACTCTTACCAGCACCATTGCCTGAAGGAGACGTAGGAATCCGATCCCAGACCTTAAGAGCTAAAGCAGGTCAGGCGAGCCTGAAGACTCTGCATTTGAAGCAAGCCTTTCAGCGGCTCTTAAAAACACTGCGCTAGAGGTGGACCCGCGTGAGCAGCTATGCAGAAATATCCCAGGGCAACTGAGTGAGCCAGCTATACGAAGCCATCCCCCTTCCCTAAGTTTGGCTGGCACGCTTCGTGTTAAAAGACACTGCCTGAAAGGAATTCCAAAGATCACTTCTGTGTCTTCCTGGCGGGTTACTGAAGTGCGTTGCCATATCGGACGCCTGACAGGGCCACTCGGTACAGCTGTATGGGTCGCACGCTGCACCAGGACATTATATCTGAAGAACCATCATTTGTGGAAATACAGTCAGCTTGTGTGTTTATTATGACAGCTTTCTCCAGATGGCTGTAATGTGTCATATTCCGAATCAGTCCGTGATAATGATTTCCCAACAGATGTGAACACGGTATCATGAGGAGTGAGGAGAGGGTGGGGGCTCGCCGGGCGGGCACTTTGGGTTGGCTGCAGCTGAATTCTGGTTCCAGCCCCCTGATCTCTTCGTTGGTCTATGGGTAAGTCTGCTAGAGAAAGGGTTTCATGGCTCCGGCAAGGTTTGCAAGGCAGATCATTTGCTATTCCAAAAACGAGTAAGAGGTACTCCTTACTGTCTCAAAGGGACACAAAAACGATTTTGGCAAAAGGGTAGCGGCTATCTGAGATTCTCCCCTTCCTTCCCTTTGCTCCCCTGCACCCCAACAGCTATCAGGATAAATTCTCCACCCCCCCCATCAACTCCTCTCTCTATGTAAACCTGGTAAGAGTGAGGGAGTATGGGGATGGGTGGGGCTGTGCCAAGATCCTCTAGAGTTCAGGCATCCAAACCTTACCATACTTGAAGGAGCCTTGAGACCATCCGACTAGAACATGGTCTGTAGGGAGCAGAGCCACTTGGCCCGGTGTGGCTGGCTTCTGAAAGGCACATACTGTGGACCGAGAGGAGACATGTTTACTGGAGGCGACTCTATAACACAAGCCTGATACACTCCTTTACCCCAATTTTTTATTGATTTTTACTGAGCTCTACATTTTTCTCTGCTCCCCTCCCTGCCTCTCCCCTCCCCTCTTCAACCCTCCCTCAAGGTCTCCATGCTCCCAATTTATTCAAGAGATCTTGTCTTTTTCTACTGTCCATGTAGATTAGATCTATGTAAGTCTCTCTTAGTGTTCTTATTGTTGTCTAAATTCTCTGGGATTGTGGATTGTAGGCTGGTTTTCTTTGCTTTATGTTTAAAAACCACCTATGAGTGAGTACATGTAATAATTGTCTTTCTGGGTCTGGGTTACCTCACTCAAAATAATGTTTTCTAGCTCCATCAATGTTCCTACAAAATTCAAACTGTCGTTAATTTTTTCTGCCGTGTAGCACTCCATTGAGTAAATGTACCACATTTTCCTTATCCATTCTTCGGCCGAAGGGCGTTTAGGTTGTTTCCAGGTTCTGGCTATGACAAACAAGGCTGCTATGAACACAGTTGAGCACATGTCCTTGTGGCACAATTGAGCATCCTTTAGATATATACCCAAAAGTGGTATTACTGGGTCTTGAGGAAGGTTGTTTTCTAATTTTCTGAGAAATCATCATACTGACATCTAAAGGGGCTATACCAGTTTGCACTCCCACCAGCAATGCAGAAGTGTTTCCTTTTCCCCACAACCTCTCCATTATAAGTTGTCATCAGTGTTTTTGATCTTGGCCATTCTTACAGGTGTAAGATGGAATCTTAGAGTTGTTTTTATTTGTATTTCTCTGATGACTAAGGATGTTGAACATTTCCTTAAGTGTCTTTCAGCCATTTTAGATTCCTCTGTTGAGAGTTCTCTGTTTAGGTCTGTACTCCATTTTTTTTTATTGGATTATTGGTTCTTTTGATGACCAATTTCTTGAGTTCTCTGTATATTTTGGAGATCAGACCTCTGTCTGATGTGGGGTTAGTGAAGACCTTTTCCCATTCTGTAGGCTGTCGTTTTGTCTTGTTGACCATATCCTTTGCTTTACAGAAGCTTCTCAGTTTCAGGAGGTCCCATTTATTAATTGTTTCTCTCAGTGTCTGTGCTGCTGGGGTCAGTCTCCTGTGTCAATGCATTCAAGTGTACTTCCCACTTTCTCTTCTATGAGGTTCAGTAGGCAACAAGTGTGGATTCCTTCATTAAGCCTATACTGTGAACCGGACCCTTTGCCAGGACTTGTGAGCGATCGGGGAACGTGTAAACTGCTTCCTTCCTAGGGTGAGCAGACAGTAGTAGAGATACCCAGTAGCTAGGCTGGCAAACAGTTCTTCGAACAATCCCACACACCATGGAACGCTCTAAGGGGAGACAGTGCCATTCGGAGAGGTAGCAGAGAAAGGAAAGTTGCTTCAGATCCTGAGTGGGGAAAGGCAGGTCCATACAGGATACTGCGGCTGAACACAGCAGGAGAGTGAAGACTGAACTGAAAATCAGGACATAAGACCCTACCCATCTCCTTTTCCCCAGCTCCAATGGCTTTCTCTTCATCTCCACAGCTTTGTCATCTCTACTAAGAGCATATGAGAAGCACCGAGCATCATGACTGACACAGGTAATAACTCACACTTCCTGTATGCTTGGCAAAGTGTGTCATCGGCGCTAATTCACTGAGTCCTCTCAACTTCCCCAGGTAGGAGTAATGTTCAGATCCCCGTGGCACAGATGCAGAAACTACACGAGTCACCAGGCAATGGTCAGAACTGGTGGCTTACTCGATGACAGCATCCTGAGCATGCTCAGCCTTCTCATGGGCCAGGTTGTGTTCATTGCTGACCTCCTTGCCGTCCACTTACATCCTCTCCGCTAGAATAGATTCTCTTTTGTGACCAGTGAAGCTTCTAGGCTTCCTGTCAGTGGGGAAGCAGCATATGACTGCCGGTTAGCCCAGGTAGAAAAAAAAAGGCACCTGCTGGATCTTCCCCATCCAGAAACACCTCTTTGAATCACACTGAGCAGATGTTTGCTGAGAACCTAAGTGCTGGGTGGGGCCCTAGAGACCATGTAAAGACACAAGCTCTACAATTCAAAGTCGAGTTGAAAAAAAATCTACATAGGCAGCTGAGATAGGAGAGAAGATATTCCACTATCCATGGAATCCGAACATATACTGGGGAAATGTGATCAACGGTTAAGCAAACCAGTGCTTACTGGGAAAAACAGCATTACCCATTGAACAGAAATGACTTGGAAGGTACGTTCTTAGATTTAGCTCACTGTTCATAAAGTTAGCATACAAAGTTATAGGCTTCCTTATACTATTTTCATATGTATATGTCATTATTCTTTCTTCTGATCCTTGCTTCCCCCTTCCCTGCTCCGCCTGTGCTGGTCTCATTTAAAAAAAAAAATAAAGTGGGTAGCTAACCATGGACAAAATCTACAACAGTGCTCATAGATCTGAGTTGTCTTTAGATTCCACCTCCCCAAGCAACTTGAGGTTTTTCTAAACTTCTTAATGTTTTAGTGTAGGACTTGTCTATTGTCAAATGGGTTTTTAATCTTTTTTTTTAAAAAAAAATTTAAGTGTACATGTGTATGTCTGTGAAGGTATGTGCATGTGAGTGTAGTACCTGCAGAGGCCAGAAGAGGGCACTAGATCCCTGGAGCTGGAGTTACAGGCAAATATGGTGGCAGATGAGCTTGAGTCTTCTGCAAGAGCAGTTCTGGTTCTTCAACAAGACATCTCTCCTGCCCCTGGGTTTTTTAATCTTTAAAAATTACAGGTGCAGAACCTAATCTTTGAAGACATCCCTAATAATTGGAATAGTAGCTGTTGAGAGCGATTTCCTGCCAGATATACTTACTTATTTCTCAGTTGATAAGGAACTGAATTCTGTCACAATAACACAGTGATCTGTCTTCCCCTGCAGAGCTAGGGCTCTTGTCCCTCTCTCTTCCTTTCCACTCAGACTGGTGCTAAAATCAACAGGAAAGGGGACCTGCCTGCCACTCCCCTCAGCCATTGGCCTCATCGGTTACTATTGCAGCCCTGTGTTTGTTTTGTTGTTGTTGTTTTTTTAAAGATGAGAAAAATCACAGGCGTTCCTTATTTGAATTTTAATGAAGGAGCATTTTCCTGCTTGTCAGAGAGTGATTTCATGCAGTAAGCAGGCAGCCTCCCCAGACAGAGTTTGATTTTCCTCTTCCTAAATCATTTCTTTTCTCTAAAGTCATGTATGGGGAGGCAAGAATACCTCAAGAGACTATAAAGGAAACAAGCCCGTGGGAAACACAAAATGCAGTGTTAGAACAGCAGAGTCCGAGGTGAGCCCCTGGGTGGACCTTCTCCAAGGCAACCCCTCCCCCCATACCGCCGGGTGGACCTCCTCCAGGCAGCCCCTGGGTGGACCTTCTCCAAGGCACCGCCCCTCCGCCCTCCCGCTCCTCCCCGCCCCCTGCCCCCTGTCTTCTGCCAGGTGGACCTCCTCTGGGCAACATTACTCAGTGCTCTTCTTTTCTCTTCCTGTGGTTGAATCTGTCTCCTAGACACGTTAAATGACTGCTCTACCCTTGAGCTGCAGCCTCAGCTCCTTTTCCATTTCTTTCTTGTAGACAAGGTCTCACCAAGTCGCCTAGGCAGATCTTAACCTCTCCAGGTTCTTCTACCTTCAGCCTCCTAAGTAGCTGGGATCTCAGGCCTGAAACCCCAAACCCTGCAACAATTTTTTTTTTCCGTTGAGATAGTGTCTCTCTACAGAGCTTACGGTGGCTTTGAACTCGTCTTCCTGACTCAGTCTCCAGTGCTGGGGTACAGAGGTGTACCGCCAAGTCTAGCTCAATATGGGGTGTGTGTGGCATGTGTGTGTGTGTGTGTGTGTGTGTGTGTGTGTGTGTTGGTTTATTGAACTGGAGTCTCATGTAGTCTGGGCTAACCTCCAAGTCAGTAAGTAGCCAAGGATGACCCCTTAGTCTTCTGCCTCTACCTCCTGAGAGCTGGGGTTACAGCTCGGTGCCACCATGCCCTGGAGAACATGCTTGTTAGGGAACAGAATGTAAGTTGTCATATTCTAGTAGGTAGACTTCAACATCCTGAGCCGTCAATGGCGGGAGTCACAGATTGGCCTGAATCCTCCGTATGGAAACCATGTGGTTGCAGAACGATGGAACAGCAGTAGCTAGCCTGGCGCTGTGAACTCTAATAGTATATATATATATATATATATATATATATATATATATATATGACATCTTTATTTTCTGTAACTGTAACAGTTGGGCTCAATGTCAGCTCGCCACAGATTGGGATCTCCCGAATGGGGAGCCTCACCTGAAGAGCATCCCAATTGCCTCGGTAGATGCAGCAAGACCCACGCAATTGCGGGCCCCACCTTCTGGAAGCATCCCACGTAAAAAGAGAGCATGGCAGGCGGAGGACCATTGTGCCTCTCGCCTCTTGGCCTTTTCCTCTTTCTCTGAGCTCCTTTGCCCTGTGGTCGCTACTGCTGCTGAACCCTTCACAGGTTGCGGAATTGTGGACTAAGGACCCCACGGCTCTCCAGGAGCTTCCGATCTGCTGGTGCCAAATAGGGATTGCTGGGGTATCCGGTCTTGGGGCAGGGATGACTCCTGGTTGCTGGGTACCCGCCCCGCACCCAGGGAAGTGACAGCCATTGGGGGACGACTCCAACTGCTGAGGCACCCAACCTCCAGGACCAAGGAACTTCAGGATCTCAACTCTTAGGTGTGATTCTGCTGTTGTATTTTAAAGACTTAATAAGTATGTGGGGGGGGGCACCCATTGGTTCTGTTCCTCTAGAGAACATTGACTAGTAGAGTAACCACGAGCTGAAATTTAGCTTTTCCTGCAATGATAAATGCAGGCAACAATGGGCAGAGGTACAGCAAGCAGCACCTGTGACCTTGCTATCAAGATGAATCGCCTCACGTCAGTCACGTGAGTGGCTGCAGACTTCAAGGGGTACTTAGTGCTTCCTAGAATCAGTACTTAGTGCTTCCTAGGATCAGTACTTAGTGTTACCTAGGATCAGCACTAATGATCAATCCTGCTGCTAGATTGTGTTGTTTACAGTTGCTGTAGCAGCACAAATGTCACTGGTCTTTGTGTGTGTGTGTGTGTGTGTGTGTGTGTGTGTATGTGTGTGTGTGTGTGTGTGTTCATAGGCGTGCATGTGGCCATCTTTGGGTATCTTCCTCTATTCCCTTCACCTTTACTGTTGATACTGAGTTTCTCATTGAACCTAGAGTTTGTGGTTTCATTAGACTGAAGGGACATGGAACCCCAGGGATTTTACCAGACTGCCAGAGGGCCCCATACTTCCCTAACTTAGCAGATTCCCAGTGTCGTTCCCATTGCTTTAAGTGACCCTCAGATGGTCCCACTTGCAAAACCAGATCTCCCATTCAGCAACAGATCTACACAACGGTCCATTTAGTGAACTTCTCTATGCCTTTCATGTGGCCTTAGTTACCTCTCTTCCAATAACACCTTAACAGAAATCTCACATGCAGTCCCATTGTGCAAGAGAGAATCATTTCACAATTGATTTGATCTTCTAATGCCTGGTTAGAAATGGCCTCAGCCTCGAGCTAGTCGAGAGCTGACTGTCTCGGTGATGCGTGTGACTGTCTCGGTGATGCGTTATCAAGGCTCCCCCTTCTCTGTGGCGTCTCCCTGGCTCTTTACCATGCGGTTCTTTTGCTACTGGGCCACAGGTGACCTATAGGCAGGGCAGCCAGAGGGAAGGACATTCAAATCCGATCGTTCTCTGATATTGCTAAGAAGTTGAAAGATGGGTGGAGGCTGCAGCGGTGATTAATTAAGTTTTAGAATACCCGTGGCTTTTAATTACCATTCCGTCCGTGTTCCAACGCCCTCCTCCCCTGCCACGGCACTCCTGTAGCTCTAATGAGACACTTATCAGGAGCTATTTTGTATTGTTAGTTATCTTTGCGTGCAAACGTACCTCCATGAACCTTCTCTTGTATTGCCCCCGGTGCTTGGCAGACAATAGAGCCTCCTTAAGTAGGCAGGGCTGCATTGACTATCCATCTCCTCTGCATAGTTAGTGGGCCTTCATGCTTGGAGATGCCAGGGCAAACATGCTCTTTTTTTCCCCCCTCCCACTTTGCATTTGTTTCTGCCCCACCTATTCTCCAAGCTCTGAACACTTGCTATGTGTTAGGCAACAGGCATCCCACTAGACAGTAGCGGAAAATATCATATCACTTCCTTTAAGGAGTTCTGGGGCTTGGGGTGCACCACACAAACACGGCAATGAAGATGATTGCAGGGTTGTGAAGCGGAGAGGCCAGAGGGATAGTCAACTCTTCACGATGGGTGTCGTTAAAAAATAAAAATGCAGCCGGGCGGTGGTGGCACACACCTTTAATCCCAGCACTCGAGAGGCAGAGGCAAGCGGATCTCCGTGAGTTCGAGGCCAGCCTGGTCTACAAGAGCTAGTTCCAGGACAGCCAAGGCAACACAGAGAAACCCTCTCGGGGGTGGGGGGGGGAGAGGGGGATGCTAGGGGCAGAACCCCAAAAATGAGTTGGACTTTGTCAAGGGGGAGAGGAAAGTAGCCATCTTCTAGTCTAGAGAGCCCCGAATCTGTCCACATCGGAGCAGTACATGGAAGCTCTTTAGGTTTCGACCCACATTTCTTCCCTTCTCTCTTCCTCCCTGCTTAAAGAACCAGAGCTTTGTATCCAGCCTAAAGCCAAGGAAGGCAGACTCTCTACCCTGCCCCCGGGGCTCCTGAGCCGACGGTGGTCGTCCCATTTCCCTTTGCCAGTTTGTGACGTCAGGTGGGCACATGACCGCGTGCGCCGCAGTCCGGGAGAGAGAAGGGGAAGTCCGCAGAGAGACTTCCTCAGACGTGAAGGGACAGCTTCTTGAAGGGAGAAAGTTAAGCCTTTCCTTTCTTGTCTGGAAAATTCACATGATGCGTGCAGCTGTAGTAGCTCTCTCATGACAGCGGAAAGATAATAAGAGCCTGGGGGCTCTTGGATAGTAACGCTGAATAGCAACCAGGACTGACGACTAGGCTCCTCGTGTTGGGGGGGATTAACCCCTGCTTGCCGACGCTATAGGCACAGGCTTTCTTTTTTCCCTTATGGCTGCAAGTCTACCCGCTCAAACTGCTTCCCCAAACCGTTTCCCAGGTCTCCTCGGTGAGCACCAGCTAGATCACAGAAGATAGCTCTAAGCCTTACTGGTGGACTAACACAAGCTGCCACCCTCTAGGATTTAACCGTTTCCTCCCGTCAACCTCCAGCCATTCTGGGAAGTCCCCAGGAGAGTATCTTTGAGAAAGTTCTCTCTTTTTTTTCTTTCTTTCTGAATTTCTTCTTTAATATAAAGGCAGGGGAAACTCCTTCCCTCTGGCTCAGGCAAATGCCACAAGTGTCATCTGTCTGGGGAGCGTGTGCTTGCTCCTCCCATCTACCCGCTGTTTCCATTTCTTGTGACATCCCACAGACACCCAGCATCAAGCTCCTACCTTAGACAGAGCACATCACCCTAGGCTAGTAGATCCCTATTAGAGTTGGCCTGTCCACCCAGCTCCTCTGCAGCTAGCTGGAGTTCGAGTCCCAGCATAGGAGCACATGAAGGGATAGAAAAAACAGTGTGGCAAAGACAGACAGGCAGGGTCTGGTGTATCCCCTAAGTGTCCCCTCTGAGACACACTGTAGTCTCGAAGTCACGGCTTCCCAGAAGGTGGGCTGCATGGTAAATGTTGGTTCTGTCTAGCCTTGAGCGTGCTGAGGAGACCCTGGCCACACAGACCCTTTAGGCCTCTCAGCCTCAGTCACTAGTGATCCTGTCTGGGTGTCTGAGCATGATGCCAACCAGGGTGGGGTCCTGAGAGGGCCATGGCATGAAAAGACGAGGAAACAATAAAGAACGGTTGAAGGATCTTCAGCAGGAAGTGCAACAGGAAGTAATCTAGTAGACCTGCCATTTAAAAAGACGATGAAAAGCCAGACAAATGCCCTGGTTAACGGACCCGGGGACCAGAATCCCAAACAACCCCACCTAGAACAGTCTCCTTGCCATCAGAGAAGGGACTAATTAAAGATGCGGGACTGCTGAAATAGATGAGAGCCAAGCAGGCGGCAAATAAATGCAACTCCAGCAGCCCTTGGGAGGCACGGAAAGGATTGCCACGAGTTCAAGACCAGCCCCGGTCTACACCACAAGACCATATCTCAAAATAAACAGCAGAAGGGATCTGGGATGTGAGAACTCGAGTCTGTTACGCCCGTCGGGACCACATGGGAGATTAGTCACCGGGATGGAGGGAAGTGTCTGAGATGACTTCCGCCTTTTGTGAGAGCTGGGGTGTAATGTGGTATGATCCGGGAAGACTAGGAACTTACGGGGGGGGGGGGGGCGGGAAGGAGAGCACAAGAAAAGCAATTTGAAGGACACGTGGGGTGATCAAGGCAGGAGGCAGGCAGATGTATGGCTCTTGTCAGGGTAACTCAGGTGTACCGTCTTAGGGGCACCAGCAGGGGTGACAGTAGGTGCCCGAGGGCACTGGTGGTATTGGGTAGGGAGACCAGACCAGCCACAAGAAGAGTGCCAATGACTAGTGACTTAAATTGAAGGACCACGACTTATGGCTCAGTCATGGTGGGCTTCAAGGAGGCTCTTTCTGTGTGTGTACATGCACAAACACGGAGGGGGTACATGCATTTGTCTCATTTCTAGTTAGTTTTTAAAACTTTAAAAAAAAAGATTTACTTATTCTCTCCTGGGTGTTTTGGCTGCATGTCTGTCTATGCGCCATGCCCCCAGAGGTAAGAAGAGAGTGTTAGAGCCCTTGGAAATGGAACCGTGGGTGTAACCTACACCAGATCTTTAGCACTTGGATGCCCATGCTCGAGTCACATCTGGTTGGGAAGAGGAGAACGGGTTGTGTTCCCAGAAGAAGAAGACTGTGAAAGCTTCCCGGGCATAGAACCGTAGTTACCATGGTTCTTTGAGCAGCAACCTTCAAAAGAGAGGAGGAGGAGGAAGGGAGACACAAAGTTGATATGTCAAAGGAGACCGCCTGCTTTTTAGAAGACAAGATCTGCCGTTCATATCTGTTTCCTCGACTCGCCCCGCCCCCACACACTACCACGTAGTTCCCTGCCTTCAGCATGGCTATAACCAACAAGTGAGTTTGGAGTAAAATCACAAACACCATGCACGACAGGCCGGGGGTACTTGTCAAAACAAACAAACCAACCAACAAAAAAAGAACATGACAAAGACCAACACTCAAGTCTAATTTGGACAATATACAAAAGCATTTTTTTTTTCAGCGCTTGGCCACCACGAACACAGATATTAATAGATTCTCTAAAAGGAGCCAATTTTTTCAGGTTTTGGATGAAGGCATCATATCAGTTTGGACCGAAATAGTTCCAGATGAGGATGACATTTGAGGCGCGTCTTGCAGAAACGGAGCGGCGGTAATATACAGAGCCTTGGTCCTAATGCTGCTGTGTTCTGGGGCTCACTGTGATTTCATGCTGCATTTGGAAGCCTGCAGGGGAGACACCTTAATTACTATGGATGCCAGAGAGAAAGAGAAGGGCAAATCAAACCTTATTAATCGACGACATACTTCCACCTTTCAGGAACAGATGCTAAGGGGGAGTGAAACCTTGTAAGCCCCGGGTACCTACCAACACCCCCTCAGGTAACTAGCAATTGTTTTTCCTAGCACGTACCTTTTCTGTCCACTAGGGGGAACCCTAGGGTACACCAAACCGAGGCTTTTCTATGCCTAATGTACAACCCCTATGTCTATGAAAACTTGCTTGTCTGTTTACCCCCGAAATCCTCCACCCCGTAGTGGTCCAAAAATCTAATCAGATGTCATATTTTTCAAAACAGAGTATATCATTCAAGGTATGTTAAGAAAATGCATCACTTAAATTCTCGGTGGACTCGGTGAAAGTTTCTCATGTAAACAGAAGTTTCTAAGAGGAAAAATAAAAGGAGGGTAATTCTTTGTCAGAATCTTTGCTTATTAAAAACCAGAAAATGCCGAATCTGTGCCCCTTCCTTTATAAAGAGCTTAATTCTAAATACCTGTTAGATACTAATATGATCTTTATGCTCAGCGGAGTTCTTAAAGTATTATTGGCACTCGGTTGATAATTATTATAATTATTATAAGCTTGTCTAGCATAATTACAGTATAAGACTCTTCCCTTTTCAACACAAAGCTATTTTCCAACAAAGTTTGAGAGGTGATGTCAATTAACAAATAGCCCAAACACAATGCTCGGTATTGTATTTGGCGGTTGCCCTTCCATCTTGTCAATACTGCGTTTTTTTGTGTGGCAGGGTATTGCGTTTTTCCTTTTATAGCCTCCGTCTCCGTGGAGAATGTCAGCGCATGAATGGTAAATATGTATTGTGCATATGCCAAGTCGATGTGTTTGGAGCTGTGGGTTCCTCAAAGGTTGACACCCACCCCTGCAGTTTCCTGCCTTTGCAGAAACATCCAGACGATGTCTACTCAACGCTGACCCTGTACCATGCCCCATAAACTGCACAGGATGGAACGTTGTGGCTCCTGGCTATTCCCTTAATCCCTATCACATGCCTGGCCTCAGCAGAGCCCAGGGAGTTTCTTGTTAAGGATATAGGCGAGTAAATGAAGGCTTTGAGACAGCAAAGTGTGGGAACCACAAAGGTCTTTTTGTTCAGAGATCGCTAGGGAAGCCAGGAATGGCCCTCCATGAAGGAGATAAAACACCTGTTTTCCCACCCAGAAGGCTGGCAATGGATACTGTTAGTGACCTGGTGACTTTTTTTTTTTTTTGCTATCTGTGGCAGTGGACCTCACCTACCCTTTGCTGCCAAGGTAGACCTCACCCAAACCCCAAAGAAATTTTACCCCAGATTCTCCCACCCTAGCTCCCAGTTAAACAAATTCCTCCTCAGGGGAGAGGTCACAGGTACTTTATAGCCTGCTGGCCTCTATGCTATCTCGGGTAGGGGTCACACGAGACTCTAGGCCTGTTAGCTATAGAACCCACCCTGGCAACCGCTTCTCCCCTGTAAAGGAGTTTCTGTGCATTCACACCTTCAGCTTTGTTGTGCACCTGGAACTGGAATGATTGTTGCCTGGAAACCTGGAAGGGGAAGGACTGTTGCCTAGAAACTTTCCCCCAAACCGGTCTGTGTTTTCAATGGGCTGACAATGAACCACCCAGTGGCCGCCTCCCCAAGTCCGATCCAGGTTTGATGGAGTCCATCTGAACCGAGTTTTCCGCCTCACCTCTTCATGGAGCACTGCCTGCATTGACACCTGCAGGGTCCCCCTCGTGAAAGGAACTGTAGAGAGAGGTTGAGATGCCATCCCTGGTCTCAGAAGAAGAACAAGCACTTGGTCTATGCTTTTGTCTGCCTATCCATTGGCTCATCCATCCAACCATCCATCCATTCATCCTTTACCCATCCATCTATCCATCCATTCTCCAGAGCCTTAAGCCTACTGAATGTCTATTCTCCCACTGATCTACATCCCAAGCTCTACGGTGTAACATGAGGGCCGGCTTGTTGGGGTATCTGTTCCCGCCCAGTACCCCACAGCCGGCAAGCCCCAAAGAAAATTACACACAGGACTCCATAAGATTATAAGCTGATTGGCCCATTAGGTCAGGCTACTTATTAGTCCTTATAACTTATATTAATCCACTATCATTATCTATGTTAGCTACATGGCTCAGTACCTTTCTCAGTGTGACAGATCAATGTTGCTTCTTCGGTAATCTGGGCAGGAGTGGAGGAGGGAGCTTCCTCCTCCCTAGCCTTCTCCTATTCTCATTGCCCTGCCTCTACTTCCTGTCTGGTTGACCCGCCTATACTTCCTGCCGGGCCAATCAGTGTTTTATTAAAATATGATTGACAGAATACAGACAATTCTCCCGCACCACTACTGTCATTTTTTTAAAAGGAGTTGAGTCCACCTGAGAGGAGATTATACATACATATATATGTGTGTGTGTGTGTGTGTGTGTGTGTGTGTGTGTGTGTGTGTATTCTAAAGAAAGACACATACACAAAAATGTGATGAATGTGATGATATAGATGAATAGGAGTTTGCAAAGTAAGGGATAAGGGAGGGTATTTTAGGTAAAATTGCTGAAAATATAAAAACGTAGAGGCAGGAAAGGACCCAGTTTGCTTCTGAAAATAGGCAATCCCTGTCACATCCCTTGCTCTGACCCCAAGACCCCTTAAACTAGGTAATGGAAGTTCCCAAGTAAATACTTGGTTTTCTGAGCAATAACAAGAGTAAGAACCAAATGGCGAGCCTAATTTAAGTGCTGGGTAAGAAGCTGGGGAAACTAGCTGAGATGGGGCTGCTTCTGGGCCGGGTGTAGATAGGCTCTTGGACTCTACCTGCTGAAGTCGAGGGAGCCCCCTGTCCCTTCTGCCATGGGTTGGCTTATTTAATCTACACAGTCTATTTCATGGCAAGGCAATCAGGGAAGGGTTGGCTTTGGGGTCAAGACTATTTGCTTAATGTCAATTTCCTTGGCGCCCCTCTTCCATGCCTGATGCTAAGTTTATTCCTTCCAAAGGCATGTGTGTCATCACCTCTGGGTTTTCTGGAGACCAAGTAATGTGTTTTTATCAACTAGGTTTTGCGTCTTTGGCTTCGGTTAGGCTGAACCACATAGAGCTGGTGATGTTCTTGAACCCATTTCTACTCTTCCTCAAATGACTTTGTGATCCTAATAGTATTATTGATGACAGGGTCTCTCCCTAGAGGCTGAAGTCTGGCTGCAGTGATGAGGCTTTGCCCCTGTTCTATGACAAAACTTTTCCCGAGGAGATGCTACACACATCCACTCACCCCAGAGAGGCAGCCCATGACAGACCCAAGAACAGACCCCGCCAAAGCCCGACTTGGTGAACCAATGAGATTAATTGGGATTACTCACAGGAGCAGAAATGACTCAAAGACAGCTGCGTCACCCAAACCCACCCCAGCAAGGGTGACAGCTCACAAAGCAGTGAACCAGAGCGCACTGAACAGCCTGCAGGCGGCTCGGCAGCAAAGTGTCCTTTCCGGGTGCCTCCATTGGTCTAAACCCCTTCCATAGTTTGACTGGCTTCTGCCTCTTCTAGGCAGCTGGTCTGGTCTCAGAATCTTCTTTGCAACTTATCTCTGCTTATCTGAGTGGTGCCCTGAGCTTTGATTGCTTTCTTTGGCAGGGAGGGGGCCTAGTGAAGCTGATTGGCTTCAGGGACTTCCTGAAGCTCTTTGGAGTTGTTTACCTTCCCAGCGAAGGAGGAGCATCCCTGCAGGATGGGATGTTTCGGTCTCAGAGGAAACTGGCATGCAGCTGTCCCCCAAAAGAGAACTCATCCCATATGAAGGTATAGAGGACAGACTCAGGATGCCTCCAGAGAAACCAGCCCCATCTACAGCACGACCGTAGACTTCCAGCCTCAGAGCTAAGAAGATAACGATCTCGTTTGTTTCACACCAGCCAGTCTAGGGGGCTCAGCTATGGAAACTGTAGAAAACTAATATAGTGTGCTGGCATAGCATTGGGGGTCTCAGAATCAAATAATAGTAATAATGCCACTCTTATTTAGATTCTGTGAGCCAGGCATTGTGTTGACATACTGTCTCATTTAGTATTTCTAAAACCCTCAGGAGATGTGACATTTGTTCCAATCTACCATGAGGATGCTGAGGCTCAGAGAGCCCAAGGCTACCTCACATAGGACCTGGAATTGCCCTGACTAGGAACATTGTATCCTGTTACAAACAAAATGGCACCTCTTCCTTAGGATACCAGCAGGCCCTCTGTCAGAAGGCAGGGACTAGTGAGCAGGGGCTAGCTGGCTTTCAGTCCCACTTGCCTCCTTGGGCAAGACTCCATCTTACCACAGCCTCCTCTGTGGTCTAAGAACTTGATCATTATATTGGACCAGCCAGGGGTTGGGGTAGCTGGGAGGGCACCGAAAGGTAGGAGGATGTGGGCACATAGGGATCGTGCTTGCTGGGGTTCAGTCCCTATCTATATACAGTGGAGGATGAGACAGGAGGGCTCCTCATAGTCTCCGGGAAGACCACAAGCCCTGTTCTGCTCCCTGGCCCCAGCACATGCCAACGCCACCAGCCTTTCTGCCAACAAGAAGTCTAGTTTGCAGGATCGCACGCCAAGGTGACACCACTGCCCCTTTAACACCCTCCTAGTCCTTCCTACCGCCAAATCAAAGAGCCTAAGAAAGGCCTCTCTGCCTATTTTATTTGACTCCAAATTTGTATCTGTGCCTTTCCTCACAATTAAAACTCCATTTTGCTATAAAATCTGCAGCTTTCATGATGTGGAAAAGGGACCTTTGACATCATAAATAGTTAATCGCCATTGAGACGTCCAATAAATGAGGAAATGAACGTTTCAGATTGGTTGACTCTGAGAGGCAAAGTCAGAAGTCATGGTGGGGGGGAGAACCTTCTAAAATGGGCCATCTTTAGAACTTAAGGTGACTCACATTCCTACCACCCGAGAGTAGCTGGAGCAATGAAGGAAGCCAGAGTCTCCAATTTATCTCTTTAAATATTAGTTGGGGTGGGCTAAGGTGGGGTTTGGAGGTGACGGAGTATGGAGATCGCTTCCTGATTCTGTTTTGGTGACAATGAGCAGACATGAAGTTTCTAGGCTGTGTTGGGGCGGCTGCTGGAGCTCAGACTTGGTGGAGTGTCTACAGAGGAAAAAAGCTGTCTGCTCGGTTCTGTATCTTGTTTGAAAATATACTTCAAACATTCAACAGTGTTCCAGAGATCATAACTGCCCTTGTGCCCTCCCCACCTCCTGAGCCCTTGGCCCCTGGGTAGCCCTGTTTTACTTTTAAGGCATTTTAGTTTTATGTTTTAACTGGAGGAAAAAAATAATAATCTTGCCCAGTAGGGTTTCCATTTGTTTCTATCAATGGACTGAATTTAGTTTAGGAAAGTCTGTGCAGAGGGAATGAAATGTACCTTTTGCCTTCCCCCCACTTGCCAGATCTGGAGGCACCAACCATTTGAAAATAAAGGAGATGTATTCTGCCTAGTCTCTCACGCTGGCCACAACAGACAAACCAAATGGCACAGCTGAAGATCTCTTCTGGATCCTTCTTTGAAGTAGGTTGAGTTGTTAGTTACATTCTGGCAGGAAGGAAGTGACCCAAACAGAAGCATCAAAAAAGGGGGTGATGGTTGAAGTATGGGCAGGGATGGGTGGGGGGACATGCTAAGGCCAGCATCAGCAGGAGAGCGTGCACGCCACAGGTCCAAGTACAGGGGGAGGGGTACTGAGGAAACCAGGGCAGCCTATGACTGTAGTTAGGAGAGGACATAGTCACAACTAGCACACAGATTGGTGGGGAGGGAGCCAGAGGACTAAGTATCTGAGCTTCATCCGAGCTGTCCACTCCTGGATCTCCCACGGAGCCTCCCATTGGCTAAATACAGTCAGAAGCCAAAAGATGGCCCCTGTTCGTAGATGCAGACTTCTGGTATAGCGCAGGATGGGAAAAGCAAGGATGGCAAGGAGACCTGTGCAGCAAAGATGGGCAAGGAGAAGCAGGAAGAAGGACTAGAGAAGGGGAGGAAGAGATGGGGTTCCAGGGAGGTACCCTGACCTGCAGACTCAAGGTGCTCTGTATAGTAAACAGGCCCCAGGTTTGGCGGTGGTGGTTTTACAGTCACATCTCTGCAAACGATTTTTAAAAAGCAAAAAAGGAGCCAGGCATGGAGACATGTGACTGCCATCCTGTAGCGATATTTCATTTGTATTTTAATAAATAAAGCTTGCCTGAAGATCAGAGAGTAAAACAACTATCCTAGTCCGTTCTACAAACCAGGCAACCTTTAATCCCAGTAGCCACACTAGTTTGCCATAGAAACCGGGTGGTAGAGATGCACACCTTTAATCTCGGCACTAGAGAGGAATATAAAACGGGAGGAGACAGCTCTCAGACACAGCTTCATTCTGAGATTCCTGGAGTCAGGATCACCATTTCGGATTGAGGTAGAGATAAGAGCCAGTATTTTTGCCGTTTTGCTTTTCTGACCTTCAGGTTGAACCCAGTTATCTGTCTCTGGGTTTCTATTAATCACGGTACACCATCCTAACACTAGAGAGGTTAAGGCAGAAGGATTTATAGTTCAAGGCTAGCCTAGGCTATACAGCAAGAAGATGTCTTAAAAAAACAAGGAGGTTGGTCACAAAGAGGGTTGTTCTTGCAGAAGACCAAGGTTTAGTTTCCAGAATCTACACTGAATTTCACAACTCTCTGTTACTCTACTCCTCTTCCAAGGGATCCAGTGCCCTCTTCCCGCTTCTGCAGGCACTAGGCACACATCCTGCACACCTATATACACATAGATAAACACTCACAACATACAAGAAAAATATTTCTGTAGAAAGGACTGTGAGGTGTCTCAGTCAGAAAAGTGCTTGCTTTGCAAGCATGGGGAACTGAGGTTTGGATCCCCAGCACCCATGTAAATACTGGGTACGATGTTGTATGTTAAGTCACCCCTGGACAAATGGGGTGGATCCCTTGGGGCTTACTGGTCAACCTGTCTAACTGGATCAATGAGCTTCAGGTTCCGTGAGCGACCACATCTCAAAAGATAAAGTGGAAAGCCGCGGAGGAAGGTTGACCTCTGACCTTCTTCATATACAGGCACACACATGTGCACACACATTGAAAATGACCAAAGAGAGCAGAAGGGCAAGAAAATGTTCCGTCTTTACTTGTGGGATTCTGGGAATGAGGCTGTTCGCGTCAGGGATGCCGGTGGAGCCACTGTGTCCCCAGTGCCTTTTCAGAACTCATTCTGATTGCTCCCTGCCAGGCTTGGTAGCAATATTTTCTCGGGAGGGCAGGGGCGGCGGAATAAGCAGCCCGAGTTTTGCAGACAGCGCCAGCCTGCTTGCCGCGAAGTCCGGCAACTTCATTGTCAGCTCCGAGCATCTCCCCACCAGAATCTCGAGGAAGCGGAAGTACAAGTGACTGTGGAGTTATCTGCCTGTTAATCTTATCATCGGCTATTCATTTTAAGAGTCTGAGTTATTATTAATATGGAAGCCTCCGTTGTGGCAGCTCTTCTCTTTGAATGAGCTTGTGCCAAGCTGCCAGTTATCCAGGGACTCGAGGCCCAGGATTATACTAATGGTGAGTCTCTAAGATGTCATGGCCAAGCAGAGGCAGGGAAGGATGGCTCGCTTTTTCTCGTTCTCTTTTTTACAAGACAGGGTTTCTCTTTGGAACAGCCCTGGCTGACCCGGAACTCGCTCTGTAGACCTAGGCTGGCTGCAAACTCACAGAAATCCTCCTGCCTCTACCTCCTGAGTGCTGGGATTAAAGGTGTGTGTCATCACCACTTGACAATAAGATGAATTTTTTTTTTTAAAAAAAAAGAAGGATTAGTATTTTGTGTCTACCCCAATAACTTTTGGTGCGTCATTTCAAAGGAACTATAAGAAAAAAATACAGATAAGGATATACACAAATTTCAAGAAAAAAAATCTAAGAAGAGTTTAATTTTAAGAGACAGCCCAATTTGCAGAAGTGCCCCACACCTGAAGGTGTAATTAGCTGATGCGTTTGCCTACTTCCTGCAGATCTAGGGAGCTGCAAGGCTTCTGATGACTTCACTCTATTTTGCTGTCAATCAGGGATGGTTTGGATTTTTCACCATGGATAGGTTTGAGCACTTGAAGACATGCCATGAGGCTGCGTGCGCGGCCTAGTTTGCTGTCTATTGTTGCGATAAACACCAAGACCCAAAGTGACTTGGGGAGGAAAGGGTTTATTTCATCATACAGCTTATAGGCCATCGTAAAGAGAAGTCAGGTCAGGAGCTGAGGCAGAGACTGCAGAGGAACCCTGCGTACTGGACTGCTGCCCCTGGCAGTCCATGCTCATACAATTCAGGACCCTTTGCCCAAGGGTGGTACCACCCATAGTGGGCTGGCCCTTTCTACATCAGTCATTAATCAAGAAGATGCCCTACAGATTTGCC
This sequence comes from Myodes glareolus, assembly GCF_982192425.1. Taxonomy (NCBI): domain Eukaryota; kingdom Metazoa; phylum Chordata; class Mammalia; order Rodentia; family Cricetidae; genus Myodes; species Myodes glareolus. The sequence continues at coordinate 34,880,864 of NC_142051.1, forward strand.
TACCCGCCAATCAGATGGCAGCGATTTCTGGGTTGAAATTTCATCCTCCCAGGTGAATCTAGCTTGTGTCAAGTTGGCAAAGATGTAACCAGCATAGCATACCACTTCAGCAATGAGATACCGAGTACCAGGCTGATGTCCCAGACTTCATAGCCTTGGAGTAAGATTTGGCGTTATCCATTCTTTCCATAGACCCTTATAGTGATGAAGGCCCTTATATTCTATAACTTAAAGAAGGTCAGTGTTGGGACTCTACGATTAGTGGTTCTGAAGGCCCCACTCTGTTCTTTCGTCTCTACTTGTCACTCTGCTGGGAAGGGGCATGCAACTCCGCTAAGCCATGATGGAAGGACGACAACTGGAATGTTGGGGTGAGCTCACATTGCATCACGACACCCAGTCTTTTTTCAGGAACCACCAGCTGAAGACTATCACCAAGCACGGAAGGGTACTCTCCATCCACCCAAAGCCGTGTTGAGTGACAGACAGGACCAGGCCCTGGACTCCCTCACTCACATCTTAAGAACTTGGTGGAAGGCTCGAGCACATTGGCAAGCTCCCCTCGACCAATGGCCTTCCTTCATGAGGGAAGCATGTAGCATTGAGAAGCATGCAGCATTGAAGATTCTAGAATACAGGCAAGCTCCCCTCGATCAATGGCCTTCCTTCGTGAGGGAAGCATGTAGCATTGAGAAGCATGTAGCACTGAAGATTCTAGAATACAGGCAAGCTACCCTTGACCAATGATCTTCTTTCATGAGGGAAGGTAGCTATCTTTGGAGCATGTAACATTGAGAAGGATACAAACAGTACTGAGGTAGGAGGGGCATATCCACCTGGCCAGACAGATCAGTCATGTAGGCATTCGTGAGGCGACAGGTGTCACAGTCAGACCCCCTCAGCCACATCTTAGGGCACCGTACTTGACTGACCTTTCACAGCGGCTGAACTCTGTTCAACCCGCCCCTCGGCATCAACTCAAACTATAAAGAAGCACTTCCTCTACTGTACTGTGCTACTATCTGATCATCAGTAGGCCAGGGAGGAAGCTAGTTTGTTTCATTTTCCTGCCAGTCACCCAAAGGGGTCAGGAACTCTGATGATGTCTTCAGCAGGAAGACCACATCGATACGAAGGCAGAAGTGTGGAGACAAAGTGGCTTGTCTGAAATCCAAGCAGGGCAAAGTTGCTCTGATTCTAGCCAGGGTGTTGTAGCTACACAGATAGGGTGTGTAAAGAATCTGTTGATCAGCAGAACTAAGATTCTCGGCTGCTTCCAGCTCCCATCAACCCAACCAGCCCTCTAAACCATAGTCAGAGTTTTTTTTTTTTAAAGGGTAAGAGAAAAGTGAAGTATGAACGTGGATGATAGCCATCTTGTGACTGTGACCAATTGCCTACTGAACAGTTCTTAATGTCTCGAGTCTCAGCAGGAAACCACACAATCTATACAGCCCTGTCCAGCAGAAATGAGTCTGATTGTAGATGGCTTGGTTAACCCAGATTGCCTTCCGTGCCTGAGGGAGTGGATATTTTCTCATTATGAAGACTTTTCCAGCTAGAGAGAGCTGTGTACACAACTGCTCAGAACCCGTCTGAACTGCCCGTTTCCGTGGTAGCGGGTCTGTCTAGAGGATGAATCTTATCTGTACCACCTTCTTTTGTTTGGGTTTCAGCCATTTGTACTACAAGAAGTTCTGAAATATATCATAAGGGACACCCAACAAGATGGACTGAGCCTGTTGGAGAGAGGGAAACTGTCACGAATGGGCTGCACACCCTTGGGCCAGATGGGTGTGTCTAAGAGAAAACCATCCAAGAGATACAGACCCCGTGCCTAAATATTTACTTAGGTTGTTCATATTTCCCACACTTTTCACATGTGAATGTGTGTGTCCTGAAGGTGGAGCTTTAGTATAGGAGAAAATTGGGAAGGGGCAAAGGCATTTGCTCAACATGGGGCAGGATCAGCAAAGAACGTTGCTCCCAGGCTTCCTGACCGCCTATATTTTTTCATGCCAAAAAGTTAGCATGGATTCTGGTTTCTCCCACCCTAGGAGTCTGCATATCATTAAACAGGAGGGAAACGGAGCCTGCTTGCAGAAGCGGGGTTTACGGTCTCAGCAAAATAAGGAGACACAGGAACCATTAGAGCTACTTCTACTCCTTGCTGGTAATTTCTGTAAGATGTTTCTTTTTCAACACTGCAGCGGCAAAGAACTGAGCAGTGATCAAAATGCCACACCATAGAGTGTGTCTAATCCAAATGGCTTCCAAGATGGTCTGCAGCTGATTGTAGCAACTCTACGGGATTTAGGGTAATGACTCGGTTACCAGTGAAGTAAAACTATCTCCAAAATGGAATCAAATTCGGCTTCCCAGCACACATCATGGCCACGGTCCCTTTGTGAAGCCACTAGAACCGCCATGTTGATCACTCACAGCAAAACTAGAGGGAGACTGATCCATAAATGCCCCACTGTGCCGATGGGGGGGAGGGAGGGGCTAGTGTCCTTCGGGAGAGGGTTATTTTTTTTTCTGATATCAGCAATGCAAAAAAAAAATCTCTAAAATATTCCAGGTGATGGAGAATGGGGGGAAATGGCCTGATTTTTTTCCCCAGTAGCAGTCAAACCATCTGATTGCTCTGCTGAAGAGGTTCATATGAGCATCAACCTAGCCCCACATTCCTCTCTTCCCCCTTCTCTTTCCTCCACTTCCTGTCACTGCAGAAGTGTCAACCTCCGACTGGCATCGAAGAGCATTGGCACTGCCCACGCGTAGCCAGGCAGGAACAATGACAGCCGTTCCCTGAAGAGGAGCTTACACAAGGAAAGATGACCACTGACCCCAGTTTTTCAAAACTGCTGCTTAAGGGATGTTGTGGTGTGTGCGTGTGTGCGTGTGTGCGCACGGACACACACACACACACACACAGGGGAAATGGAAGCCAAGGCCTGGTTCAAACTCTCTGCCACTAAGCTACATCCACCCCAATACAGTTCCATCAGCTGTGCATCTAGGTTAGGTTCCCAAGCTTCCAGTCTGCTTCATTTCTCCTCCTTTTTGCCTTTCCCAGCTCCCCTCTCAACCCTGGGAGAGAGCCTGAAGCAGCGCCGTGGGAAGCGTCAACCATGCAGCAGGTGCCTGGCGCTGCAAATTTGGCCTCTGAGGAGATTTGGCCTCACCCAGCCATCCCACCCACTACAAAAACAACAACACAAAAACTGATTTCATCCAGAGCTGGACTGACTTGGAGGAAAGACCACAGTGACCAGCTGTGGTCCATGCTGTGGGAAAGACCTGGGAAGGAATGTAGATCATTTCCCAAGGTCCTTTAGCCTCTTCTCCATCTGCCCAGGGTTGGAAGCACCTGGAGCTGCCTCTGGGGAACCCTCTTCTGAGGGTCTGTTACCCGGAGCACAGTGATTTTTATGTTCCAGAAATTCTTGGTGGCTTTAAGGAGACAACCCAGCTAACAGTTGCTCCCTGGGTGAAGTGGTGAGACCTCAGAGGCTCTCAAAGGAAAGAAGTTGGGCATGGTGGCAGAGGGAGAACCTCTGGGAGCATGAGAGTACCAGGCTCTGGGATGGGAGAAGTGATTGAGCACGGTGTAGTTTTGCCTCAGTGATCTCTGGGGAGTGTTTTAGTGGCCACAGGTGGCATGGCCTAGCAAGACACTTGTAAGAGGCTCTGGGGTGAGGGGTGGATTCGAATCTCAGCTGTCTTATTTGCCAACAGTTGTACCCTGGTGGGTTCCACAGCGTCTCCAAGACCTTTCTCAGAAACTGGGTAAGAATGGTAACAGTCACTAATTAATACTTGTTTTGAGTATTAAGTGACTAGAAATCGGCACGTTGCATTTAGAACTACGCCCAGAATGTAGCAAATACTCAATAAATGTTAGCTATTATCATTAGGGTTAGACAGTGAGCAGAACTTTCTAAGTGCTAGGTCTGAGAGCCTGGGAGTCCGTTGCCAAGGGAGACTAGGGAGCCTTTTCAAATAGGAGAGCTCTGGCCTGAGGGATTGTCCACAACGAGCCTGTGGCGCCTTTCTCCCATCACACTCTGACCCGGGGAAACCCACCCCCTGTCACAGGGGCGTCTTGGTTCCCCCCCCCCCAGCCCCGCTCCCCTTCTCTTGGCCGCAGCTCCCCGGCTCATCTTTGGGGCCTCCCTCCCTCCCTCCGCTCCACACCTGTCAGCCGCCCTCGCAGCCTCCCAAGGGCTCGAGCCCTGGGCCTCTGCAGCAACCCCTTCGACCCCATGTCCCGGCTCCGCGCGCCTCTCGTTTGCCCGCGGCTGCTCTCGTAAACAAAACCCGGGCGTTGGAGCAGCCCCGCGGGCTGGAGAGCGCGGGAGCCAGCTCCGTGCGCGGTTACCGCGCTGGGGGAACCCGGGGCGAGCTAGGGGCTATGGTGGCAGCCGCGGCGACCGCGGCAGGCGGCTCAGCTTTGTTATGAATAGATGAAAGAGGCCACCTACACAGTAACCCAAATTACGAGACCTCCCTCCTCCCGATCTCACCGAATCAAGAGGGGAGGGGAGATGGGCGTGGAGGGAGGGCGGGCGAGAGGCGGAGGGCGGAGGAGGAAGAGGATGAGGAAGGGGCCAGTTGCATCCCACTTTCACAATGGGAAAGTGAAACGCACAAGCGCACCCAACCTCTCCAGCCCTCCCCGCCGCCTCGCTCCCCTCCGCCCGTCCCCTCCCTTCCCCTCCGCGCCTCCCCGCGAGCGCCCGCGCCGCACAGAGGAACTCTCCGGCGAAGGCGGGCGAGGAGGAAGCGGCTCCGGAGCGCGCAGGGCTTGCCGCCGCGGCACAGGCTGCCGGAGCGAGCCCGCCGCGCGCCGTCCTCCCTGCACTCCTTCCCGGCCGAGCCGCGGGGATGGGGCGGCCGCGGGAGCCCGAGCGCGCGCAGGAGCCGCCGCCGCCGCCGCCGCCCGCGTCTCCGTCGCCGCGCGCCTGAGCCGCCTGAACTGCCGCGCGCCCTGCCCGGGGGCGGCCCCCCTAGCCCCATGGAGGTCTCCCGGAGGAAGGCGCCACCGCGCCCCCCGTGCCCCGCCGCACCGCTGCCCCTGATCGCCTATCTGCTGGCGCTGTCGGCGCCCGCCCGGGGCGCGGACGAGCCGGTGTGGCGATCCGAGCAAGCCATCGGAGCCATCGCGGCGAGCCGGGCGGACGGCGTGTTTGTGGCGAGCGGCAGCTGCCTGGACCAGCTGGACTACAGCCTGAAGCACAGGCTCTCCCGCCTGTACCGGGACCAAGCAGGCAACTGCACCGAGCCCGTCTCGTTGGCGCCCCCCGCGCGGCCCCGGCCCGGGAGCAGCTTCAGCAAGCTGCTGCTGCCCTACCGCGAGGGGGCGACCGGCCTCGAGGGGCTGCTGCTCACCGGCTGGACCTTCGACCGGGGCGCCTGCGAGGTGCGGCCCCTGGGCAACCTGAGCCGCAGCTCCCTGCGCAATGCTACTGAGGTGGTGTCGTGTCACCCGCAGGGCTCGACGGCCGGCGTGGTGTACCGCGCAGGCGGCACTGATCGCTGGTACCTGGCGGTAGCCGCCACCTATGTGTTGCCGGAGCCGGAGACTGCGAACCGCTGCAACCCGGCGGCATCCGATCGAGACACGGCCATCGCGCTCAAGAACACGGAGGAGCGCAGTCTGACCACGCAGGAGCTGGGCCGCCTGAAACTGCGCGGTGGTGCGGGCAGCCTGCACTTCGTGGATGCCTTTCTCTGGAACGGCAGCGTTTACTTCCCCTACTATCCCTACAACTACACGAGTGGAGCTGCCACCGGCTGGCCCAGCATGGCGCGCATCGCACAGAGCACCGAGGTGCTGTTCCAGGGCCAGGCGGCCCTTGACTGCAGCCACGGCCACCCCGACGGCCGCCGCCTGCTACTTTCCTCCAGCCTGGTGGAGGCCATGGACGTCTGGGCCGGCGTGTTTAGCGCGGCCACTGGAGAGGGCCAGGAGAGGCGCTCCCCCACCACCACGGCTCTCTGCCTCTTCAGGATGAGTGAGATCCAGGCGCGCGCTAGGAGCTGCAGCTGGGACTTTCAGGCGACCGAGCACAACTGCGTAAGTCCTGTCCCTGGGCCCAGGAGGAGACTTGGGTTACATTTACCAAGTGTCAGGTTCACACGGCTAGCAGCTCTCCGAGAGACTGCAGGCTTCTCTAAAGCGCAGTCTGAGGTCCCCAAAGAGAAAGTGTAAAAAGGGCGGCTGGGTAGGGGGGAGGATTGGAGGGAGGTTCAAAACTCTAGTGGCTGCCTCTCGTTCCTTTTAGTCCAAATGCGGGCGCTTGTTTGGGACTGAGCTTCCCCACGCCACTTCCAGACCAGAGTCTCAGTAGGCATGTGGGTTTGACCCGTTGGGTCAACAACAGTTACTGATGTCCTCACAGAAAACCTACCAAACCTAAGGACTCGCTGCCACACCCATGCCTTTGTAAAGCTGCCCCCCCCCCGGCTGCAACCCATGTGATGTGGTCGGTAGAGTTGTGACCTGCTCCACACTGGTAAATAATGCTCCGGTGCAAAAGCCACTCGTAGACCGCCCAGCATGACCCAGTGCGAGGGGGCGGGGCTGTGGCTGGCCAAGGGTGACTGTGGTCTCAACCTGGCGGAGAGAACCCGAGGAGGAGGCGGGAGGCCGTTTGCGGATACAAAGCCTCGCCCTGAAGAGAAGAGCCCGGGGAGGTGGAAAGTATCGGGGTGCTCCAGGCAGTTTTTGGGCTGCAGATTCCCAGACTAGATCGCGGGGCTCACTGGCACCACCCTTGGGTTGTGCTTGAAGCAGGCAAAAAGCGCAGCTTTTCCCAGAGCTCATAGGGCAGCCACAGCTTGAAACCTTGAGATTGACAGTTCTTTGACTGCAAAATAAAGCGACAGTTCAAGAGGGGCTAGTTGATGGGGATTATGGAGGCGTTGTACACTTCTGCCGAGGCCCTTGCCCTCCCAAGGCTGCTGGCAAGGAACTCTGCATATGGCTCCGGAGAGGGAAGCCTGCCGAGAGCCTCCCTTAATCACTGGGCAGAATTCAAGGAGCAAAAATTGAGGGCTACAGGTGTTGCCATTGTTATGCGATAAAATGAACCAGAGGAGGAAGGGTGAGAAGTCTTCGCATAGAGAACTGTTGCATGTACCTTTATTGTGTACTAAGGCGCCTGCAACGTTGACTCTGGAGCATATTAGCGTGCGGGCAGAAAGACACTCCCCTCCAGCCCTTTCTCTGCGAAGCACACCTTACCAAATGTTAATCTCATTAATTCAAGGAGGAAAAAAGCTTCCAGTCACTTGCTGCTTCTATGTTGGGGCAAGCACATGTCATCTTTATTTCACTACTAGTATAATTTTAACAGATACATAAAGAGCACACATTGCCCTCTGATGGCTTAGCCTTACAATAAGCATCAAACTTAATATTTAATATCTGCTTTTACGTCTCTTCCTAATCTAATAGCCAAAGTTGGGCAAATCACAGCCTTATTTCTTTTCTGTTAAACGACTTGAAATCCCATCGTCCCCCTGAATTTTTACTTAGCTTCAGGCTTTAGGCACAGTTTGTGGGGTTAATGAGAAGACAGCCCCGAGGCCCACAGCATGGAACCACCATGGTAGTCCGAGCTTTGCCATCTGACAGCTGTGTCGAGGTACAGAGCCAAAATGTTTCTCTTGATTGCGTCTACCTATTGGGTACTGGAGGACTCGGTTCCCTTCCAAGCCCAGCATGCATGCTGAATGCACTCAAAATCCAGTTCTGGCTCAGTCAGGTGTTCCTACTTGCACGGGATGGGGAGGGGCAGGCTTAGTCTAAGAGCTGTTTTTTCCTTCTTCATAGGGGCTCCTGGAAGGGAGCTGCCCCTCGGAAATCAAACGAGGGATAAACACATGCTGCCAAAAATCTGTAATGGAGAAAAAATAAATAATGAAAACAGGTCCCTGTACAGCGTTTCTGGCTGTTGTTATTTATTGAGGACTCCCGGGGCTCTCGGAGCTGTGTGTTCTGAAAGATGGGGTCTCTACCCCCTGAGCTTGTCATCCAAGCTAAATGATATACTCAGGTTCAAACAATAGCATGTCACGGCTGCACAGGTGGGAGTTGGGAGTTTTTTATTTAAGTAAATTCCTTGCTGCATGAGAAAGACTTAATGGGATAGCATTTTAAGAACATTTGAATGAATGTGGGGGGGGGGAAGGTGGTCGTTTTGATGGGAAAAGTGACAATTTTCTAACCAATTAAATAGGCAGATAAGATACTTAATTCAACAAATAGTTGCTCAGTGCCTGCCTGGGCGAGCAGTGAGCTATGCTGGGTGCCACCGATTCTGCCAGCAAAGGGACAATAGCAGGGTTGCAACCCCGTTTAATGGGGGTCACGGGATCAGCGTGGCCTCGGCTGTCACTCACGAGAAATGTTGTCATGCGATTGCATTTCATTTTCAGGTCTTGCATGTGGTTTTGAATGGCATGCTGAATTATAGGCGCCTAAAACAGGAGCTGGACCTGAAACACTCTACAGAGGGAGCCCCAGCAGATAGCAAGGGCTAGCTATTCCTTCCCAGCAAACAGTCCCCCCCCCATGTTTCTTTTCTTTTTTATTTTTCCATCAATGAACACCTCAACGTCTAGATTGGTTTGCCTTCCCCTTCCCCCTCTATTCCCAGCTGGTACCTCTGTTGCCCATCTTCCATCAACTCATGGGAATGATGGAACTGGCCAGGCAATACTTTCCCATCTCCTGGCGCTCTCATCTCTTAACCATTGATTCTCTCGTCCTTGAGGTTTTCCTGCTGAGGATTACTTTCTGAGATGCTTGTGCAATGAGTGATTTACACACAAGGCATTTTCTTTTTCCACCTCGCCACCAAATTTCCATGCGCTTTCGCAGAGATAATCCGTGAACTGTAACCCCCAAGTGCACCCTGATAGCCGGTCTCTGCATTCCTGCTCTATGAGGCCCCTGGTGTGTGTTTGGCTAACACCTCCTGTCCTGGGATAGTTTTATGTTAACTTGACACAAGTTAAAGCCGTCTATCTGAGAGGGGAGACCCTCGGTTGAAAAAAGGCCTCCGTAGGATCGGACTGTAAGCATACAAGCCTGTAGGTCATTTTCTCAATGATTGGTGAAGGGAGGGCAGCCCATTGTGGGTGGGGATACCTCTGGCTGCTAGTCCTGGGTTCTATAAGAAAGCAGGCTGAGCAAGTCAGTGGACAGTCCCCCTCTACGGCCTCTGCATCAGCTCCTGCATCCGGGTTCCTGTCCTGACTTTCTTCAGTGGTGAACAGTGAGGGAAAGGGTGAGTAAATACACCCCTTCCTCAGCATTTGGTCAAGCAATAGAAATCCTAACTGGCACACCTCCCCACAATGCTTCCGTGAGTCCTTCTGTAAGTCTGATTGGTAGGTTCTTCGGCGCACATCGCCTGTCTGCGCTCTATGCGCTACCATACAGTTCGTGAGCTTCGGGCAAGGAACTGGAGGTTGAAACATACAAAGACACACGGACCCCCTAGTCACTGGTAAGAAGCCCTTTATTGAATAGCCCCTTTTTCAGATGAAGAAGCCATGATCAGTAACAAAATAAAAGTCTCCCAGGTTAAACCCAGGCCTCTCGGCATCTATTTCTATATTCTTTTTTGCCGTTGTGGTACTTCTAGAACGTCTCCCTGAAAGTCCCCTAGTTAAGAAGGCAGCAAGTAATTGTCACTGGGACAGCTTCTCCACCTGTGGGTCGTGACCTCTGGGGGGGGGTGTCGAACGGCCCTTTCACAGGGGTAGCATACCTGCATATCGGATATTTACATTACAAATCGTAACAGTAGCAAAATTACAGTTATGAAGAAAAATGAAAATAATTTTACGGCTGGGAGTCCCCACAACGTGAGGAACTATATTAAAGGGTCACAGCATTAGGAAGGTTGAGAACAATTGTTATAAGCAGTCATATGAGTTACCGAACATATCAGTAGTCACAGTGTGCTATATGGAATGTAGCTTATCACCTTTCCTGACAAAGGACAGTCAACCCAATGCCTGCGTTGAGTATGGGACCTGTTATTTAAGTAATTTAAAACCCATTGCTTTAGCCTCTACACCAGCAATTCCCAACCTGTGGGTTGCGACCCCTTTGAGGGTCACATATCAGATGTTAACACTGCAATTTGTAACAGTAGCAAAATTACAGTGATGAAGTAGCAACGAAATAGTTTTGTGGCGGTGGCGGGGGTCACCACAAGTGAGGAACTCTGTATTAAAGGGTCACAGCCCTAGGAAGGTTGAGAACCATTGGTCTAGGATGTAGCTTTGAGAATAAAGCATGCCTTCTGGGGACAGTATTTGCCACCAGTCTTGGGCTGTACTCTAAAATGTCACATGGTTTGCTTTCTTCATTATGTTCCATAACTTACCTGTGTTTAGATTAATATAGCAGCGAACGTTTTTAATTATGTGCATTAATTTATGAAGTTAATTTCACTTCCTCTCTGTCTCTGAACTCCTACTACTTTTGGCATACCAATGCGTGGAAATGTTTGTGTTCGAGTCTAGATTTGTTTGACTGCCGTAGTTGGGTCTTGGAGTTGCCTGTGGATTAAATACAACTGTTACCCCTCTGTAGAGGGTGTTGTATTTTCTCATAATTTGGCTCAAACAGCTGACCCTTCTAGTTCTTTCTACCTGTCGCAGGTGGCTATGCCCCTTTCTTCCGTATTCACGTAATTCTAAATCCTGATACAATTCAACTGTCATGCAGGTAATCACAACATGATTTCATAGTCTCTGCCAGCAACAGTCAAGACACATGTTGCTACTGTGTGTAGTAGTGATGTCCCAATTCTACTTTTCGGTATGACCCGCTGACCTCAAAATGCAGTCTTCCTGTGATGTTTATCGCCCTTCCGGTCCCTGGGACGATTCTGTCTAGCCCTCTTTGTTTTCTGTAGACGAGATGGTGAATTTTGCCTTCTTACACACATCTGACATGCAAGGGTGGATTCAAAGGGACAAATGTAATGACAGAATCCACTTAGAATGAGGGAGAAGGCAATCACAGCTACTATCTCCCGAGTAGTTTTCGTGGCAGGGTTTGTGCAAAGCAATTTACATGCCTTATTTTCTGTTGATTCTCTGTCACCCTATGAGGCAAGGACTACAGTTATTATGGTGATTAGAGATGAGAAAATTGAAGGCCAGAGTGCTTTGGTTAAGTTCCTAGCTTGCAGATAGCAAAGGATTTAGCATGTATGTGGTCTGGGTCTGGGCCCTGGGTTTTTATCGATTGCTGTGGGTACTCAGTCCCTACAGACACTGGGTCCTGGTGTCCATCCTGTCCTACGTGGAGCAAGCAAAGCTCAATCGCCATAAGGTCAGCTGTTGGGTGATCTACGGCAGAGCGGAGAATCCTTGGCTGTGAACAGAGTTTCTGAGTTTACAGTTATTGCCAGTGGAAGGGCTGTCTGGTGCCAGGTGTGGTTTCTCAGCCATTAATTTCTAGTTAATGTTGTCCTTGGCACTTGGGCCTGAAAATAACCTTCACAAGTGTTTGCTCTTAAAGCTCTAGTACCTAGAGCTACATCGTTAGAGATGAAGACGTGTCTGTCGAATGATGAGCAAGTGGAGGATCTTGGAGGATCACGTTGGACATGAAATAAATGTATGCTATACTTAACAGCAAGACTTTCCTGGTTCTGGTTGCCATGTTTCCCCTTAAACTTTGTCCTTTACCTAATAACTGCTATATCAAGGATCCCTTCTCTTCAAGTCCTGGGTTAGATGGTATTCTATTTATTTTCTGAATTTTCTCAAAAAATCTCTGTTCATATCAGTAGCCAGACTGCTTGCGTTGCCTGTCAGGGAGATATTGTTGATCATAGAAGCCAGCATGATTGCGATTTCTGTGGCTGATTTAACAACATTTAAATTCTAGAGAGAAGGGCTTCATGTTGTAGGTCGGGGATTCTTTTTGTTGTTGTTTTGCTTTGTTTGGAGACAGGGTTTCTTTGTGTAACAGCCCTGGCTATTCTGGAACTCACTCTGTAGACCAGGTTGGCTTCAAACTCACAGAGATCCACCTACCCCTACCTCCTGAGTGCTGGGATTAAAGGCATGCACCTGGCTTATGTCGGTGATTCTTAAAGTGTGGTGTGTGAACCACCAGTGCCAACATCACCTGGGGATTTGCTAAAAATGTAAATTCTTGGATCCAACATCAGCCTTACTAAATCAGAGACTCTGGAGATGAGTGGAGGGTGCGGCTGGTGTTGAGTAAATTTCCTAAAAGATGAAAATGTTCCATCCTGCCGGAAAGCAACTCAAAATGGCTTCAGGAAGTCCCTGAAACTGAGCAGACTCCCTAAGCCCCTCCCTGCCAATGTAAACAATAAAAACTGAGAGTCCCCTCAGGCAAACAGCACTGCCAAAAAGACCTGAGACCAGACCAACTGCCAGGAAGAAGCAGAAGCCAGAGCTGCCAAGAAGAGGTTTAGACCACAGCCGCTTGGAAATGACACTCTCCAACCTGTTGAGCTGCCTGTAGGCTGTGCAGTGTGCTCCAGGTTCCCAGCTTCGTGAGCTGTCACCCTTGCTGGGGTGGGCTTTGGTGATACAGGGGTCTTTGATACATTCCTGCTCCTGTACATAACCCAGATAAAACTGTTAGTTCACCAAGATGAAATATGGTGGTAACACATACATTGTTCTGTTATGGCCTCCTTATCTGGGGTGAGCAAACGTGTATGACATCTCCCCAGGAAATGGCCTGGTCAATCAGAACAGTGGGCAATGTGTGGGTTTGCTTGTTTGTAGAGTTTATTTATTTCATTTTATGTGTATGGGTGCTTTGTCTGGATGTGTACCTGAGCAGCATATGCATGCAGTGACTCTATAGACCAGAAGAGGGTGTCTGGTCCCCTGGGTCTCGAGTTAACAGATGGTTGTTACCTGCCATGTGGGTGCTGGGAATCTAATGTGGGCTCTTTAGAAAAGCACAGTGCTCTTAACCACTAAGCCATCTTTCTAGCCGGCAACCTGTGTTTTTAATAGGTTTCAAGTGATTTGCATCCATGCTTTAGTAAAAGAAAGTGAATTCCATTGTGTTCTGACTGTGGTGCTTGGGATAGGGATTTCCCCATTTTCAGCCCTTGCATTTTTACCATAAAAAGCCATAAAAAGTAATCACTTAATCCTGTTACTCATTCTCTTTCCTGTTTGCTCAAAGGTGTTACCTAGACAGATTTTTAAAGCCTTAACATTTTGGGGGCTGTATTCCAAATCTCGTAAAACCTGTAGCTTCTCATAACTAGATTTTTCACATTGCGTGACAACAGTTTATTTGCATTTTATCCTAGGATGTGGGAGGATGTCTAGAACCTTCTGAACCATAGCCAATTCCACACATCAGATATGCTCTCCAAGGGTTTTCTTCTGTTCAGTGCCAATCCTGAGGCCTAGTCTAGCTGGGCACAGTTGGTTATAAAGTTGTCCATGCATCAGCTCAAGTAAGGGAACCAGGGATTTCACAGACAGAACCCTTAGGAGTCACATGATAAGCTTGGCCTTAGAGCGGCAGAGAGATAGTGCCTTATAAGAGTTACATGTGCAGACCCCAGAGTCAAGTCAATGAGCCAAAGCTGCCACTTAGCAGATATGCAAACTTGGGCAAATGGTTAGCCTCTCTGTGCCTTGCCCTTTCATTGGTATGTATGGATCCTGCCTAGGGTGCATGGTTCTTGTCTGAATCCATGCATTCATATAGAATGTAGGTAATGCTGTGTATACGTTGACTGTCCCCACCACTGTGATTGGTCGTGGAGACAGGATGATGCCCTGGAATGTGGGGTTAAAGGTGGCCAGGAATTGAAGGCAACTTGAAGGATCTCTGTCTGCAATACATCAGGAAATGACGCATGCTCGTTCTAAGGTTCTAAGGTCCTGTAGTGAACGTGCTAGCTTGCAGGCTGTGTTCCCAAGTAGCTTCGTCTGCTTCCTCAAATAGGTGTCCTTTGCTTTGTCTACCTAAATATGCCTCAGTTTGACCCAGACTATATCTTAATACCTTCTGTTTTGGCTGATAACTGCCACTGGGTCTCTAGGACATTTAATTCAGATCACCAGGAAAGAGATGGAATTGAGCTCAACCCACCTTTTCACACCAGATCGTGAACACTTGTTTAACGTAGGCACCTGCTGCCCTCAGAACAGGTGCAAAGTTTTGATCCAGTCAGAAGGAAGTCAAACACATGATGGTCCCTGCAGGTCCTGAGGAATGAGGGAGAAGACAAACTGACCAACTCTTGATTATAATAGCATGATGTCATATCAAGGTTTCCTGGTGACTGTTCCTTCCTTGGATGTGTATAGGCACATGAAAACTGAGAAGCTTCAGCCGGGTGGTGGTGGTGCACACCTTTAGTCCTCTCGGGGAGATCTCTGTGAGTTCAAGGCCAGCCTGGCTTACAAAGAGTTCCAGGAAAGCCTGGGCTACACAGAGAAACCCTGTCCCAGAAAGCCAAACCATACAGTCAAACAAACAAACAAAAACCCAAATGAAACAAAGCAAATCAAAAACTGAGACGCCTCAAAGCCACTATGGGGACAATTAGTTGGAATCATGGGTCTCATTTATCAGAGCCAGGGGAACAATAGCCATAGGTAGGTAGGTTGGTTGTTTAATTTGATATGCTCACAAATTTTCTTAGTTGTAAGATTCTTTCTTGATATTTTACCAATATTTCAGTTACTGTAGCTGATTCCCCTTTATGAAAAATAACTTTTTCCTCTTGCAGAATGTATTCTGATTACAGTTTCTTCTCCCTCTACCCCTCCCAGTTCCTCCCCTGCTCCCTACACCAGATCCACTCCTCCCTCTACCCCTCCCAGTCCCCCCCGCCCGCTCTCCCACACCAGATCCACCCCTTTCTGTCTCTCATCCAAAGACAAATAGGCTTCTAAGAGATAATCATAAAACAAAATAAAATATAATAAGACAAAACAAAACTAATATATTGGAATAGGACTAAAACAAACAAGAAAAAGAGCCCCCCAAAAGGCACAAGAAACCAACATAGACACAGACTCCTCTCATTGGCAAACTTAGGAATTCAGTAAAAACACTAACCTGGAAGCCATACTATATAATCAAAGGGCATGTAAAGTAAAAACAGAAATATAATATAAAATAAGATTTAAAAAAAGTCATGGCCATTGGGTTTATTTTCTATTGTCCACCTACTGCTGGACTTGCAGCCCAGGGAGACTCCCGTAGAGAAAACTAAATTGTTATTTGAAAGTGGTTATCGGTTGGCAATTGCTTCTGGGTTAGTGTTGGGGAACATCCACTGCTCCTCTCAGCTCTAGGACCCTGCCTTGTGCAGACCCATGCAGGTTCTGTGCATGGTGCCTCAGGCTCTGAGTTCATGTGTGCATCAGTCCTATTGGTTCAGAGGGCCTTGCTTTCTCGGTGTCCCCTTTCTGCCTCCTCTTCTGCAGGCTCTGAGTCCTGAGGGAAGGGGTTTGATGGGAACCCCCTGTTTGGGGGCTGAGTGTTTCAACAGGAGCTCTGGGTTTTGGGTTCATTCCTCTACTCAATTATTGCTTGTAATGGTTTTCTCAGAGAAATTAGTTGTTAGGGACCTTGGTGCTAATCCTAGCCCCAAAGCCCTGCTGTTACGCGGAGTTCATCAAACTTTTTTTTTGGTGAAGAGCCAGGTTGTCAAGATTTTAGTCATTGCAAATGACTCTCAATCTCTTAATTATGATTAATCTCTTAATCATAGCTACTGACCTCACATTGTCCTGTGACAATTGCTACGTCAATAAATCCTAGAGTTAGGTCCCTGTGAGATGTTATGAACACTGAAACCTGAACTCCTAAGTTTTACTTGTCATGAGTTATTCTCCCCCCGCAAAAAAAAAATGTTTTCAAATCATTTAAAAATGTAAGAACTATTCATAGTTCCTGGGTCATTCAAAATACAGGCCAGATGTGGCTCACTAGTGGTGGCTTGCCAGCTGACGCTCTCCTGGAGAGCAAGCCTTCTCTGAAAGGTCAGCTACTCACTCTTGGAGTATCATGGCGGAAAGAGGCTTGGAAACCATAGGGACGGGTGCCAGTCACCCTCAGCATAGGAGGGCCCAGAAGGCCGCAGAGCAGGCACCTGACGCTAGAGCGGTGTCTTGACGCTTAGCAAAGAAGGCGCAGAAGGGAGCTTTGGAGAGCATTCAGCTTGGATGCGAGTGAGATGTTGAGTGGGTTTCTGAGCCGCAAGCCACTCACCCAGGCTGGGGAGTGTCCAGAAATAAGTGTGCAGGGCCAGATGGCGAAGGATTTAATGAGACAGGCAAAGGTGGATAGATCTACCCCGATGGCCGCTTTCGGACTTTCCAAACCTTGCTTTTTAAAATAAACACTTGCCCAGAAGCTCCATATGTTCAGAAGAACAGCGGGTCCTCTTTGACCTGCTGCTCCGGGAGAGAGCTTTGCCAAGTTCAGGGGTGCTAGGTGAAGCAGGTTGCAAAGTCTCTAGATCCTAGGGCTTGACCCCGCCCCACCACGCACACACCTGTGTCATCTCAGGAATTTCTGCTGAGCTGGGTGAGAAGACCAGGATGGAGGCTGCAAGAAGCAGAAAGTGGTTTAGAAGCTTACCGAACCCCAGTGTGGTCGAAAAAGAACACTCAAGATAACATGGGTAAAGCAGCCGATTACATGAAGAGCCATTGGTTCAGATCAGTTATCTTGACTTTATATACAGGGGTCAGCAGCGTGTGAAACCGCTTCTGTCGACCGTAAATAGGGAAGACAATAAATGTGTAACAAATAGGTATTTTTACACTAAAATAGCTAAAACTTAAGCAGCCATCATATAGCATTGCTCTGAACACGTATTCAGTATTTTCCCCTTTAATCCTTACCATAATTTGACAAAGTAAGGAATGTTGCCGCTCCCAGTTTGCAGATGAGGGGGGTCCGGTGATACTTTGTTAAGTCTCTCTCTCTCTCTCTCTCTCTCTCTCTCTCTCTCTCTCTCTCTCTCTCTCTCTCTGTGTGTGTGTGTGTGTGTGTGTGTGTAGAGGGGAGAAAAAACAGATGTGTGTGTGGGGGAAGGTGAGTTAGGGAAAGTTCAAATAAGACTCCTTAAGAGCTCCCCTAGCCATAGCTGGGTGTGCGCTTTGCCGACAGACCTGAGTGCAAGTGCTCATGGGAAGATGACTTGGTCAGTGGAGAGAGCAAACCATGAGGGTGGCTGAGGGTGGGAGGAAGTGAGGGGAGTCTGTAGAAGGAAGCTGCAGCCCACCCAACAGAACCCCTAGGCTGTGGGAAGAGATTAGATTTTCTTCTCAAAGCCTAGGAGAGCTTTTGAAGGGAAGTGAAATGATTGGATTTGAATTCCTAAGTAATGGCTGGCCTGTGGGGAACGGCTGGCCCTGTGGAAGCAGGGAAGCCTGCGGGATGCTCTTACAGTATTGCTGGGACAGAAATAACGATGCCGCTTCCGGTCAAGAGTGGAGACAGGGAGGACGCAGATGGATTCTTACTTATTGTCATGGGCCAGTGATGGGGGGGGGGTGGAGGATAAGGAGGACCCGAACTGAGTTCGACCGTGAGTGTGGAAAGGTGGGTGGGAATGCAATACCTTTTTAAGAAATGGTTTTGAAAACTGTCAGCAGCCCCATTAGAAGATGATTTTAAGTGCTGCTGGTTTCTGGATACCTTTGGGACATGCAGAAAGAACGATGAAACAGGCATCGGCAATACAATTTAGGAAGTGGAACCTGCTCCTCCCTAAAACCTGGAATGTGCCAGGCTCTGTTTGGCCCACTCAGTCCTGTTGGGACTGCGTGCACCCTGAGGGAAAGAATGGAAGTTGATTTGGCTCAGGGTCCTGGAGGCTGGGAAATCTGTTGGCACGGTCCTGGCATCTAGAGATGACCTTCTTGTCACATCATGTTTTTTTCTTTTTTTCTTTTTCTTTTTTGACAGGATCTCTCTGTAGCTTTGGAGCCTGTCCTGGAACTAGCTCTTGTAGACCAGGCTGGCCTCGAACTCAGAGATCTGCCTGCCTCTGCCTTCCAAGTGCTGGGATTAAAGGCGTGTGCCACCACCGCCTGGCTTCTTGGCACATCTCAACACAGGGGGTGACATGGCGAGAAAAAGAAGTGCATCTCAGATATCTGTAGAAAGTCACTAATGCCTTCCTTTTGTAGAAAAGATTTATTTTCATTTTGTTGGTGTTTGTGAGTTGCCTGCATGTAGGGCTGTGTACCATGTGTGTGCAATGTCTGTGGAGGCCAGAAGAGGGCATCAGATCCCCTGAACCTGGAATTACTGATTATTGTGAGCTGCTGGGTGGGAACTAGTTTGTGAACCTAGTTCTCCTGCAAGAGCCCTTTTTCCAGTGCCATCTAATCTTAATGACCTCTGAAGGGTCCCACCTTCAAATACTAATCGTGTGTGGATGTGGGGAGTCTGTTCTAACCGATGGATTTTTTGGGGGATGCATTCCAGCCACAGCAAGGGGAGTGGCCTGGCTAGTTTAATCGCCTTTTCTGCAAGGCTACCTAACACACACAGTGAGTGAGCCTTTGGTAAGGGGCTGTGAACTGCTGAGAAAGAAAGGTGTCTTCATCCTAGTGGAGAAGACGGTAGTGGCAGCATTGAGAGATAAAGGCTTCCAAGATGTGCTGATGCTGGGGCTGTGTCTACAGGAATAGGAGAAGCCAGGCAGTGTGAAGGGAAAGGGTGTTTCTGGGGACTTCCTGCTCAGTAAGGCGGAATTCCTTGTCGGAGCCTCCCTACCCCCAACCTGGTTGAAGAAGCGTGTTATCTAACACACCAGCTGCTCTTCATCATTGCTCATTGGCCTCCCCTGAAGGCTCCTCTCTGCCACAGTGACCCCTTTTAAGAATTGGATTCCAAGTACTGACCCGTGCTTCTCTGAGGCAACAGGATGGGGGGAGGCCTGAAGCAGCTGGCAGCAGCGGGTGTCGCCTTGTGTCAGGACCCCATACTCTGCAATATTTGCTTTTCTTAGCCCTAGCCTTAGTCCTGTGCGGCGGGCCTCTGATGAAACCCATAGCTCCTAAGCCTATTTTTAATGCATCAAATAATTTGGGCTGCCAAATACACCGATTATATTGCTGTACAAATATATCATTGTATAGTAATATATCTTAACACATTCAACAGCAAGATCTAGCAGCAGTAACCACCATAATCTCAAAGTAGAGATGAGCCTACATGATATTTTGAGATATCGGCAGCAACTATGAAATGATATGAAAATATCTGATTTCTTTTGGTGACAAAGGCATGGCTTCATTTAATGCTACTGTGCCTGCATCCAAAATGAGGAGAAGCGCTGCTTCAGTTAGAGCTTGCTGAAAACCCGCCGTATCTCCTGGGTTCCTTGAGTTCTGTCCACTCCAAACCATTCGTTTAAGCATGAGGAACCATAATATGAAATGTAAAGTGTCTCATTTTGTGGCAAAAAGCTTACTTGATTGACTTGTTTGGCCTATGAACTTATTCCTATATGTATTGTATAGGTCAGACATTTAGCCAACGGCAAGTGGATGGATGGGTGGATAGGTGGATGGGTGGATGGATGGGTGGATGGATGGGTGGGTGGATGGGTGGATGGATGGGTGGATGGATGGGTGGATGGATGGGTGGATGGATGGGTGGATGGGTGGGTGGATGGGTGGATGGGTGGGTGGATGGGTAGATGGATGGATGGGTAGATGGATGGATGGATGGATGGATGGATGAACAGATGGATGGATGGATGAGCAGACAGATGGGTGGGTAGAAGGATGGATGAAGAAAACGCAGAGAGGAGAAATGACTACCTAAATTCTCACAACTCATAAATAATAGAGCTATGCTCATAAAGGTATATATTAAAGGTATGTATTAAAGCACCTCTTGCATTCCCTTTAATACTCCATTCTTTATTGTTATATTACATTTGTTTGTTTGTTGTGTGCATGTACATGAGCATTCCATGGTACACATGTGGAAATCACAGGATGACCTTCAGAAATCGGTTCTCTTCTTCCGCACGTGGGTCCTGGGGATTGGTCTCCTGCTCTTTATTTTGTATTTTGTTGAGAGCTTTTGTTTCACTCTTAGAGCCACGTCATTTTATTATTTTGTTGTTGGTGCTGTTTACGTGTTCTTGTTTTGAGGTGCAGTGTCTGTATAGCCTTGCCTACCTTAAAACTTGAAATGTAGCCCAGGCTTGCCCCAATCCACGATCCTTCTCCCTAAGCCTCCCGGATGCTGGAAAGACAGATGCGCCCCACCATAACTAGATTTAGAGACACATTTTAAATAGCAATATTCCCAGTTAGTAGGCTGTCTATGGATTAAGAAGCTAATAGATCAAGAAGTTGTCTCTTATGAGTTATTGATGAGCTATGGATATGAGATTTGGAGAAAACCAAGATTCCTGACGACAGAATGTGTGGAGTGGTAGTTCGCTCTTGCTCCCTGATGCCGAACCGAGACCTGCTGTTTGCAAGGGACAAATCTTGGCTCAGTTGAAGAACTCTGTAATGATTAAGCCTACTTAGCAATGTTCCATAGTTGCCTGATGAGATATTGATCGGAAGTATTCAAACATTGATCCGTGTGTTTATTTATTAATTCAATAAACATTTATCGACAGTTTACTGTGAGTTGGATGCTGAGGTTGAGCTTGCTTTCAAAAGTAGAATAAGACAAACGGTGGTAGAGCCGAGAGTCTTCTGGGAGATAGACAATAAATACAACTTAAAAAAACAATTATAGGTGTTCTGAAGGAAGTGAGCAGAATGCCAGGGTTTGGAGTAGCAACTGGGGTGGGAGTCGGGAGAGTCGAGCTCCTGTGTAGGTGAAAAATTCACTTCAAACCGGAAAGATTTAAATGAGCGGGTCCAAAAGGGACTAAAGGGGAAGAAGCAGAGAAATAGTGTGTGGAGAGACCCTACGGTAGAAAGGTGGTAATGCTGCTTCTGAAATAAAGTTGCTATGGAAACAAAACCAGCTTGAAGGAAGAGAGCTAAGTGCTAAGTCCACTGTAGCCAAGGGGCCAGCTTAGGTGCTGTCTGGGAGTCATATAGATGTTATTCTCTTGTTTTTTTTTTATTTTTTTTTATTTATTTATTTTTTTTTTTGAGACAGGGTTCCTTTGTGTAGCTCTGCTGTCCTGAAACTTGCTCTGTAGACCAGACTGATCTCAGATTCAGAGATTCACCTGCCTCTGGCCTCCCAGAGTGCTGGGATTAAGGGCATGGCCCACCACTGTCTGGCATGGTATAATTCTAAGTGTAGTTAGGTGTGCAACATTAAAGAATGTTGAGCAAGTGTCAAATTTGTCTTAAAGAGCACCTTGATGGTGGGATACAAGACAGGTTGTGGCTATAAGTGAGAAACCGGTGAACCAGGAGGGAGTTGCTGAATGCAGGACAGGTTGTGGTTATACGAGAGAGACCGGTGGACCAGGAGGAAGATGCTGAATGCAGGACAGGTTGTAGTTATAAGGGAGAGACCGGTGGACCAGGAGGAAGATGCTGGATGCAGGACAGGTTGTGGTTATAAGAGAGAGACCGGTGGACCAGGAGGAAGATGCTGGATGCAGGACAGGTTGTGGTTATAAGGCAGGGAATAGTGGACCAGCAGGGAGATGCTGGATGCTTAGCCAGGTAGATGCTGTGGAGAGGAGAAGGACAGCTTGAGTGTTGGGAAATCTGTCTTGGACAGGGGCAATGATGGGAGTAGAGGACCTGGGATTGACCGGTGGTATTGTCAATGTGTTGTGCTAGAGTATTGATGGACAAGGCGGCCAGAAAGACAGTCTGGATGCCATTTTTCAGCAACTCTGAAGCCATGCGTGGATTCTGGTGGCTCTCATTGCACAATTAAATTAGTGTCTTTAGAGAGGTCGGGGAAGGGAGTCGGCACTAGTCGGCATGTAGAGGGTGCTTCTGGCATCTTGTGAACAGGGACCCAATTTGTTAAAAAGGTCTGTATCCCATGTATTTCATGCCTCATAACAAAAATTATCCCACCCAGAATAATATTAACTTTTCTTGTGGACAAATATTGGTGGACCGTCTTCTTCAGTCTTAAGATGCAGGGCAGGCTGCGGTTATAAGGGAGAAAGTAGTTGGATCGGGAGGGAGATGCTAGATGTAGGAAAGGTGTCCATGCTGCCTGCCACTCCCAATGTTAGGGGAATGATTTTAGCTGTCTTTTCAAAAAGTATTTTTGCTGAAATTGGTCAGAGGGAAGGAAAGAGATTGAGATGGGGGTGAAACAGGAACAGAAAGAAGGAAGGAAGAAGGATAAAAGTCTCGGAGCATCAGGTGGGATTAGGAGGTGGAGGACACAGGGCAGAACGGAAGAGCCGGTGTGAAATACACGCATCTTTCCAGTGCCCTCTGCAGGTGAGCTATACCCGGAGACAGCATCACCCACTTCTGCCCCTCAGCTCCCCTCTTACTGCATCAACCTCCTGCACACACTGGGCTTTTCCTTCGAATTTGAATCGCTGTGTAAATTTTCCCTTCGGATGGTCTCACAGATGCCATAAACGTAGTAAGACCCAATCGATATATATTCCAGAAGAGTAGATGGGACACGGGCGGTCTGAATGGCTGATAAAGTCTCACTTCAATTCGAGCGAAAGCTTTTTTTTTCCACTTTTTTTTAAGTTTAGTGAAGATGATTTCCTAATGATTGCCATGCTTATGATGTCATTTGATTCTCATGGCGATGCTGGGACTAGGCAGGGCATGAGGTAGGGATGTGTCCACTGTACAGTGTGGTGACCTGAAGGAGCCCCCTTGCCCCGATCCAGCCGGCTGTAAGTGTAGAGCAGGGACCAGAACTTGGATGCAGAGTTTTCTTAACTGTAAGTGGCTCTCTGGTGAGTCACACATAGCAAATATGGAGGCATTGTTTGAGAACAAGGGTAACCCCTGGGAAGAGAATATAAAATGAGCTGCCCAAGAGGGGCATCTTATCAGCCTGAGAAATTAATAAGCACCAGCTGGCACTCTTTTGTCTTAGAAGGAGAACCCAACATTCAGAAGTCTTCCTAACAATGGGTTTGAGTGAAAGGTTCCACGCTTCTCTGGATGCCCAACGTTGGAGGCCCAGCTTTGTGGACATTTCCTGTATCTCTTACCACACAAATGTCATCGGGTACCTCACGTGGCATCATTGCTCACGTGTGGAGACAGAGCTAAGGCTGGCCTTTGCCTTTCACACCCTAGAAATCGTGGCTTGGCGGCCCCTGGAGTTGCATGGAATACAACTAGTGTTTACTGGCAACAAAATAGAAGTTGCCATAAAGGAAAGCAACCCTATTGCTTTTGGATCCCCGCTCCCTGTATACTCCTGACCTGAGTGCGTGCATGCGAGTGCGCATGCGCACGGAAGTACGTCCATTGTCACATGCCCCACCCCCACCCCAGGTTGTTGTGTTGCGTCCAAACCTCTGTCTTTCAGTCTAAACATCATTTGAGTCGAGGGCCCTTTTTCCTCTGACTGAGAGAAGTTTCCCCTCGGCGAGGGCTAGGCTGTGGGCGTGTGGTTATGGTTAGACATGGCAGGAAGGAGAAGCAGAAGGACGCCCAGGGAACCAAGAAAGCCCAAAGGGCGGCAAGGCTTGGAGCTAAATCGAGATTGGATTTTTTTTTTTCCATGAAAGGCAGAAGTGGCAAAAGCATCATTACAAGGCATTAACCTTGTTACACATAGATGAACAAACAGAGGCTGGGGCTCTAAGAGAAATTACACATAATAAACTAGACAGAATAGGCTGAGAGCGACATTAACAATTATGCCCTAAAGGGAGAGAAGGGCAAAAGAGAAAATAGGCCAGAGGGGGAACAGAGAAAGAACAATTTCTGGACACGGGGGGGGGGGGGGCGGGGGGGCTGCTTGCACAATTTTTCCCCCTTTGCTGCTCGACTCCCTAGGTATTAACTTCACTTTTGTGAGGGGGTTCCTCTGGGGCCAGTCTTTTGTTTCCATTGGCTGAAACAAGCCTCAGAAAGGCCTTCTGAGGGTTCCTTTCTCCATTCACAGCGACCTGTCCATTTCTGCGTTTCTAGCATAAAAGAGTCCATTTCTATTCAGCCGGACCAGTCCTGAGAATTTTCTGGTTGCCCAAGCCTCCTCCTAGTTTCTTCCAGGCTCATAATTAGCTACAAAGTTCCGACTGTGTCTAAGGACCTCCCAGCTGGTCCGCTGCCTGATCCAGCAAGTTATGAGTCTCATTTCTTAAACAGTGGTTTGCAGAAAATTGATTGACAGTGGCTTAACGCGACAGCTGCGGTCACGCTAGTCTGTCCCGCCCCCAGGAACCTAGGGTCTGTTCTTTTCTCCTCTGCTAATCTCAGCCTGCTGGTTTTCAGCCTCCATCTTGGCTTTGATGGAAGCAAAAATGTCTTCCTTTTTCTGCACGTGATGTATATTCCATACTTTTTATACACCCGTACATTTTATACATTCTCTTACATCATGTAACTGTATTCCAAGGGGAGGAGTGAGAA
Organism: Myodes glareolus; assembly: GCF_982192425.1. NCBI lineage: Eukaryota > Metazoa > Chordata > Mammalia > Rodentia > Cricetidae > Myodes > Myodes glareolus. The sequence continues at coordinate 34,905,410 of NC_142051.1, forward strand.
AGAGGCCATGGCTTACCCTCGGAGTTTTCTGCTCTAGGATAACTAAGTCCTAAGAACCCTTCCGATGAGTGCCTTATATCTCACTGGGAGTGAACCCATAGTTCCATGAGGTAGGTAGGAGAGCACGTGTCTGGCAGTGGTGAGTGAAATTGCCCTTTGGTTGGACCAATTGCGGTTTTTGCCAGCTTAGCTTATTGTGATCTGAAGAACATTTGAGGCCTATTGGCAAAGGAGACCTTGGGTATGGTAGTACCCGTTTGCATTTCCAAACAGTGACGGCAAGCACAGCTCACCTGTACTCCTGGGTGACAGGCACTTTACCAAACTCTCCTGAGGCTTGTACACTAGCTCCTTTAGTCTTGGAACAACTGTTGGGAAGAAATGTTATTATCAACCCTTCCATGCTATAGAGCAGTGATTCTCAACCTTCCTGATGCTGTGACCCTTCATGCTGTGATGACCCCCAACCCTAAAATGACTCCATTGCTGCTTCCTGACTGTGATTTTGCTACTGTTACGAATCATAGTGTAAATATCTGATAGGTGACCCCAAAAGGATTGTGGCCCCCAGGTTGAGAACGGCTGATCGAGAGGCTAACACAATGGGTCTAAAGTAATTTAGCTAGAGAATAACAGGATCCAGGCTCAACATAGGTTCCCGGTCCTATGCCACTTTTGTCAGGGAAGGTGATTCAATGGATGTCACACCGCCCACTGTGACTCCTGGTGTGCTAGGTAGTGTTACTCGCACTACCGAGTGCACCAGTACTTGCGAGTCCTTCACCACCACTAGCCTACCAGTCAGATAGTAGAGAAAGCCCCGCACTGATTAAATAAATCACCCAGGTCTTTCAGTGACTACGGATTGAGTCCAAAGACAGGCTCGTACCAGGTGGTGTGTTTCGTCCCACCAGGCTCTCACATGTGGCCATGACACCGATTGAGCAGCTGTGCTACGTAGCTGTGCTAATGGTCTAGGGCTTAGTTTGGAAGACTGCATCTTCTGGGGAGAGGTCAGAAGTCAGGGGGCAACGCTAGGATACAGGAGATTGTAATCTGGGAACAATTTTCCCCTTGTTCCTCTTTAGCTTCTGACCAGCCTGTGTGATTTGGGACCAATCTTTGGCAGGCAAGATGTCTCACCCAGCCTCAGCAAAGGCCTCCCATGACTTCACTCTTCATGGCCTTCTGGAATAGGAACAGCTATTTGGTTATCTACAGCCTACCAGACCTAAGACTCCGGTTCCATTCGGGACTTAGAGATAACCCATAAAGCCGTCGCCTCTACTCTTTTTCTGTTGTGAGATGGCAGGAAGCGTAGTCCACCATTCAAAAATAAGAGTAGTGCGAGAACATTCTAGAAGCTCAGAAATGTTGCCCGATTCCCTGACGTAGCCTTGTGACACTCAGAAATTTCATAAAAAAATAATAAGCACAATAAACTGACCTTACACTTGGTCAGTTCTGGTTTTATTTTAAGTCAGGATATGCCATGTGTATGTGGGGATTTTCTTTCTTTTTTTTTTTATTAACTTAAAGGTCATCCAATGTTTTTTTCTACTCATATCATGAGGCTTCCTTATCTAAGCAGCAGCCTATTGTTTCAGTCCACAGACCCTCAGAGATCTTTTTCCTTTAACTTCAATTTTAACAGGATCGCTCCTCATCTTCCCTAACTACACGAGATTTGCTGTCTTTTCACGGGAAGCATCAATCTCTAGTGGGCCTTCCAAAAACTTTCTTCCAGGGAGTTCACTATAGAACATTTTATGCAAATGAGTCCTCTCTTAGGTGATGGCCTTCCTTCCTTGCAAAGGTGACGGGGTATTGAAGGATGCTATCCTAGCTCACAGAACAACGTCAACAAAGAAGTATCGATGGTACTTTAAAGCCTTCTGAAATCAATTTAGTCCATGAATCCATTTAGTTTAGATGTTAATGAAACTTGGTGGGTTTTAAAAGAATGAATATTTAATAAGACATAAATTGAAAGACATAAACACTGTTGGCAATAATATAATGAAGTTAATAAGTCTTGGGCTCCCCCAGCCCACCTCTCCACGCCCCCACCCCCCAAACAGTCCCAATTCAGGAGCCACTATGAAGCTTACTGATGTTTGCTGGCTTTCTCATTGGCTGGAATTTAAATGTGTCTTTGAAAACCATAGTACAGTTGGGAACCGGGCTCTGGCAGATAAAGTGTGCTATCACACTGTGTTCAGAAGCTGCACTGGGCAACGGCTCTCTCTCTCCTCAGCTCCCTATCTTCCAGAGATTTGTGGAACAAACTCAGCTTCCTGTCGTTGGAGGCAGGAAGCAGCATGGGGCCCTTCATTCCTTTTAAACAAAAAAGGGAAAGACATTTTGCTTGACACTCTCTGGGTCCCAGGTTGAAAGGGGGCCTTTAGTTAACGAGCAGGAGCAAGCATGTGATTACATGTGCTCCAAAGCCTGACAATTGAAATGCGTTTAGGTTGAGGGCTTGTGCTTTTCACTTCCCCTTTAGCGGGCGTTAGATCAGGGTCTAGTCCTACTCAGTTCCTCATTAGCTGGGTCACTGTGTCTTACCACCCTCCCCAGCTCTATCTGCCTTCTGCCCTCTGTATTAGTCTTTAGGCTTCATGGTGCACTATCCCATCTATTCCAATTCCCTCCCTTCTGGAGGCCTACTGGTAGTCTCCTGCTACCCAATAGGGCAGTCTGAGCAAGTCACAGAAGCCCATGCCTGGCTAAAACGAGCTACATTATAGTTCATCTTAGAACGAACCCGGCGTCCAGTACGGCGTCCAGCCCTGATTCAGAAATGGGTTCTCTCCTGGCAATAATGTAGAACTCTGCTATGAAGATCAAACTGCCTGTGTGTGTGTGTGTGTGTGTGTGTGTGTGTGTTGGGGGGTGTCAGGCATGTGGCGTGGATGGCCAGCTCAGTGCTGGCAACCAGTACGTGTGAATACGCAGTTCTGCGCGTCATTTTCCCTGGCTCGGACCAGCATGGTGAGTTGGCAGAGGAAGCGGTGAAAGCTGTTCCCAAGGATCCCGCTGAAGAGACTGTATCTAGGGTTCAGAAATGCAAGCGTCCTAAGAGTTCCTGAGTGGTATTTTAGCAGTATGAAGAGAGGTACTTATGATAAAAAAAAAAAAAAATGATCGTTTTTTTCCCCCCTTATTTGTTTGTTTCTGCAGAAAGATGGGGACCGGCCCGAACAGGTCCAGCCAATTGCATCTTCTACGTTGATCCATTCTGACTTGACGTCTGTTTACGGTACCATGGTGATGAACAGGACTGTCTTGTTCTTGGGCACTGGAGACGGCCAGTTACTTAAGGTTGGTTTCTCTGTGGTTCTTCGGATGTCTGCTTTTAAGAAGGTTCACTTGCTACCTGTCTGTTTTTAATTTTCCACCCTGCTCCTGAGTTCTACACAAGACCGTACCCCTAAGATTGCTTCGTTAATGCCATAGAAGACCCCCTGCCAAGAAGACTTGGAAGAAATTTTAGGAATCTGTATGTAGTCCCTCTTCCCCCGCCGCCGCCCTCAGCCTGCAATGAGGCACCAGCCGCCTGCACTCTGGGAATGAACCACACAGGGGCCCTTTCCTTACTCATAGCTGCTGGGTGAGATGAATGTGGGTCGGGCCCCTACCCATCCCTGACTCACCTTCCTGAGACACTTAACCTTTGAGTTCTCACTCCTTTACACGGGAAATGTACAAAGCACCTGATTTCTCACAACTTCAAAGAGATGAGCGATTACAGGCTTGAAAAGAAGAAGAAGAAGAAAAACAGGCATGCCCTCCCGCCCCCAGCCCACTCACCACCCACAGAGGGGGTTTGCTTTCTGCCCTTTGTACCCACACATGCCAAGGAGAGGTTCGAAATCTGAAAGTCTTTGAGACTCCCCTGGACTTTGATCTCATAGGACCATTTCCCCCACCATATGGATGGTCCCTGGTCAAGTTGAGGATTTTTTTTTTTAAAATCACCTGGGGGAAGGGACAACATGGAGGAGGAGAAAGCCAACAGACCCACCTAGGGACTTCACTGAAATCCTCCCATGATCCTCTTGTCAATGTCATTAGCAAGCATGAACTGCAGGTCTCCGGTGGCCTCCAATCACAGTCATTGTGGGAACTGTGTCGTTCACCCTAGACGCGGCTTGACCTCTCTCGGCAGCCGGTCAGTTGACACTCAGCGCAGATTCTTAATTGAATGCTGGCGGGTCTGTTTTGCCAGCTTCTGTCCCTCTTCGGCCAGCCGTGCCTTTAGGCGGATCGTTTAGCCTCTCTTAGCCGCCATCTCTCCAGCTGTAAAATGAGATTATACTAGACAAGCCAGGAAGAAAAAAATCATTTCCATCTCTGATGGCCTAGGACTCTGTCTTTGCACCCACAGCCTTCCTCCAACCAAACTTGTATCAAGCTTGTATATGTGCAGTCCTGTGTCCACACTTCGATCATACCTTACCCCCAGCCTGTTTTTCTCTTTTTCTTTTTGTTCTGTGATTTGCTGAGTCCTCTGTATTTGGCCCAAACCCCACCTTCTCTTTGACAGTGTCCTTGGAGGCATCTTGTTCTCCCTGTCTCCTGAGCTACCCACTACCAGCCTCATCGCTGACTTGTTACTGAGGTCGTACCTTGGTACCTAGCCTCTCTGGTTCACATTTGCTCTGCCAACTGGATTTGAAGCTCCTTGTAAAAGGGGCCATGAATCCCCCTCAGTCTGACATGGTGCCTAGTGCCGGGTAGGCATTTGATTGGATCTGTTTCCTTTGGAGTAAACCCAGTAACATATGGGAGGGAATTTGTTTGTGTATACCTTCTTTTGAAATACACATCGCTCATCTTTCCTGCCATGCTAGCTTCATTTCCTGGGAAAAGGAGAGACAGATGGACACCAATCATTGCACACTCCTCACCCAGGGATGCCCCTGGACATACTAACCCGGTTAGGCCAATCAGGCCCATTAACCCTGTGGAAGAAATTTCTATCCATCCTTCCTGGGTCTCCTTACCAATTATCTCTTCAGATTTGGGATGTTTTTGACAAGTGTTTTGACAAGAGCACTGTTTCCCCAAGCTGAGCCTCCCAGCCTGTCACATGGAGGATTGGAGGTGAAGGAAGACTTGCCTATAAATAGCTCCCCATGGGATGGCCTGGCTTCCCTGTCCTGTGGGTTCAGTTCAGCCATTCGTGTGCAGCTGTCCAAACTTCAGGCTTGCTGGGAGCCAGGGGTTGGAACCAAGCTGCATCTTCATGCTGTTACTAATGGAGAGGCAGTTGAGATTTAGTCCCCCTCTCCTTAGGATATGGGGTACCACTTTAACACCCCCATCTGTAGTCTCACGTTTAGGGTTCAGTTAACAAGGATAGATTAGCATTTTGTTTTTATTTTGTAACTTAATACTTTTATGGTGTTTCCCACATGTGAAGTCCTTCTACCTCTGCCTCTAACTAATTCAGCTCTCACAACCCCATTTTACAGGCAGAAGCATGGAGGCCTAGAGTTGCTGAGTGACTGGCCAAAGTTGCAAAAGGGCAGTGCAGGGATTTGAACTTGGGACAACTTCAGGGGCTGGAGTCATAGCCCCCAGTTACAGGGACCTTGCAGCCTGGGCCCCAGCTTCCAGGCTCTTCCCTTAGGGGGCTCTCAGGAAGTCAACAGTGTTTTGGAGGGGATCCCAGGCCTACTGGGGTTCCTGTGGTTGAGGGGACCTCTTACCTGACTCTGGCTTACTTCTTGAGAATCAACCCCTCCCCCCCACCCCGACTCTGTCTCCCGGGATAGTTCCCTCCCAAGGCAGGAGGTTGTGAAGGGTGAAAGCCCCACACATGACCAGTCTGGGAGTTTTCTCTAGACTCTCTCTTGTATCTCATGTGTAGGATGGATGTAGCCATTGAAATTACTTGGGAGAACCTCTACACCCCCAAGAAAGACAGAATTGGGCACAGATGCCCCTAGATTTTCCTATTCAGAAGCACCTCACTTCTGTCTTGTCTCACTTGTCTCTGGAACTGTTAGAGAAGATGAACACTGAGAGAAACATGCTCGGTTTCTAAGCCGTAATGTGGAGGTACTAATGAGTGGCAAAAAAAAAAAAAAACAAAAAACAAAAAGAAAACAAAGCCCATCCTGATGCAGACAGTGGGAGGAGAGGGAGAAGAAAGGGCTTGGATCACCCACAGCCTGACTCATCAGTTTCGCAGCGATCAAGAGGCGAAGGCATTTTGACATGTGCCAGGCACCGTAGTATATGCCTGGCTGCGTGTGAGGCTGGCATCCGGCAGCCAGTTGCTGTTTTTACCACCACCAGCAAAGACCCGATTTCTTAAATCTCTGCAAACCTCATGGAGTTTTAATATAATTTGGTCCCATTTTAAACCTCATGCTATTTAAGTGATTTTCCCCCCCCCCCCCTGCTTGTGAAAGAACTGTAGTCTCACGTAGAGAATTGCAGGGTGGGGGGAGGGGGCAGGGCAGAGAGGAAGGCGAAGAAAAAAAATGATCCTTAATTGCGTCATATAGAGGCAACTGCTGTCAGCATTTTGGGTTCTTTTTTTGCATAGTTGAGGTCAGCCCTTATCCAGCTCTGCATCCTTCTCCTCTTCAGCTAATGAGGAAAGAGGCTTCTATTAAGATGCTGCTTCAAACCCTTTGTAAACAGTAGTTTTAAAATAGCTCTATCGTGTTCTGTTATGCGGGAACACAATTTTGAACTTGTGCCTAGATACTGGATCAATTTTTTTTTTAAAAAAAAAGTCTTTGGCGATCCCCCCACCTCACCCCGCCCCGCTAACTCCAGGAAGACGGCAGTACTTCCAAAGGGAATATTTCAGCGATGAACCGTGAAAAACCTGGAGGCTTTATGGTTTGCCAGTGCCTTTACTGCCGTCCTTCTGCCTTTGAAAAATTGTAGGGGAACTGAAGAGATGTGGAACTCGCAGGTCCTACCCTACCAATTTCTCAGCAGGTATTTTGTGGTCCTGCAGCAGGTCATGCCCACCCCGCCCCCATTGTTTCCCCATTTTGCATCGTTTCCGATATATATATATGTATGTATATGCTTTATATATATTCATATATGTTTATATATGTTTTTAATATATGTTATATTTGTTATATATACATATATATATGTATGTTTTTAAACGTTGTCAGCATCTCCACTGAAATCGGCGGAAAAGTGTGCCGACTCCGAACTCAGTGTTTGAAAATCCACATGGCATGTGTCACACGGGGTATGCCGTCTTAGGAACACATGCCGACGCGTTCTCCAACTGTGGAAGAGTCTGCCGTTTGATGCGGCTTCCTTTGGGCTGACTCTGGGCCTGTAGAATGTTCTCCTTATCTCAAGGGCGGAGCGGAAGAGTTTGAGCTTTTCCAGGCGGTACCATAAGTAATAAGGGGATCTGCATGAAATTTATGAAATTTGGAATTGGTGACTTTCTGCCTGCCCATTAACCTTTCTTCCAAGCATGAAAGATAAGAAGGTAGAGGTAGCGGGTGAGAAATAATAATAGCCAGCATTTCTGAACTCTGACAACATACCTCCCTCCTGAATCGGCATCTGCATGGGTTAATTCACTTAATCCTTACAAGTCAATACCATGGCCATTCCCACTTCATCAGTGAGAAATCCTGGGGCTTTAGGGCGTTAGGTAGCCCGTTCAAGGTGATTTGAACGGGGGAAGATCTGTCCCTAGAGTCCAAGCTTTTATCCTCCAGCCAAACTGCATTTACAGTTTAAATGTAATCTGTGGAGCTTGACAGAGTGCTTGGGACGAGCTGTGAACTTTTCTGTCTGATACTGAGGTACCTGGGCTGATCCCAGGACACCAGTGTTTGAGGTTTTCTGAGAAGGGGCTATGGTTTCTGTGGGTTTTTTTTTCAGTTTGTTCCTATTTGGGGACGACTATTTTCTGGCAGCTGAAAGATGAGCCCCCTCTTAGGGCTGCCAGTGACCTCGGCACCCCCAGTAGAACTTGGCTTTTCCCCAGTAAACGTTCTGTGCTCATATTGTTTGAATGACCCCCCGATAGGAGAACTAGGGTTTCCCAACTTCCTTGGTGCCGAGGTAGGGCGCCAGGCACAGGAAGCTCTGTGTCATACTCTGCCCACATAAACAGCAAAAGGGTATTTCTCATTTGCTGCATCAGAACTGGCGAGGCTGCCAGTACTGACAATACTGTTCCTACAAATGACTTTTCATTTTTCCAGACCATGGAGTCAAATCAAGTCAATTCCAGCATTCAGCTAGAAATTCCCGAAGAATCTTGCTGGACTTCTGGCTATTGAGGTTCTCAAGTGAACATAAGAGAAAGTTTTAAAAATGTAATATTTTACAGTACTCCCACAGAATGTAAAAATAGAAGAAGAAGAAGAAAAAAAAAAACTCGGGGACAGGCCTGGAGCTGGTGGGGGGAGGGGAGGGCTGAGCAAAGGTAATGGGCCAGATAGTAGAAACCACGGGAAGTGTCAAGCTTGAAATGGGCTCCGTGGTTGGCTGTGTAGAATGTCATATGAAGCTTATTTCAAGTTCACTCCATTTCACACCTTCGGGCTCGTGAGTCTGGGGGCTCCCTGGCTTGGAACGGTGACTCTCAAGTAATACACAAGTGGAATTCGGAGTTCAGGCCGTGGACTTGTACTTCCCTAACTACCTATTGGGAACCAAGTAGACTGGAAACGGGAGAGAGAGAGAGAGACCCAGCATCTTCACACGTTAGCAGTATCAGTCCTAACTACAAGGGCCCACGACACAGCATTAGACAATTGCTTTGTGTGGCGGGGGGGGGGGCAGTTTCCTTCCCAGCGTTTCTCAAAAACTATTTGACTGGAAGAATAAACAAGACACGTGGCTCATTTACCCTTCCACAGACCAGCTTATCTGTTCTTCGGAGAAGGAGAAATAAGAAAGAGAAACAAGAAAAGTTAAGACATCTTAGCTTTTTGGACATGGCTTTTCAATCTCACGACAATCAGAAAGGAACAAAGAAATAGTGTTTTGTTTAGTTGTCCCTTCTTTCTCTTCTTCATCTTTACCATGTGGCATGGAGCGGTCCTGTGACTGTGGGGTGTGGAAATCTCTGCTCGTTTAATTTTAGCAGCCTGGCTGGGATTTTTTTTTTCTTTTCCGCATGCAACAAAAATCCCAGGGCTAGTTAATAGCCTACCATGCGGTTTCAGGAAGATGTCAAGAGAAACAGCATGTTGACATGAACTGAAATTCTCCATCGGGGAACATTTGTTTTCTACACAGGCCTTGGCTGGAAGAATGTGATGAGCATTACAAAATCTCGAGTGCTAAGAGAGTAGCATTTCATTTAATAAATATTTTCCTGCAACCTGTTCTATACCAGGCACTGTTCTGGTTACTTGGATACGGAGGTGATTCCAAAGAGCTGTGTATGTTAATCCTAGCACTTGGGAGGCAGAGGCAGGAAGATCTCTGAGTTAGAGGTCAGCCTGGTATTCATAGTGATTTCAGGACAGCCAGGGTTACATAGTGAGACGCCTATCTCAAAACAGCAGCTACGAAAGTTAGCCAAAGAGAGAAGTCTGCTGAGTGTGTAGGGGAGCAAAGGCAGAAAATAAGCAAGTTAATTACCCAAGGCTAAAGTCACGTCATCCTGAGAAGAAGCCAAGAGGGATGGAGAAAGAAAGACAGTGGGCCCAGTGGAGAAGCAGGAGATCCGGGAGAGCTCCTTGGAGGTCAGGCTGGATGGTGAAAAGGATGTAAGAACATCCACAGAGGAGGCAGGGTGACTTCAGATTAGATCTATATTAAGGTCGTATGCGGGAAGCAATAAATAAAAATCCGCCTCGTGCCCTAGTGGAGTGTTGTGTGCATTGGATAAGGTCTCTTATGCAAAATTCCACCCGTGTTGGGTCTCTGTGGCTCACGATTGCTTCCTGCACTGCTCCTCTGAGCCGCTTCTTTTTCCAAAGGCACAAGGAGGAATGTCTCCCTTGCTCTCGTCTCTGCATAGATACCCTCATGCACTCCACAATTGGAAGTCCCTGAGGTCCCCCTGTACCCCTGGCCTGGCTGGGCTGGGAGATGTCAGGAGAAACCTGTGCTCATTGCCAAAAGAGGAGACTGAGGACTGCCCAAGCGGATGTCCCAGCCTCTTCCAGTAGTGCATTTGGGACCTTTGGGAGAAAAATGACAACTTCCCGTTCTTTCTCTCTCCAGTGTGTAGAGGTCATTGTTTGCATAATCGGGCCAAAAGAAGAGCAGTTTTTTTTTTCAAAAATTGTTACACTTTAAGTCCATTTATTTTATTTATTTATTTATAATGGTGTGTGTCTTTCTTTTTTTATGATTTTTATTGAGCTCTACATTTTTCTCTGCTCCCCTCCCTGCCTCCCCCCTCCCCTTCAACCCCCTCCCAAGGTCCCCATGTTCCCAATTTACTCAGGAGATCTTGTCTTTTTCTACCTCCCATGTAGATTAGATCTATGTATGTCTCTCTTAGTGTCCTTATTGTTGTCTAGGTTCTCTGGGATTGTGATTTGTGGGTTGGTTTTCTTTGCGTTATGTTTAAAAACCACTAATGAGTGAGCACATGTGATCATTGTCTTTCTTTGTCTGGGTTGCATCACTCAATGTGATGTTTTTTTAGCTCCATCCATTTGCCTGCAAAATTCAAGATGTTATTTTTTTCTGCTGTGTAGTACTCCATTGAGTAAATGTACCACATTTTCCATATCCATTCTTCAGTCAAAGGATATTTAGGTTGTTTCCAGGTTCTGGCTATAACAAACAATGCTGCTATGAACACAGTTGAGCACATGTCCTTGTGGCACGATTGAGCATCCTTTGGATATATACCCAAAAGTGGTGTTACTGGGTCTTGAGGAAGGTTGTTTCCTAATTTTCTGAGAAATTGCCACACTGACATCCAAAGGGATTGTACACAGTTTGCATTCCCACCAGCAATACAAGAGTGTTCCCTTTATCCCATAACTTCTCCAGCATAAATTGTCATCAGTGTTTTTGATCTTGGCCATTTTTACAGGTGTAAGATAGAATCTCAGAGTTGTTTTGATTTGCATTTCTCTGATGACTAAAGATGTTGAACATTTCCGTAAGTGTCTTTCAGCCATTTTAGATTCCTCTGTTGAGAGTTCTCTATTTAGGTCTGTACTCCATTTTTTTTTAATTGAATTATTTGTTCTTTTGATGGCCAATTTCTTGAGTTCTTTGTATATTTTGGAGATCAGACCTCTGTCTGATGTGGGGTTAGTGAAGATCTTTTCCCATTCTGTAGGCTGTTGTTTTGTCTTGTTGACCATATCCTTTGCTTTACAGAAGCTTCTCAGTTTCAGGAGGTCCCATTTATTAATTGTTTCTCTCAGTGTCTATTTTACTGGGGTTATATTTAGAAAGTGGTCTCTTGTGCCAATACGTTCAAGTGTACTTCCCGCTTTCTCTTCTATGAAGTTCAGTGTGGCTGGCTTTTTGTTGAGGTCTTTATATTGTGTCTTTATTTCTAAAGATAACTCATGGATATTGTTTAAAACCCTCAAGAACCAAGGGAGTACATAGACAATGGAAACCGCTCATTCCTAATTTCCCATTCCAGATTCCCAGCATAAGCAATGAGAGAAGTTTCATGGCAGTTTTCTAAGAAGAGCTTACAGACACCTACAAGCAAAATGGGGCTAGCCTTTCCTCCCTCACATTTTTGTTGAACATATAACACGTTACACATATGTATATTGAAACAGTTGTATTTACATGAATATATGTTTGTTTACTATAACATGTTAAAATACTATATGAACCATAAACGCGTTCTCTAGTTATTTTGATGGCTGAAGAACACTCTTGTTTTCACACTGTTTACATAACCCAATTTTGTTTGCACTGTTGCTTATAGAATCCTGTTGTTTACATAATTCCCTATTATTGATATTTAGGTAGTTTTAGGATTTTACTTCTAACAGGATGCTACAAGGAACTTATGTCAACACACACCAGAGACTTCAGGATCCAAGAATACATGCTTCATAATTTTCATGACTGATGCTAGATTGTCTTCTAGATGGATCTGAAATCCACCATCCTGGACACATGGCTGTTCACACCCAAAGTCTATGGTGAGCAGGCCATGCCAAGGAAAGCTTGTTTAGAAAATTATCGGTAAACCCTGGCAAAGCATACCTGGCGACATTGTTTTTGTTTTTTAAAGAAAGGCTTCCCTGCACTAATTGGGCATGTTGAAGGCTGCTGGTGCCTCATCTTCAAGGTGTCAAGGAAACAGCTTTGTGTCACACCCCTCCTATCTACACCAGCTGTGCTGCAGAAGTCGCTGGCACCAGACCCTGCCAAAGCTGCTGCGTGGCTCCCAACTCACTGAGCTCCGATGAGTGATGGAGTCTTTTCTAAATTATTTTATGTCTCTTCTTATTTTAAAGCAAATTTGAGACACTATGACATTTACCCCAATGTATTTCATTATGCCTCCCCGAAAAATTATTATCATGTTCCCAACTGTGACTATAATGTCATTATCACAGTTCACAAAATTATCTGTAATTCCTTAGGATTATCTACTGAATGGGGCTGAAGTTTCACAATTGATTAAAGATACACTTAAAATTATTGGGTTCAAATCAATGTCTGGAACACATTTGGTTGCCTCTTACCTAAAGCAGCCCCTCCGAGAGACACACACACACATGCATGCACACACGCACACTTGCACACACGTGCACCCCCATACACACACATTGGCACACATGCACACACATATGTACATACACATGTTTACACACACATGCATACACATATGTACATACACATGTTTACACACATGCACACACACTTGCACACTCACACACACATGCACACATTAGCACACATTCACACACACATGCGCGCACACACTATTTTGTCCCACTGTCTTACTGAAAAGCCAGGTTCTGGGTCCTACAGTGACTCCCATTGTGGGTTTGCCTGTTTGCTTTGCTGTCACTTCGTTTACTCTGTGACCTCTTCCTCGGCTGTGAGCATGGAAGATTTGATTTGGCTCTGGTGGAGTGTTAGTATGAGAAAGTGACTGGGGGCTTTCCCGAGGGAGGGATATGTTTGATGGGATGTCTTCCTGAAGCAGGACCGAAGCAGCAACCGTTCCTGAGGCTCATGCGAGCATCTTTTTGACCACCTTTTCGTTGTGATCTAAGAAACTTCCTCTCTTTACTTCTAAACCACCCTTTCCAGAACCACAGCAGCTGTTTAGATTCTGAGCTCAGTCACAGGGTCACTTATGAGCTAGGCAAGTCCTGGCAAGTTTACCACTTACGGGCTCAGTGCCTGCCCGCCCCCTTGGTTCCAGCCACTTACCTCTTTTCTGTAGGACAGCTGTGTTGAAAACTTTCTATGCCGACAGAAATATTTCACATCTGCACTTGCCAGTATGGCAGCACTACCTATGGGTGACTCCTGAGTCCTTGAAATATGACCAGACTGAGGGTGAAATTGAAGTTTCAGTTGAATTTAAACAGCCCTGTGTGGTTAGTGGCTACCACCTTGCAAAGTGCGGCTCTGGAGCCGCTTCCCAATGAGCCACAGTTCTTTCCTACTTCTCTGAGACCTCACTGCTGCTATTTGAATGGGGGATTTCTAAAGAGAAATATTTAGTATATTTGGTTAGCGAGATTGACTTTGACTGAGCTGCTGCCGCCTTTGCTGGGTAGTCTGGCGATTAGCTGCACCAAATCTACTGGGGGACTCGGAAGCGGTACCAGGAGTTGATGGGTATAGGAAGCTGCTCCCTGTGCCCTGCTGGTAAAGAACTAACAATGAAATGGCAATTGACAAGGTGCCTAAGGGTGTGCTGGTATAGGTATTTTACTGTTCAATAGATATGTGGGCATAGCTTTGTCCAAAATGAATCTTAGGTGTTGATCTTTTTCTTTTCAATATAACTAACGTCCACCTTGGTTGAAATGTGAGCATCGGGCCTATGAGATGGCTCAGGGGGGTAAGGGAGCTTGCTGCTAAATCTGGCAACCTGAGTTCAATGCCTGGGACCCACATAATGGAAAGAAAGAGCCGTCTCTTACAAGTTGTCCTTTGACCCCCATACTCACATACCCACACCCTCACCCTGTCCCACAACACACAGAAAAATAGTTAAAAGCTTTTAATAAAAGTGTGAATTTAGGTGATCTATCTAGTTGTCTCCCAACCGGCAAGAAAGCTGACGCCATCACCTTTTTTATAGTGCTGCACTGGGTGGATAAACAGATGTGAGGATGGTTAGAACTTGGTCCCCACCCAAAGGGAACTTGCCATCTCGCCATAGGTTATTATACACTGGGTACCAATTACGTGGTAAGTATCTCATGATTCTTACTCGGTTCTTAGCATAACCTACAAAGCAAGGCATTGTTAGTCCCCGTTTATAGAAGAGGAAATGGTAGTCTGGGAGGTTAATAAGTTTTTAGTTCAAAGTGGTCCAGCCGCTTAATGGTAAAGCCAGGTCTGACCCAGGTCCCCATCCGCAGTCCCATCTGACATTCTGCACCCGTGGGCCCTACCTCATTGCCTGTCACACACCACGTCCTCCTGGCTTCTTCTCTCCCTGCAGAGGGAAAGGCGGGATCTACACAGGCAGAAGAACCCATGCCCTCCCTTTTATCACAGTATTTCAATGATCACCCTTCTCCACCTTGCTCTACTCACACCATACTGGTCTCTCCTACTTCAGAGATTCTGCACTGACTGGGCCTCTTTAAACAAAACACAGAAAATCCCCCAACACACACATTTTGAGCTGGAGAGATGGCTCAGCAGTTAAGAGCACTGGCTGCTCTTCCAGAGGACCCGTGTTCAATGCCCAGCACCCACGTGGTCGCTTCCAACTATTTGTAACTCTAGTCCCAAGGGATTCAGTGCTTGCTTCTGGCTTCTATTGAGCACAGGTCATAATATGGTGCCCAGACATCCATTGCAGACAAAAGACCCACACACATAAAATAAATTAAAATAAAAGACAAGTTTCATCCAGAACCTGAATGACTCTTGTAGGATTCTGAATCAGTGTCACTGTACTTAAAACCTAGCATGAGCCTGTGTTCTCCTTCTCCATTTTAACTTATCTCACTCGTTACTTTCAACTGTATTGTTGATAAGTGATTTCTTTACATTTATTATCAAGAAAAATCTGTGCACAAATATTAAAAGACAAATGGGGAACCTGAACTGAGTTACAAACTGATACTTACACCCTTTGTCACTTGTTCTTTGCTTGGAAAGGGGTGCCTCTTCCTTGGTCACATACATCCCCAAAGAAAACCCTTCCTCTGGGACCAAATGCTCCTCTCAATTGGCTAGTGGATCAGTGACAGAATTCTCATAACATTTCCCCCTTTTTGTCTAATTAAGAAGGGTCTTAAATGTAGCATAGTAAAACTGTATATAAGAATTATTACCAAGTATTGTCCAAAAAGAAAGAAAAGGGTAATAACCTTAACAAAAAATGAAACTACATACAACTAGAACAATTATAAAGTGAGAAATACATTCTCAATGTCTAGTGCCTAAGTGATTGGCAAATTTGTAGTGATTACTCCATTAGCTATTCTTGCCTGAAGAGTTAAAAGTTTTGTACCTAATATATGCCTTTTTGCCAAGATTCAGGAGAACTATAATTGTAACTGTCGAGTCTTTAACCCCATCAAAGACCTGAGAAGGAAATAATATTATCTGAGTAAGCAGGAAGTGCAAGCAAGCAACTTCTTAAAAGTGTGAGAAATGACAGAAAGAGCCTGGTTGCCTGGACAGTTACCCAAGGTTCCTCTGCAATGTTGGGACATCCACCTTTGACCTACTTGCCTAGAATATTGGACAGGCATTTTCAGAAGCAGGAAAATTTGAAGGACTACCCTGTTGTGGCAAAGTTCAGCAGTTGCCTTTCTTTGTGTCCTGCTTGTCCAGTTTGGACAGTATATTGTCAGTCTAGGCAAGGGCAGTTTCTTGCCTTAATGGCTAGTTCATGCCTCAAAGAAAACAGATTCCATATACAATTTCTTTGTTGCCCATCATTCTCATTAGAAGTAGATCATGCTGTCAGGAGCAGACTTGTCTCATGTCAAGAAAAGTCTAAGTTATTAAACATTTTAAATGCCATATTCTGTAGGTATTTGAAGTATTTTAAGATTACCTATCTATCTGAATATATCTCTGTATATCTAGAAAACCTAACTAACATGACTACAAGTTTTAGAGTTATCGGTGACTATTAACCTGTATTTCTTTATTATCCTAAATAACTTTTAATGACTAAAATTTTACATTGCATAATTAAATAAGCTGTATAGGTATGAGCTATATAGGAAATACCTTAAACAGAAATAGAAACAGATGTACAGTGTAAAGGACAATAACTTCAAATTTATAACAATATACAGCATATATTAAACAGTAGTAGAAGCATAACAGTATAACAAAAATAATCTTAAATTTGTATCAATATACAAAAATCCATACCAATGTAAATTATTTAAAACTAGTAGTAGCTTTTTTAGTTTGAAAGTAGATTCAGTAATACCTTTTAAAATCAAATCTATCGCCCCTTTTTTGACCATACCATAAACAACTTAAAAACACACACGCACACACACACACGATGACAAATATCTGAAACCCAGTGGAAGAACAAAAACCATCCACCCCATCTCTTGGGAATGTGGGTATCATGTTCTTAAAATTACTTCCTGATGTCTAGGGGGTGATGGCATCTCTAGGGGGACCCCTGGAATCATCCTGAGCAGTTTGTAGTACAAAACTGATCTTTGGGTAGTGTTTACCGGCTTAGTGGTGTTATCACAATCTGGGTAGAATTGTCATTGCAGAACCCCATCATCCTTTAGAGACTTTAGAGATGACCATCAGGAGTGTTTATTGTTCACTGCAGAAAGCATAAACATATTAAGTGTCGTGTGCAGTAAATCTTAGGGAGGTTAAAGGACCATGATCTATTAAATACATCTGGGTTATCCAGGCTTACATCCTCTCAATTGACTAGCAGACCGGTGACGGAATTCCTGTAACAGTATTGTATAAATATTAGTCCAGGTTTATCGAGGAGGCTGCCATCCATCCTCCACCCCCTCCCCCATGCAGCGTACGTTTCATGAGGGAGGATTTCTTTCCCTGACCTACTCTGCCCTGTAGTCCATTGTGTTCACCGTTAACTTTCCTAAACCCCAAACAGAGAGGCGATCCGTAAATGTCTGTTGTCTGAAGATGAATGACACTCAGGTGTCTTAATTGCCAAACTGCAGAATACTGATTCACACCTGCTTCTATTTTATATGTAAACACATACACGCTTGTCTATCCCAGTGAACTTGCCGGGGTTACTTTAAAATGCATGACTCCGTGGAACCGTGGAGGAGCCACAGATTAACCCATGCAGATATATGTTAAGCAGACAGTGCCTTGGCTTCAAGGTCACACGCTTGGTGTGATACTGGGGAAGCTGTTACTTGTGGTGTCTTGTTCAGCCAAGTCTGGTCAGAAAAATATGGAAACAAACTTCCATGTGTGAAAATACTGTCCCAGAACTGAAGTGTGGCTGTCAGTGAAGTTTTGGTGACTTTTGTCTCCTGCCCAAACAGGTATGCTGTACTTGGTATTGTCAGCCTTGTCACAAGAGGATGGTTAGGGAATATATTCTCTCACCTAGTTATACACACACACACACACACACATACACACACACACACATATATATACATATAATATTTATATTATACATATATATGAAGTAAGAAATATTACTTATTTAGACAATTTTATTTTATTTTTATTTTCAGTTGTTCAAGACTGACTTTTTCTGTCCAACCACCCTGGCTGTCCTGAAACTCTCTTTCTCAACCAGGCTGGCCTCAAAGTCACAGAGATCTGTCACCCCTGCCTCCCGAGTGTTGGGATTAAAGGTGTGGTGCCACCACCACCCAGCTAGTCAACTTGATGATTGGCTGTATTTCCAGTGATGGGCTTTTCAGAGTAGGGGTGTGCTGGCCCATGGTGCATGAGTAGGGAAGCATGTGACTTCAGGGGTAAGCTGTGGCACTTCCTGTCCTGATAATTCAGAATACTAAACAGAAATTATATTTCTTTCTGAAAATCAAAAGGTCGTTCTCGGGGAGAATTTGACTTCCAATTGTCCGGAGGTGATTTATGAGATCAAAGAAGAAACACCTGTGTTCTACAAGATCGTTCCTCACCCCGTGAAGGACATTTACATCTACCTAACAGCTGGGAAAGAGGTAGGCGAAGATGCTGCTTTTTGCTTCTGACTTATGAGCATGACGTAGTTCACGTATGTCTCTGTCCAGTGGCAAAGCTTTTACTTTGAGCCACCAGGTTGAAACACCGCTGCAGGCTTTGAGGAAACCTACAGAGGGTCATGGCCATGGAATTAAAATCCATCCAAACTGTCATCAGTAACTAAGCGAGAAATAATATCCATTTAGACAATTTTATTACTGGCTGTATTTCCAGTGCCAGATTTTTCGGGGGGGGGTGCTCACAAATGGGCACATAATCAGCAAAGTAACTGAATTTACACATTTACTGTGTGGGCACTGAATGGTTAGATGCGTTTATGAGTATGCCCAATGGGACTGGCTTTGGAACTCGGGGTTAATATCAGGCCACAGTCTCATACACATTCATGAACCAGGAAATCTATGTCAAGCACCCCCTCCACCACCCCCTCCACACACACTCTCTTAATCTATCTGGATGTTTCAGTTTTTCTTGTTTCTGCTTGCTGAAATAAAAACAATACCCTCTCAACGTTTTCTCCATCTTCAATAAAAGGAAACACAATTTGAAATTGAGTTCTTAGACTATGTGAGTCATTGTTCTCTGTATGGTCTTTCTGTATATGCCCAGAGTTGTGTATACATGTACACATGGATGTAATAAATAAATCTAATAGAATGTGTTAATAAAATTCTTACTCAACTTACATATGAAAAGTCTAAGACTTGGAACAGTTAAGTAGTTTCAGAAGATTTTATATATATATATATATATATATGAATGTGTGCAATGTTTGTGTATGCATAGAAATATTTGCAAATATAAATTATACATATGTATGGATATGCACATATACATACATGGTATGTATGTATACATGTGTAATGCACATATGCACTTATAATGTATGTGTGCAAATACATATATACTGTGTGTATCAATGATATACCTGTACACACATATATAATATGTATATGTGTGTCTGTATGTATCTTCAAGAAGGCTAGAACTCAAAATTTGCTCTAATTCTGAAGCCCATACAAAATGACACCAAATTCCAAACTTGTGAAAGATAGACTATCCTGGCCCGATAGCTTTGACCCATGACCCATTGAACACACCACGCATGAGGAAGGTAATTATGTAAAGGCTGTCACAGGTGCCCTTCCCCTTCCCCCATTTCTCATTTCTCATTTCTCTTCTCTTTCAGTCATTCTCAGGAGGAGAGCAATGACCGTCCTTCATGTGCTTTTTGAGTCAGGGTAGGGGCGGCAGTATCAAGTACTCTTAAAAAGGCCACGTTGCTCTTCGCGGTTTGAAAAGCCGTTGATAATCCAATGACCACGTTAGGATGGTCGCATCTGAACCTCCCACGGCCTTCTGGGCAGGCTCGCTTTGACATTCAAACCCTCCTTATTCTGTCTCTTCCCTGGGATCCCACATTTAAAGGACTTTTGTCTATTCAACAAACGGTGTTTATTAAGTAACCGTTCTCACTCCCAAGCTTTATTTCTCAAGGGCATCTCAAAACTGCCAGCCCGGGGACTGCCTGTGCCGCCCTGCAGAGCCGATAGAATTCCAACGGCCCAAAGCAAAGATACTGGAAGTCTGGTTTAATCGGTGCATGTTTTTCCATTTTGCTTTTCGAAATGTTGCAACTAGCTCATAAATTCCCATCAATGCCCGCAAAGACACTTCCAGAACTCCAAAATCCAGTGCTGTGGGCGAAAGACCGCTGTGAACAGACCAGTCGTTCAGAACTTCACTTCCTAGAAAATAAAGACTTTTCAATCCTTAATCACTTAAGCCTGAAGGCCGTCGAGACGGTTTTCAAGGGGGTGTCAAAACTTACTGTCTCCATATTCTTCACTTTAGTATTATTGCAAGAGGTTCTATTACTTAGCCAACCATGGTAGAGCACCCTTGAAATCATAGTACTTAAGAGGCTAAGGCAGGAGGATTGCAAATTGCAAATTAGACTTGGGCTAGATAGTGAGTTCTGTCTAAAACTAAAGAAAAAAAAAAACGCTACTCATTGACTGTGGCTGGGCCATTATGATCACCAGAGAAACCAAATGTAAAGAATTTCTTTCATCACCCCTAAAAAGATATTAATTTGAAAAGCCATGAGAAATCTGTAGGATGTTATCAACATGTGCCCGATAAACATAATCATATGCAGATATATGTACTGACAAGAAATAGTGTGTTCATCAGAAAGCATGTCTAATGCAAATATTTATAGTATCTTATCTCTTACACAGTTATTACATTTGTGCTTAAATACTCTCAATGGTCATTCTTGAAGAATGTTCTAGATCAAAGACTCTCGGCGAAAAGGGTCTTATCACCCATTGTTATTAATGCCTCTACAGTGTCATGGTGCTGGGCACATTCGAAGGCTCACACAAGCCCGTGCTAAGGAAACTTACTGACTCTTTCAGCCTAGGGGTTCGTGTTTGCTGGACCATGGCGCCGTTTTCTCCCATAATAGCAATAGCTGGGACTTACGACACAAATTATTTAGTATGCTTCACACTCTGCTTGTAATAACCCCGTAAAGTCGGCTCTGTCCTGGTGCCGCTTTTACAGACGACAAAACAAGGTTAGAGAGATTATGTGGCACTTAATAAAATCCCTCAGAATTAAAAAGATGTTTTGTGAGCTACAAGGAAATAAATATCCACACTCCGGTTAATTCTGGCTCAGACTTGCAGTCTTCCGGCTGCGTCTTGCCAGCAGCACCGGGAACTGGGAAGGAAGAGGGCGCACAGGGATCCTGCACGAATCAGCCTGGACCTGAAGGCTCCTCCTCAGAATATGCCCCCATTTTCTCCACAAACTCCTTCTAGAACTCTCCATTCCTCTATTTGTACTTCCCAGCATGCACAGCTTCCCAGGATAATGAGTTCCACAAGTTTTCTCACTACCCGCTGTGCAATTGTGCCTTCAGAAAATGTGCCAGGCGATACTTAGGCACTCCATGTTTGCCACCGCCTCTGCCTGCAGCCTGGATCTGCCCTGCACCGTTGACTGATAAATGAGAAAGGCATTCTCATTCTCTCTCTCTCTCTCTCTCTCTCTCTCTCTCTCTCTCTCTCTCTCTCTCTGTCTTTCTCTGTCTCTCTCTCAGGACAGGGAATGATTATTTTAATCCCTCCTCTATTTCTTTTTGTTTCATTTTTGTAGTCCTGGGAACCAAACCCAGCACCTTGAGCATGCTAGACAAGGGCTCCACTATTAAACCGCACCTTCAGCCCTGTCTCCTCCTGTTTCACACCCTGGAATGGGGGTGAGTCACTGAGCCGGGAGCCAAAGTGATGGAGATACCTTACTACCACTTCATTTCTGCATCCCTTGCCAAACTCATGCTGATCATTCTGGGACAGAACCACTGCTGTTCCTAGATGCTCGTTTCCATAGTGCAACTGACAATATTGACTGTCCCTGTGTGAAAATCAGGTGACCTGGCTCTGTGAGCCCCATGGAAATAGTTATCCACAGATCAGAAATATGACTATGGTAAGACTCACCTGAGAAGGCTCCTATAATACAGTCTCCAAGACTCCACCCCAGACTTGGCAAGAGTCTCAGCCACAGGCGAGTCTGGGAATACCGTCCTCTTGATACCTTCTGGGGATCAATTCCACAAAGCCCTCAAGACACCAAAATCTGTGGATGCTGAGATCCTTCAAAATTTTGCATATAGCCTGTATACATTCCTCCCATATACGTTAAATTATCTTTAGATTAGTTATGATGCCTCTGATATAATATTCCTAGGAGGAATAAAGTGGTGTTTGGTTTGGTTTTTGATTTCTTGAGACGGGGTTTCACTGTAGCTTTGGAGACTGTCCTGGAACTAGCTCTTGTAGACCAGGCTGGCCTCAAACTCACAGAGATCTGCCTGCCTCTGCCTCCCGAGTGCTGGGATTAAAGGCGTGCACCTCCACCGCCCGGTTAATAAAGTGTTAATACTATATAAATCATACCACTGCACCGTTCAGGGGACGAGAGGATGAAAATACACTGAGCAAATAGAGACACAATTTTTTTTCGGGTGTTTTCGATCTGCTCTTGGTTGAATTTCTGGGTTCAGGAGTCACTGGGGTGAATAGAGATGGCCTTCTGTGCTGCGGAAGGCTGGTTCTTACACACTGCATCCTGTCCTAGAACTGGAGACCTGCCATTGGATGCCACAGTGGAGACATTCAGGGCTCAGGTTGATGAATCTACTTTGTGGCCCTTCGCCAGATAAGATGTTGCAGGCGTCCCCCCACCCGCATCCCCACCCCAGTGTTGCTTGCGGTTGATTCCGTCTGAACTCATGTCCTCTTCATTTGCAGGTGAGGAGAATTCTTGTTGCAAACTGCAGTAAGCGCAACTCCTGCTTGGAGTGCCTAGCAGCAGCAGACCCCCACTGCGGCTGGTGCCTCCCGCTACAAAGGTATTTCCTAAATCCTTTCTCACCCTTCTCCGGAAAGTGTGATGCAGCCGGAACACTTGTTGCCCCTCTTTAATGATCCGTTCCCGGGCTGTGGGGGAGCAGAGCTTTCCAGGACCAAAACACATGGCATAACTGTAACTCATTCTTAAAGATGGTTCTGGCCACGTCAGTGCCATCAAGACATTTGACCCAGACCACGCGGGACCACCCAGGCTGGGGACAGCGGGCAGGGATGTGACTCGGGAAGGGAGGCTAGTGTAGGTGGATTTGCTTTGTATTTCCTACCAAGTTCACCAAGACTTCAGAGCGAGCCAAAAGGTTCTCCCTTAGAGAAGATAAAAGAAGAGGAATGTTTGAAAATTTTCAAATGAATCCTCATCATGCCATGGATTCTGCTCGCTCTGTGGAAGCCTTGTTATTGATGGCATTGTCTCGTCGTATCGCCGTGGGCCTGATGTACAATCTCAGTCTCCAGGCAGAATCTGCCCAGCCTGGTCTTGAATTACGACGCACACGACCCATCTAGGCTCAGGGGCGACTTGTAGCGGCTTCCTCTCCACGGCAGTTCTTAGCATCGCCGGGACCAGCCTGGTTAGATTCACTGTTGCCATGGTAACCCAGTACTCCAGCTCTTGCTATAGAAGCAGGGAGGAAAGAGCCTTCACTGCTGCTGCTGCTGCTGCTGCTGCTGCTGCGGCGGCGGCGGCTCAGGCAAGAATGGGGAGGGGGGCAAGCCACATAACAGTGGCTGTCAGATTGGTGCTTTCAGTTTTAAAAGGTGAAATAGATTAAAAAAAAAAACAGTGGAGCAGGTAGAGAGAGGCTGAGGGCAGAGCAAAGGGGCAGTGGTGGGGGATGAAGGCAATAGAGAAGTGAATTAGGAAGCTAATGGGGGAGCAGGAGGCATGAATGGAGATGGGTGGTTATGATGTTAGGGAGAGGCTCAGGAAACAGGCTAAAAATATGGAGATGGGATGAATTAAGAGTTCGTGGAGGAAGCCACAATCCGAGCTGCCGCAAGACGAGCAAGTGCCCCCTCCTCTGCCGCACCTCCTTGTGGGGCTCTTTCCCTGAGAGTCGCTGGCAGACAAAAGAAGCAGGGCCAAGGAAATTCATGAATAATTGTAATTGGTGGGAGCCCTTTCTTCTCGTCACATGCCCGAGAGTAGACTTTAAGAAATTAACTGATCACAGCCAGTATTGTGTGGTTGCTGTAGGTTTTTTCAGACCCACTCCATTTATGCAGCTTCTCTGGATGTCTGCGGAGAGAGAGCTCCAGGCAGGAGCCTATTCATGGGTGGTTGGTGACAGTGGCGGTGATTAAAAGCTGCATGGAGGTAGGGTCTGCTTGCTCAACAAGCTTGGGTCAGGAGTTGACGGGAGATGCCCAAGCCGGCAATAGAAATTTGGAGTTGGTTGTATTTTGATGGTACTTACAAGAAGCGGTAAGGTCAGAGTAGGGAGGGAATGCTGGCTGAAAAGAGGAGATGTTCAAGAGCTGAGCCCTGGAGTGCTCTGATGTTTAGGGTCAAGGAGAAACAGAATTAGAGAGGGAAACAATGAAGTATCTGAAAAGGATACTTAGGGGAGGATTCTGTTGCCAGGCAAGGAAAAGGAAGGGAGGGCAGTGCATGGTGCTGGCTCCTGCCAAGGAGGTCCAAGAGAGAACGGAGCCACTGGACTTAGTACATGGCAACCGGTGGTTGTGACAGAGGCCTGGGTATAGAGTGATACAAGGGACACTGAACAGTGAGCAAGGCGGCTCCTCGGGCATTAGGAGGAATGGCAGAGGAGAGATGGAGCAGATTCTGAAGCAGAAAGCAGAGTCCAGAGAGTTTAGGGTTCTAAAACATTGTTTTTCATGGTATTTTAATTGGAATGGAGCAATGCATGTTCCATAGCACGTGTGTAGAGGTCAGAGGACAGCTCGTGGGAGTTAACGCTCTTCTTCTACCATATGGGTCTCGGGGACCGACCTCAGGTTGTTAAGTCTGGCCGGTGAAGGCACCTGCCAAGCCGACTCACTAGTCCAAGTTTTGGGTTTTATAAGATGCATATAATAATGGTGTCTGGGGCTGGAGAGATGGCGGTTCAGTCAGTCTCTACAGTGCTTGCCATGAAAACACTAGGGTCTGAGTTTTGATCTCTGGCACCTACCTAAAAAGTCAGCCATGCTAGAGTGTGCCTGTAACCCTAGTGTTGGAAGAGCAGAGACAGGAGAATTCCTGCAAGTCCATTGGTCATACAGTCTAGCCAAATTGGTGAGCTCTAAGTTCATTGAGGGACCACACATACACACACACACACACACACACAAGCAAGCATGCACACAGACACAGATATACACACACACACACACACACACACACACGTAAGCAAGCATGCACACACAGACACACACAAAGCAAGCATGCATACACAGACACACATAGACACATACAAAGCAAGCATGCACACAGATACAGATACACACATTTACACACGCACACAAGCAAGCATGCACACACAGACACAGATACCACACACACACACACACACACACACACATCCCACTCCACACCAGTGCCTTTCAGTGTTGTTGAGAAGATTCCAATAGAAAAGAAGAGAACAAGAGTAGTTGTGTGAGGTCTTTCAGCAGACGATAGGAAATGTGACCTAATATGTCAGCGGGGAAGGCAGCCTCCGAGCAGGCTGGGAAGGAGGCTGCAGAGCCTGGACCCCAGAACTGGTAGGGGTGGACGCATGTTCAGGGTCTGTTCATATCGCTCTGTGCATTCTCCATGACCTCAGACCAGGAGAAGCAGGGTCCTGGGATGGGGCCTGTGGAGAGGGAGCCCCGGAGCTTTGGAAAGAAGTCGAGCAAGAAGCACACGGACAGGAGCTCAGGCCAAGACCTGAGAAAACAGAGTATGGGTGTTTGGCATTCTTGGGGTCCACCTGGGGCTTATGATTTTGCCTTTGAAACAGAAGCGTGGTTTTGCTTCACCCAAGTCTGATCTAGCTCTGGGGCTGTTGTTCACTTTAGCAAGAGTGTGGGGACAAGTACACAAAGGGTGACTGGTGCCACTGCCACTCTGGACATTGCTGTGTGTCATAAGGGACTCCTGAGTATGAAGGAGGGAGATGGGGACACACTATGGGTAAGAGACATGAGAGAGTGGTAAGGTCCACGCTCTGGACCTGTCGTTGGAGAAGTAGGGAGAGAGTACTGGCCGGATTGTGTGTGGTTTAAAGTTGAGGTGACAGAGATGTGGAGTTACTGGGCATGATAAGGTCTGCGGGGTGGTTATAGCATGGAGGTTGTGAAGGAGAACAAGATTACTGAGCAAAGAACAGTCAGGGACCTACGGTGGTCACGGGACTATTAGATGAATCAACCGTCTGTGTGTCAGTCTCAGGCCCAATGTTGAAGAGGGAGGTATGAAGTAGGCAAGAAATAAGGGTAAGTAGTACCATGTCGGGTGAGGGTGGACAATGGAGGTGACTCTGCGCGGAGGGGTCAAGGATGGTGTCTGTGGACAACATGAACCTCAACTCTGGGAAGTGGTCAGAAAGAGAACCATGCTGAAGAGGCAGTTAGGCCCAGGTAGACCACCTATGGTTGGTGAGAGGAAGCAGCCAGCCCTTTAGAGGGACATGGGGGAAGCTATGGTCCCCAGGGAGGAACAGTAAGCCCGGTGAAAAGGGCTGTTGGAGAACTGGGTGAGGACCCCAGGCCATCCTTAGCAGTTAGCTGTCAAGTCTCTTTTCTGGTTCCCCTGTTTCTTCTCTTGCTCCCTCACCCTTGCTGAGCACTGTCCAGTAAGAACAATCCTTTAAGACTCTGCACCAGGTGGTGCCCCCCAGATTTGTTAACTCTAGTGACTCGCCCTCCTCCAACTCAGCCAGATCCCCTCCTGCAGGTTAGGCGCCCTGTGATCTGCAGCTCTGCTCTCTCCGTGGTCACCTTAGCCTCACTGATTGTCTTTCTGATTCGAGAACATTCCAGTAGTGTTCCTGCCTACCCGGGGTCTGCTCCTGAACTTCTGATTGCTCCATCTTAGCACACTCTCCCCCATGTTAGTTCTTTCTTTGTTGTTTGGTCCAGAATAAATGCCAATTTCCACCCCACTACCCAGTATTGTCAGATAACCGACCCCTTACTGTTGACGGAGGTTTCTGTCCTGCCCAGTTCCCGCAGTCGTTAAGTCCCCCCAAAAATCACGCAGAGGTCTACATTAATTATGAACTGATTGGCCTAGCATTTCAGGCTTCTTATTAACTCCTATAACTTACATTAGCCCATAATTCTTGTCTATGTTAGCCACGTGGCTTGGTACAGTCACATCTTGCTTGCTCTGTGTCTGGGTGACGACTGCAGACTGAAACTCCCCTCTTCCCAAAATTCTCGTTGCCCTGCCTCTACTTCCTGCCTACCTACTGGCCAATCAGCATTTTCTTAAAATACAGTTGGTTGACAGGGTACAGACCATTGTCCCACGACCCCCACTTATGATTATATTACTGTTTTGTGTTCTCTGTGGTCCATCACTGTAGTTTTATTCCTCAATCTCCCCTTTTATGCTGTCATACGCAGTGTGCTCCAAAAACATATTAAGTGATCGAGGTAAGTTGAGTGACTGGCAGGGCAGTATCCGTGGCTTTATGTATCAGCAAACATTCTGGGGTCATGGTCGATGGCCCTTCATAGCTACCTCACCTCACCTCATCTCACCTCACTTGGTTCCCAGCTGCCTTGGTTCTGGCCTAAGATAAAATGAAGCTATGCCTCAGATCTGTGACTCATGTTGAGCTCTTAGTACCATTCAAAATTAGGAATGCTAAAGGGGCTGTTTTTGTATGATGGCGGAGCATCCCACTGTGTTTATTTTAAATGTCACAGATTTATTTAGAAAAAAATAATTCTTTTCGGTGTTGAGAAGGTTGAACTTTCTTGTATACATGTCTAGAAAGTGGATTTGGGAAGGGAGGGGGGCCAAGAACATGATCTTAATTCCGCTTTGATTTGGTGTTAAGAATAGGCACCCAGGATAAGCAGATAAAAACCAAATAAACAATGAGGTCTAGGAAGTCTAGTGTTTTATTGTGGGAACCTCAAATTCAACCTGCGCTACATTTGTGTGTGTGGGTAGAAAGAGAATTTTTTGTTCAGGATGAATATCTTGGGGTTGGAAGCGGTGTCTCAGTTTCTCCCGTACTGCAAAGCACAGCGCATGTGTTCAGTTATGGATTCCTACAAACCTGGCAATCCTGAGCCGATGAGCCGATGGGGTTCCAAAAGTTCATTTGTAAGTTCGTTTGGCTCAACGAGTGCATTTCCTCGTAAAAACCATGTCACAAGTTGGGGATGGATTCCCAAGCCAGCCCCCAAAATTCAGTTTTTCTAATTTCAACGAGTATTTGTTGAAATCCTACCAAGAGCCCAGTGTGGGAAGTGAGATGGCCTGTTGCTGGGGAGGAAAGCCAGACGCCATTCCTGGCTCCAAAGGACTTACGTGCAAGGTAAGAGGGCAAGCACGGCAGAGGCCAGTGTCCGCTCATCCAGTCATACATCTGCTAGTCAACGTTTATGGCGTGCCCGCATGTTCTAAGCCCAATGTTTCATCGGGAGACACAGTGGTTTCCAAATGGTGTTTACAGTCTAATGGTAGATAGAGGTCAGTTTATTTTTGAGTTTTCTGTTTCAATAACACCACCTACTAAACAACTACCCATTTCGTAGTGGCCTAAAGAACAGGTATTTAGTTACATTTAATTTTCTCACTCATGTCTGCTCTGGGGAGGAGCAAGAGGTTTGCATCATGCTGTAGGTGAGACTCTGGTCTGTTATACATGTCTCTTGTGGCGTACCTACTCTTGTTAAGTCAGGTAGCAGCTGCACAAGACCCCAAGCTAAGTTCCATGTTCACTGATATTCCATTGCTAAAGCAAGCTCCACAGTCAAGCCTAGCATCAGTAGGATAGGGAAATACACTATTTCATTCTATCTAGTTGGACACGTTATCAAATGGCATGGCAAAGGGCAACGTGGATGAGTAATTTTGGTACAGGAGGGCTTGGGGCCTTGGGAACATGAATCTCAACTCTCAGGAAGTAAAGGAGATAAATGAAACAGAGTGTGATGGGGATATGCATAGAAGACATAGGATTTCATAGCAACCCATAAAGAGCGTCTAACTCAAGTGCGAAAGGTTGGGGGAAGTTTCACGGGGAAGAGATAACTCAGCCAAAGCTGAAGCACAGGCAGATATCAGCGGGGGAGACTGGCTGAGGGAACAGGCTGGCAAAGAGTGTAATGAGTTCCTGGCCTGAAGGTGAGTGTGGATGAGCCATGGTATAGCAGGGGAGTGGCGGGAGATGAGGGGGTCGCGACCAACGGGGCGGATGAGGGAAGGCCTCATAAATTGTGTTCAGGAAGTTGGATTTTGGTAGAAGGGTCGTGAGGAGCCACTGCCCAGCTTCCATCAGGAGAGCGAGCAACCAATTTGAAGTAAGATGACATG
Organism: Myodes glareolus; assembly: GCF_982192425.1. Classification (NCBI taxonomy): domain Eukaryota; kingdom Metazoa; phylum Chordata; class Mammalia; order Rodentia; family Cricetidae; genus Myodes; species Myodes glareolus. Next base: position 34,934,645 of record NC_142051.1, read on the forward strand.
TCTGGCACCCGGCGGATGGGACAGCAGGCGGTTGTAGAAACTGGGGCTAGGTTGGTGTGGTAGTGGGAAGAAGTGGGCAGGTTCCAGAGTTTGAGAGCGATTTGGAACCGAGCGCTGACAGGACGTGGTGATTAATTGAATTCCCCCTAGGGCGAGGCACGCTAAAAATAGGGCCCTAAAATGAAAAATAAAAGATCAAGGTGGCCACTGCTTTTCTGGAAGACGTATTCTTTCTCCCTTGACCCAGCACCTCACAAAGGGAAGAGCTGATACCCAAACAAGTTAGAGTCTTCCTGTGGCCCAGGCACTCGGTAGATACAAGATTGGCGGTCAAAGGAGAGACCTCAGGTCAGAGGGTGAAGGATTTCTGAGAAGATGCCCAACGGGGGTGAGTTCTAACTCTTTTACCTACAATACAGGGAATCTTCTGTTGAGGTTACGGGGGAGTGTGTGCAGACTTGGGGAACAGACAGAGGTGTCCTTTACTGAGCAGGGTATAGAAGGGGAGGTCTGCTTGAAATAAGCAGCGTTGACTTCCATACTGGAGCCCTGAATGGTATAGCAGCGGCAGAATAAGTAAAGCTCCTAAAGCTGCCTTGCACGGAACGGGGTCTGCGCTTCTGTGTAAATAACTTGCATGGTCTTCTCTATGTCAAAGCAGGGTTGATGGTAGTGTATCCACCTTGGGGGCTGCTGACAGGGTTCAGCCAGGTAATATCCATGAAACTGAAGGCGGAGTCTGGCTCCCGGGAAGTGCTGGGGTAATGTGAGCATTAGTGGGAGTTGAGGAGGGACCACCAGGATTGCCCTCAGCTTCCGAGGGGTAAGGAAGTCTGAAATTGGGCCTGGAAGCACGGGTGGATTTAAACCAAGGGCAGATGTGGGTTGGAGACTTCTCGTGCTAGAAAAGCAGCTCAGCCTGAGGCCTGTTCAGGGAGTGGCAGGTTGGATTTTTGTCTCTAGGACACTGACTAGGAAGGAAGGGATAAGGGTGTTGGGTGGGATCAGGAAGTGAAGGCTCGGGGTTTAGATTTAATTAGTACGTGCTGGGAGCTCATTAAAGGGATTCAAGCAAAGGACTGTGTCTTTAAAAGATTTATGTCTTGCAAAGATTATCATGTTGGCAGTATGGGAGATGAACTGCCTCAAGTCAGGCATCAGCGGGACCTACCTCCCCCTCCTCATGTATCCTGTAGAGTGAGTTTATTTTGTATCTCTTCCTGGGTCATCTGCTTGGTCATTTTCCTTGGGCCCAGTCACACCATGGAGTCTGGACTGGGTCTTTCTCAGAAAACAAGCCTTGCAAGAATAGCCATACACGCCAGTTCCTTAACAAGTCCCATGCACAGGATAGAGACAGAGCCCCCAACATGCTAATTACAGGGTATCCGGATGCCCCCTTGATTATTTGTATATATTTAACCTGCCCTGTATTCTTCTGCCTGTCTCCCCTCCCCCCCATGGTGACAGTTGGAAGACCTTCAGGCAACCCCTAGTAGCTATTTTGAAATCTTCAGCCCCTCTTGGGCTGTACTAAGTGCAGGATTCTGAAACGGATCATTTCTCAGCTCAGTCTACCAGCAAAGCCCCTCACGGTCCAGCTTGTGCCTGACCCCTGAAGGGTTGGCAGACGTAGAATGGACCTAGATACAGAAGTAGAATGAAGGTTTGTGTTCTAAAACTTGGCATTGACAGGCCATGGAGCACAGGACATGTGGCCATGCTCTTCTGAAGCCCGGGCGAATAATCTCCAATGCGGATGCTGCCCTGTAGCATCCTGCTAGCAAACTCCAGAGTGAGCTGGCTCAGAGAGTGTGCCTTGAACACAGACCTCCCCAGGAGACTCCATCCTGTGCCTGCTTGTCCTTCCTGGTGCCCTAAGCAGTCAGGGATCAGTACTGTCACCACCCTGCTTTCTAGAGGAGAAGATAGGCTGGGTTTTCCTTCATCTCCAGCTCCTGCTGTGAGGAGCACTTGGTGGCTTCAAGAACATGAAATGTTTACACTGCAGCTCCGGAAGTAAGGACTCTGAAGTGGGGTTTCAGGAGACCGTAAGCTTGTAGAAACGTCCCAAGTCCTTCCCTTTTCCAGCTTCTCAGGGCAGGTCACATCCCTCATCAGCTTCTCCTTCCTGCACTTGCAAAGCCAACAGTGCATCATCGCCAGACTCCGCTGGTCCTGCTCGCCCATCTCTGACCCTGATGCTAACGTGGGGGTGCAGAGATAACTGCAAAGCCGTCCCACCTTAAGAGTCTTACCTAGTCCATATTTGCAGTGTTCACCATAACATAGTCATGGTTCCCGTGGATTAGAGTGTAGACCTCTTTAGAGGCCATTCTTCCCCAGCCTCAGATTATACAAATCTGGGTTTATCTCTAACTCCCAAGCCATCCCATTGTCTACCATTGTAGGAAAGAGGCCGAGAGACAGGAAGGACATGGCGTCCCTCCCACGTGGACGTTTCATAAGAACCTGTGGGCTGAGAAAGGGAACAGAACTCAGGGCCCTCTCTAGTTGCAGAAACTGCTCTGCACATTCATCAACAGATACTACGAGCCAGATGTTCTCAGCCCTCCCAGTAAGTTACACAGATTCTTTTTACGTTCATGCAAGTCCTCCGAGTAAAGGATTTTCGTTTTCTGGAGTTAGCATAGCGGAAGTTACCACAAAGCTGGCAGCTTAAAACAGCACACATGGATCTGTTGCATTTCCAGAGGCCAAATGTCTGAAACCAAGGTATCCGTAGGGCCAGGTACCCTGTGGAGGCCCCTAATGCAAGATCTGTCCTCTCAAGTCCCTGCTTCTGGTGGCACCTGGTGCTCCTTGGCTCATGGTAGAATAGCTGTCTCGGTCTGGAGTCATGTGGCCTCCTTCCTCGTATGCATCCAAATCTCTCTCTCCTTTCTCCTAGCAAGATACCAGTCACTGCAAACTCTAAAACCAGGATAATCTCACCTTGAGCGCCTTAACTAATAACCCCTTCAAAGCTTATTTCCGAGGAGGGCGGCATTCTGAGGATATGGGTGGGCATGTCATTGGGAAGGAAGGACAACCATCTCAGAGTCAGCAAGGAACCAGCACAGGAGAAAACAAGTGGGACTAAATAAAATTGAGGAAGGGAAAGTGGGGCAAAGGGAGCAGGTTTAAACGGAGGGGTCCCGGAAGGCCTTCCTGGGACAGAAGGAACGTGTTCAGTCTTCTGTGTCACTGTAGTATTTAGCGGAATGGCCAGGAAGATGCTTGGAGACAGAAGAGCTACCTTCCTTCCTTCCTTCTTTCCTATTAAGGATATGTTCTTGCGCAGATCTCTGGCTTGAAGCCTGTGCGGTGACACGTCTCTCTGGTCCAGTGCAACTGTAATGACAGTGATAATGATAATAATGGGATTTGGGGGAGGTCCCTCCTCCTCCTGTGAGGACCCCATTGTGCCGACTAATTGTATAGAAACAAGTAGGGCAACTGTCTGTGGGGTGGAAGCAGTGGGGAGCAGAGAGGAATGTGCTGTTCCGGCCTTGGGGCATTCCTGAATGACCCTGGCACAGGCTGAACCTGTGCATCTGGGTTATTATGAATGCTGGAAGGGGCTCAGGGAACCTTTCCACACTAGAATGGGGTCTGGGACCAAGCCCAGTACCCTGGGTTCTTTCTCCCCTTTGCTAGCTGCTGGAAGAGGTATATAAGCTAAGCCTACTTACTGCAGAAGCAGGAGGTAAAGAGGGGCAGAGTATTGAGGGGCACGGCCCCGCTGTTGGCCTCTCAGGTGGGTGACAATGGCTATGTTCACACTGCTCAGAAGCCAGCTTGGTTTGTTTGGTAGGTGTGGGCAACTGAGTACCTCAGGCCTCAGCATCGCAACTCCGGTATTTATCCTCACCGTCTCTTTAAGTGATGCTCTGACTTCCAACAAGCCCCATTAAGAGCACCCCTTCTAGTAAACACATTTTAATGGAATGGAAAGGTTTTTTTTTTTTAAAATGACCTTATCAAAGGCAGCATGCACTTTCATAAGCATGTATTGATTGGCTTTTAAAAATTCTTCAAATGTTTTCGCTTGTCTCTGTGACCTCACGTTTGTCCTGTTCCCAGCAACTCTTCCCCTCCTGAATACCATGTTCAGATCTGCATCCCAAGGCCTGCCTGCCAGTCTTAGTTTTTGCTCTTGTATACCAGCTTGCAATGCCAGGCTGTTTCCGTTCTGTTATTTGGATTGTGCACTGTTTCTGATAGGCAAGATGGGAATTGATATGACCCTCAAGAGGAAGGCCTGTAGTATTATTGCCACCTAGTCAGTGCTGGAGAAATGGACCCCAAGAGCCTAAAAAGTGTCCTTGGTGACACAGGGGATGTGTACGATAGAGGTAGAACCCAGACCTCCCTGAGCCAAGAGGCATCATTTTTTCACTTTTATTTCCACACTACCTAGTTTTTCCTAAACACCTTCCCCACATTCTCCTGTAAAATGTCTGTACTGGAAATGAAAAGTGAAAACTTTTAGTACGCCCATTGGTCGCTGAAGAACCACACAGAGTAAAGGCCCCAAATCCCTTTTGTGTGAGTGTTTCAGTCTGCAAATGTGTTTTTATGTGTGCTAAGCAGCTCCAAGTTCTAAGACAAAGAGTGATTTTCCACTGTGCCAGTTAACAGACCAACCTCATGGACAGAAATCAATGAAACGACTTAGGCTGGTATCGTGGAGACACAGGCAAGAATTTAGTCCCTTTAAATTTTAATTCTTATTCCAACTCGGCTAACCTTTGTTGAATACCAGCAATGGGGCCAGATCCTTGACTGGATTCTGGGAAAAACAAAGATGAGCGAGGCTGTGCCCCAGAGAAGCTAAAATATTAGTGTGGGAAGTGGGTAGTCAACAAATACTCTTAACAGATGCTTTTCACGACCCAAGGAGACACCCAAAATCCCTTTCCTTCTGGGGGATGGGAGAGCTGTAAAAGTCTGCTAAGAACCTTGTGCTGTGTTCACACTTGTATTGACAAAAACATACTGGATATCGAAGTAGTATAGAGAAACTATGCAAAGGGACATCTGGTCAACCTTATTATTCAGATTCCTATCTAGTCGCTAGCATTTTATATTTGTTTAGCTAATTAAGACACAAAGTTTTCTGACTCTGCCATGTGAATTATTGCTGTCTTAGTTACTGTTCTATTTCTGCAAAGAGGCACCATGGCCAAGGCAACTCTTAAAAAAAAAAAGCATTTAATTGTGAGCTTCCTTACGGTTTTAGGTTAGTTCATGATCATTATGGTGAGAAGCAGAGAGGCCCGGTGCTGGGGCAGTAGCTGAGAGCTCTACATTGTGATCCACAGGCAGAAGCCAGAAACAGACAGACAGATTGGGTGTGGTGTGTGTTTTTGGAAACCGTGAAGCCCCCAGCCCCCAATGACAAACCTTTTCCAACAAGGCCACACCACCTAAGACTTCCCAAATAGTTCCACTAACAAACATTTAAATATACAAGTTAATGGGATCCATTATCATTCAAACTACCCTGGCTTCCCAGTCAAAACAGTTGGGCATAGCTTAGTGTGTAACTGGAATCTCTAGTTCCTCAAGAGAACACTCAGCAAGAGTTCAGAGTGGGTGCCTCGCTCATCCTAGTCTTGGCGAGTTATAAGGCACAGTGGCATATTTGAGGCCCTCAGAGACTTGCAGCAGGAGACCTTTTTAATTTTATGTAAGATTTAACCCACATTTCTTGGTCTGAACACATCTCACTAAATTCCATATAACCTGTATTTTCCTCTATGGACATGTCCTGGGAAGATCAACATAGTATCACTTTGGTACTTCTGTTCCCACTATGGAAGACTATAAAAATATTGAACAATTGCTATAACGCAAAGAGTGTGGATGCTGTTTCTAGACAGTAGATACCATGCCAACCAACCTCCCTATTCCGCAGTTACCTTGCGTTTGACCCTCAAGAGGAAGTAACAGAAGTTGACAGTAACAGTGATGCCTGTTTCGTGAAGCTTAATGAATTTTTCCTACTGGTCCTAGAAATAATGCAAGATCCATAGCAGAACAAAAGTGCTGTGGCTTGAATGCCCCCCCCCCAAAAGCCTGTGCTGGAAACAACCCCTGGCACAACGGTGTTGGGAGGTGGGATCTCATGGGAGATGTTTAGTTCCTGAGAGCTCTACACTCACGAATGGGCTAATGTATGAAAGGGATTACGGCTGCGCTTGTGATTTCTTACTATTTTATATATACACACCTTCTCCTGAATTGCTGTCTTCTGCCATAGGATGATGTAGCAAAATGGCTCTTGCTGGATCCAAGCCATTGGCCTTGGATTTCCTAGCCTTTGGAGCAGTTTTCCACTGATGACTTTCTGTCACAGGGACACAAAGTGGTCTGAGGGGTAGGCTCCTCAGTTAGCTACCATGTTAACTATTGTGAGTGCCAACACAGGGCAGTAGAGGATAACATGGTCTTGTCATGCCATCCTGCTTAATTCAGAATCTCAGTTTTCCCACATAATAACTGTGCCTTAGGAAAGTAATGGGGAGGCTTGTTAAACCGCACTTCCCCGTGTCTGTTAATTGGGGACAATTGTGATAGATAGTTCCTTTGTAGGTTTTTGTGTGAAGAATAAATGAATGAAATCATGTGAAAGGCATTGCCTGGCACGCTAGGCATTTTTGCCATTTAAAAAAATACTAGATTCATGTGTTATTAGTGTAGTTTTCTCATGCAGACTGACTTGCAGATCAGTGATGAAGATCCAATTTTTCAGCTTTCTTAGCAAGTTATTTTGGTCTTGTATTTTGGCATTCCCCCTTCCTGATTCTGGGAGCCTTTAATTCAGAGTTTCGTTTGTCACAGTGACTTCCTATTCTCCTTCATTTAACGGAGTCTGCCCCCTTCATCTTGTGGACGGGCAGCTGTAATGAATGTCACCCGACTCTGGAGACCACCTGGTCCCTCTTTTGTGCTCTGTACCTTTCCTAAAGACGGAGACCTCTGTTGCAAATCACTTATCCTTGGGATGCTCTTGGAGGAAACACCCCCCCTTGAAGATGCAGGTGCCTGTGTGAGAGGAGAGAAGCTGGATCGTTGGCTTGTTAAAAGTTTCCTGATATTTTATCAGCGTAGGATCTTTGGCACAGGTCACGCTCACCCTGCATTCGAGCCAATTACCTGATATTTAGTTATCAGATTCCTTCGGGGACGGTCTGCTCTTGGTGAACAATTAGATTAGAGGATGCTGATGCAATTCTAGTGGCAGGAAGTAGGAGTTACATTTCTGTGCTCAGAGTTTCTATTTCAAGGTTGAGTAAGTGGTAAATTTTTTACTGAGCGATTCTAGCCTAATAGAGTCAGATTCTCAAGGTTTGCCTCCTCCCCCAACCCAACCCAGCCCAGCACAGGGGCACTTCACCTACCTGGAAACTTCAGGTTTCAGAAGTGGGTCTTTCTGTCCTTTGTGTGAGCGTGAAAACAATTGATAGTTTAAGCCATGCCCATTTTTTAAAAAAAAAAAATAGAAATGCTATACAAATACAATACAATAATAATAAATTTAAAAGTCAATCCAGTTGGGCACCATTCCCAGACTACCAACTGAGCAGAAACACAAATAAATAAAGAAGAAGAAAAGCTGCTATATAATTCAAATGGCTACAGTCTCCTTGTTCTCTGCTATTCTTTTATTGCAGATATATAATATCAAGGCTACATTATGGGTAAATGGGTTTTGTGGCCTAACCTGGAAACCTAATCACTGCTTATAATATTATTTATATGGGAGAAATAAATTTTATATTATAAACAGATGGTTTGCAAGCAATTTTTGGAGCACAATAGGCTTGTGGGGATAAGTCCACCAGGGATTTTAATCTTTAGCAGAACTGGATGCCGTGATGATAAAAATCCAAGGCCTCTTAGGATCTCCCTGTTAAGTGTTCTCACCTGAAACCTCACCATGCTTTTTGTGCTAAAGATGGCCTCACCCTCTATGTTTTCTGGTACCTGAGACTCCCTTCCCTGTCTTGCCTGAGACTAGCCACGCTTTTTTAACTCCGCTGAGGCCCAGGAAACAAGGAGGCACCCTGAGAGGTCTTATCCTGTGCCCTTTAGAAAATGGTGACTAAAGTCCTAGGAAGCTGTCCAGCTAGGTGGTCAAGCGTGTAGTTCCAAGGTCAGACTTCTGCCACTTGACAGCCACATAACGGTGAATGAGCCTGCCTGTGTGCCTTTGAACTTATTTTGTCCCTAAAGAACAGTGGTTCTCAACTTGTAGGTTCGACCCCTTTGGAGATCAAATGACCCTTTCACAGGGGTCGCCTAAGACCATTGGAAAACACAGATGTTTACGTTAAGATTCTTAACAGTAGCAAAATTACAGTTATGAAGTAGCAACAAAAGTAGTTTTGTGGTTGGGGGTCACCACAGCATGAGGAACTGTATTAGAGGGTTGTAGCATTTGGAAGGTTGAGAACCACTGGCGTAGGAGGATATAGTTGTGAGAGCTGGCTGTAAACTTTAGAACAGTGCCCAGCACCAATACTGTTGCCTCCATGCTTGGGTGGGGTAACTTATCAGGGATCTTAGGGACTACACAGATTTCTATTTATTTCGGAAGCAAACTCAATATATCAGAGTGCTTTCTGAACTTCAAACTGCAAGCTTAGAAGTATCTGAAGCTCCCTGTTTACCTCTTAGGGACTGTGTAGATTTGGAACATGTTTTCTGGGTTACAGATGGGGGAGGTGGTCTGTTTTCTTATATATTCAAGTGGCGGTATTAAAGTCTATTATTACTTTCAACAAGTTGAGCTCTATAACACATTTATAGTAAACTGAGAACAGGCTTCTTAAATACTTGCATGCACTAATTGTTACCACATAAAGAGTTTTTCACCTAAGAAAAGCTTTTTTGAAAATTTAACTTATTTTTCTTCAGGAAATCTTTTCTTCTCATTTGGACAGCTTTATTTTCTAATTTTCAAGTAGATTTCTATCTACTTATTGACTTTATCATGTAGGCATGAGATCTAATTAGGAATAGAAACAAAATAAAATAAAACAGTATTTTAGTCGGGTTTCTAGAGGAACAATGCATATATGAACATGTATGTATGTATGCATGTATGTATGTGTGTGTGTGTACATTAAATTAGCTTCACTGAAATAGTAACTACTGTCTCCTATCTGAGAACCCGGTAGTTGCTTGGTCCTTGAAGCTGGGGGCCTCAACAGTTAGAGTAATCCCACCATGGCTATCCCACAGTGAGGAGGCTGAGAACCCGGTAGCTACCTAGTCTCCAAGGCTGGGTACCTCTGCAGTCTCTGTCTGGTGCCAGAAACTTGGAAGATTCGTAGAGAGCTGCTAGTTCCCAGCGAACAACAGCGGTCTGGAAACACAGGTTCTGATGTCAGTGAAGGAATCAGCACCAGCAACAGGTGAATTAATTAAGAGGCAAATGGGAAGACCCAGAGAGCAAAATACCCTTTTTAATCTGGGTTGCTACCGGGAGGTGCTGCCCTCATTTGAGGTGGTCCTTCCCAGATCAGTCGAGGCAATCTGGACAAGCTCTGGAGAGGCTATTTACTCGGATGATTCTAATCTATGACAAGTTGCCATTAAAGCCAGCCATCCCAGATAGCAGTTGAGATCTTACAGCTTTCAGATTGATCCTATCCTGGCAAAAGGTGTGTTGTACGCAGAGTTGGGAGGTTGGGCCTGTTGGAGGTGGGACCTATTGGGGTGAGTCCTGTTGGAGGTGATGGCTGCTGGGGTGAGGCCTGTTGAGAAAATGGGGTGGTTTGGGGGGGCTGCTGGGGGAAGGGCCTGCTGGGAGGGGGGGTCTGTTGGGGTGGGGCATGTCGGGGGTGGGCCCTGTAGGGAGGTGTTTATGTTATGAGAGCTTTGTAGTCAGGAATAGATTAACCCAGTTATGCACAGGCTTGAGGCTGTGAGTTCTGTCTCTTGCTCTTGCCTTTTTCTCACCCTTCCACCATAGGGAGATGCATCAAAACTGTCTTTGCCAGGTCTGGACCCTACAACTTTGGACTTCTAGAACTGTAAGAAAAAAAATAATTTGTTCTTTACAGTGATGACCCAGTCTGCAGTGTCCTGTTATAAGAACATAGAATGGACTTAGACCATCATTAGTCCCAACAAGCCAGGTTGATGATATAATCAATACCTGACATGTGGTACTGACTGGGAACTGGGCCTAGGGAGAATCTGGTAGAATCTGGGAAAGACCTCATTGCAATGTGAAGGGTAATTCCTTTCTTAAACATATTTATTTTTATTTTAAGTATATATTAGTGCCTGCGTGTTTGTGTGTATGTACACCATGGGTGTGCCTGGTGCCCACAGAGGCCAGAAGAAGGAGTTGGGTGTCCAGAAACTGAAGTTATGGGCAGATGTGAGCCACCTGATGTGGGCGCTTGACCTGAACCCACGGTGTAAAGATCAGCAGCGGGGAGAAAACCTGGAACTTCTTAGAGATTACGTACATGGTCATGATCAAACTATGTGTAGAACTACGGACAGTGGAGGTCCTCTGATGAAGACCTCACTCGAGGGGAGTGAGGAACAAGGATTCTGAAATAGGAATAGAGGCCACCTGTATCCGTTTCCTTTCCACTGCTGTGCTAACACACCATGACCAAAAGCAGCTTAAGACAGAAAGGATTTATTTTAACTTATGTTTCCAGGGGGATTGAGTCCATCCTGGCTGGTGCCATCATGATAGGGTGGCAGGAGTGGGAAGTCAGGTAACCACATGTCATCAGGACACCGGAAGCGGGAGAGGCAAACACACACAAGAAATGGGACAAGACTGTAAACTCTCAGATCATGCCCCTCGTGATAGACTCCCTCCAGCAAGGCTCTACCTCCTAAATAACATCTCCAAACTCTGCCACAAACTAGAGAGCAGATGTCCAAGTACATGAGCCTATGTAGGACCGTTCTCATCCAAACCACCTCACTGTCCTTGCTAAACAGTTGCAAGGAGGTTGGTGGAACTATGCCTTGGTCTTGGGACTTTGTAGAAGAGGGACCTAAGGTCTCTGATGGAAGAGTTAATAAATCAAATATTGAAGGAGTTGTGTGATTACTTTTCAGTGGCTATAGTAAGATGTGAAAGAATAAACATAACCGAAACCCAGAGTTTGTGATTAAATGGGAAGAGGGAGAAAGTTTTGGAAAATTATCAGCTGTCCAGATAAAGAATGAAGAGATGTTTTTAGAAGATGATATTAGGGGCGTGGCTATGGACTGTTTACTAGAAATTACCATAGAAGAAAGGCAACCAGGCTCCAGTTCCTCAAGATAGCAGAGGATTAACCTCAGATATATTTCTTCAAAGTAGGTTGGGTCCTTCAGGATACAGCTTCCAGAGAGGTGCCCTAAGGGCCTCAGCATTCACTTGCCAGGCCACTTTGAGACTCTGTTCCTTGTTATCTGGCTCAGTGTACCCTGGCCACCCCAATTATAGTTCAAGTGGGCGTAGATACAGCTTAGACTGGCATTCTGGAGGATGCATGTGGTTGACCATCATAGCATCTACTTGCTACTAGTTGTATAGCTATGCAGAGTTGGTGAGCTAGGAGGCTATGATGGCCTCCATCTAAATATCACAGGCAGCCTGGGAGCCTATGCAGAAACCTCCTACAGGGCCAAAGAGAGAGTGCCTATGTAGTAGGAGGCCGCTTGTTGGTTCTCAGCCACTTAGCCCCAAAATTATCACACAGAAACTGTATTAATTAAATCCTTACTTGGTTCATTAGCTCTAGCTTCTTTTTGGCTAACTCTTACATATTAATTTAACCCACTTCTATTAATCTGTGTATCGCCACGTGGCTATGGTTTACTGGCTAAAGTTTCATCTGGCTCTGGCCGGGCTACATGGCTTTTCTCCAACTCTGGCCTTTCTCCCAGCATTCAGTTTAGTTTTCCCTGCCTAACTGAGTTTTGCCCTGCTATAGATCCAAAGCAGTTTCTTTATTCATTAGTGGTAATCACAGCACACAGAGGAAAATCCCACATCATGCATAGAAAGTCTCTTCTATAGCAATGCCTAGAAAGTCAGGGATGGGAAGGGGCAGTTTCTGAGACCTCAGAATCATACCACCACTAAACCCCTTGAGCTCCAGGTATAAGACCTAGATTATAAGAGCTGCTAAGTGGACTAAGCCAGTCCTAACCTTAGAGGCATAGCAGCCTGGGTGTTTGGTGATCCTGTGCCAGGATATGGTATGTGTACTTGAAGATTATTTTGGAGCCTGAAGATTTAACTTTCTCCACATTGTTGGGTTGTAAACTTACCTGGAACCAGTTATGTTTCTCTGTGCTTAGTTCTTATTATAGAATGAGAATATCTGCCCACCTGTCTCATCATTGTATTTTGGACTCAGCTACCATATTTATTTTTCACATGTCACAGCTGGAGAGGAATTTATCTCACGATGCATCATGCCTAGGCTCTCACCCATAATTGCGTCAGGTAGAGTCTTGATTTTCATTTGGTATCGGGCCAGTTAAGTCTTTGGGGTCTATTGAAGTTGAATGTAGTTTTCACGTGAGAAGGTTGTGAAGTTTTAGGGCCAGATGTGGCATGTTGTGGCTTGAATATGTCCTTCTCAAAAGCATGCTAGAAACTGAAACCCTGGTGCAGCAGTGTCGAGGGGTGGGGGTGGAGATTAGTGGAAAGCATTTAGGCCAAAAGTGCTCCACACCCATGGATGCTTACAGCCGTTATAAAATGAAAGGCTAGAGATGGTGAACTCAATGTCTCTCCTTATAGTCTCTTAACCTGCTACCTTCTTCCATGGAACGATATAGCCAGAAGCTCCTTGCCAGAGTCAGACTTCCAGTCTTGGATATCCCAGCTTCTTTAAGAAATAAATCTCTCTTCTTTATAAGTATACGGGTCTGGGTGTTCTGTGGAAGTGGATGAAGGCAGATCCCCAGAAGAGGGGATAGCAAATAGGATAGCATCAGCAAAAAGCACATATACACTGACATTTTCTCCAGGACACACTCATGCTAAGTTGACTCCAACTTCCCGCCTATTCATGGCCTGTCAAAACGGAAGTGGAGCAAATGAAGAGATGTAGGATGTCGTTAGCAGAGTGTGTGCTTGAAATCCTAGCCCATGGGGGATGGAGGAAGAAGGATCTGATGTTTGGAGACATCACTGGTCTCCTGCACTGTGATCTTGAGGCCACCCCGATGTGCATGCCACCCTGTGTGGGTTGGAGGGAGAATCTGCCCATCGGGAGGGGAGAGAGTGGCCACTAGGGACTGAACCACCTCACATGTCATGCCTAACAATGGTAGTTTCATGTCACTCGGGCAATGGATTGAGGATTCATTCATTTGGCCATTTCCTTGCTTGAGCCACAAGAATAAGAATAATTTTCCAAAGGAACCATCTCGAAGCCCCTGGTTTTGTTTACTAAAATGCGGGAGCACTAAGCTCTGCTTCCCCTCCTTGAGAAATGTGAATGTGTGGGTAACGTGCTGTTGGGAAGATTCTACAATCTGTAATATTTGAGAAGTAATAAGATACTGCTGTTGGCTGACCATCTGGTCATACATTCTCAGTCTTGCGGCTTACTTTATATATTTATTTTATTTTATTTTTTTTAACTGGTGAAGGGCAAAGAATGAGAGTTAAAGAATTTCAGAGATGCCTTTCTTACATAAACAAAGAATTTATGTTTAGACGTGCAACATGGTCAGGTTTTGTTTCATGAGGAGTGGGAAACGAACAGCCCGTTATATATAGGTTGTCTCACTTTCTTTTCAAAAATAAACTAACCTTAACTCCTAATTTGATCTACCGCTCTAAACTTTTGGTTTATATGAAAAACAGTCTCTTTGCGAGAAAGAGGAATCAAACATAAATTACAGCTCTAGAAAGAAAAAAAAAAGCCCCACAGAAGAGACCTATAGAGATTTCATATTTCATCCGTTCATACAAAACTATTTATCGAAACCCTAGTATTTGCATCTCATGCTCCCAGACGCTTGGGGATTTGCTAAAGAAACATCAAGATACTCTCTTCCTTCAAAGGGCTTAGTGCTGTCTGGGGGAGAAATGGCATGGACATATGAGACAGTTAAGTTGTAATTCAACGCAACATATGATCAAATATCAAAATGTGTGGCTCCGACAAGAAATGCTATAGTTCAGAGAAGGGAGCGATAGCGCTGCGGCGTGGCTGGTTTTTTCTGCCCACAAATTGGCAAATCGTAGCACTATTTGTATGAAATATTTTACACTTGTTTTTTTGGCAGCCTTAGGCCTTGACTTCCAGTCAGCATTAAGAGCCTGCAAAAAATATTTGTACTCCAGTCTCTGTAGAATTGGCTTGATTTTTCTCCCCTTCTCCCTTCCAGGCAGAGGAAGTGCCCTGAAACAAACCAGAGGGTCCAGAAGAGGCAGGCAGTTTTTGGACAGGCACGATCCTTTTCCGATACAAATAAGGACCCCCCAGTCTTGGTATTCTCTGAGCTCCAGGGCCACAGAGCTAGCAAACTCCTTCTGACACTGAGAGAGGTTTAATTTGAACTTAACATCCGTGACGGACAAGCAAGCCATCATGGGTCAGGTAGATTTATGGCCTTGGAGAATCGCTAATAAAAACCCCTTTGGTTCTGAAGTCGGAGGACTGGCACAGATGTAGGGGGAACTGGGATACAGATAGGCTTCTGGGGAGCCCAGTGTCTTGGTGGACGACAAGCTAAGAGTACTTGGTGATGGTGGTTAGTGAAACTCCCCAAACTTCCCGTTCTATATTTGGCATATTCAAATGAGCACAGAATCAAAGAGAAGCCACGAGGCCTAAATTGTTAAGAATTAAAAAGAGAAAGGAGAGGAAGAAGAAATAAAAATCTTTTGAAGTCAGATGTATTGTTTGGGCCCATTCATAACAGCACTGCTCCCCCGCCCCAAGTGATTGCTGTCATCGTTTAGATGTGTGGGGAATCTCATGAATCATGGGTTTTTAGTTTTCTTTTAAAACATAGGGTTGTTGACGCACCCTTACCTTCATTTTACCCTTTGCCTGGAGAAGGGTGTGATCTTTTAAGTTACTCCACATTACTCATGGAGAGTCTACATGGTGTCGCGCCATTTGAAGACAATGTGGTTCTTGGTGTGCATTCTCCCTGATGGGTTGGTGGCCCATCTGGTAAGTGAATGTGCCCTAGAGTGGCCAACACATCAAGGAAGCCAGTGATCGCAGCTTGAAAGCATCAATTTATCAGAGTATGTGGCCCTGGCCACAACCTAAGATTTATTTGGGGCATCCTCTGAGCTGGCTGACCTGGGAAAGTGGCCTTGCAAAATGTTTTTCTCGTATCTTTTGATATAATTTGGTATCTGTCTAAATAAATGTTCTGGAGCAGATGGTTAAGGAATGTCTTATTATATTCTTGGGCAGACTCTGCCCTTGAAATATTTTCATTTAATCATCGTGTTGGAAGGCACCAAACAGTCGCTTTATTATTATTTTTTTTTAACACAAAATGAATCACTCACTAGGTTGGTATTCTAGCGATGCGTTGCAGACCTAAAATGTATACAGAATATTAAGCCTTTTCTGGACTCTTCTTAGAAGGAATTTCCACGCAGGAACTCTTTGTTTCTGAATCCTGGAGAGAAGGCGATTTGGATGGATGTATTGGATGGTGTCATCTTGAGAAACAGCTTAGGGGTCTAAGTTCAACATGTTGTCAACATTTGTCCTCTGCTCCTAGACCCGACGAAACCACACCACACACACCACACACACCACACACACCACACACCACACACACCACACACACCACACACACCACACACACCACACACACCACACACCACACACACCACACACACCACACACACCACACACACCACACACACCACACACACCACACACCACACACCACACACACCACACACACCACACACCACACACACCACACACACCACACACCACACACACCACACACACCACACACACCACACACCACACACACCACACACACCACACACCACACACACCACACACACCACACACCACACACACCACACACACCACACACCACACACACCACACACACCACACACCCCACACACCCCACACACCACACACACACACACACACACACACACACTGCTATTTCTTCGTTGCTCTTCACGATATTCTTATCATTTCCCTATTAGCATTCAAAATCAACAGCCCACTGTACAAAGTGTTTCGTCCTGAAGCCGACCACAAGACAGTTGTAGTTAACGGGCATGTGCACAGCTGCCAATTTATCTATTGCTGATTTTTGCTTTGTTTTTGTTTTTTTAGGTGCACTTTTCGAGGGGACTGCACACATGCAGGGAGCTTTGAAAACTGGCTGGATATTTCATCTGGACCTAAAAAATGCCCTAAAATTCAGATCATTCGAAACCTCAGAGAGAGGGTAAGGAGAAACGTTTTTACTTGGCTTCATGGTATTGTCTTACGTAGCACAGCCTCCTTCTGGGTATAAAGAAGATTGTTTGACAATGAAATCGGCTTAACGAGAGAGAAGTCCATTCATTCTGTTGGTGAACGGCAGGGCCTACCAGATACCATCATCTGCAAGGTGCCAAGGACACAGTGATAACCTAGTCAAGGCACAGCCCCCCCCCCGACCCCATGGAATTTGCCATCTTGCTAGGTAAAGACGACCTTCAATAGTTAAAGATGCATTTTTTTTTTAAATACACCTTGATTTTCAAAATAGCGAAAAGTAAGCTCAGACTTGTGGTCAAGCAGATTCCCACAGCGTGGCTCACCGTGGGACTTGGTTTTGATCAGGCAGTCTTTACACTGTGTTCAGCCTGTGAACTAACTGTCCGTTGGCATGAAGTAACACAGGAGGACGGACAAAGTGGACAGGTCCCTTGGAGAGCTCTTGACCTGGCATGAGAGAAGGGACATGAGGAACATTCTGGAGCAGAGCTCTCCCTGTTACACATGCCTACCCTGCCCCGAGGGAGAACAGAATTCCCGGCACAGTACCTCCTGTAAGGAGACATTTTCTCCCTAATCACGACTCTTATGTTATGAGTAATTGTGCAGAGTCCCCGTCAGCAGCCAGTTAACCTGTCTGCTGCACGCTCTGTGTTTCATTTGAATGCCACATTAACAAGGAAATGGGCCACTTTCTCTTCTCACTTTGCCATTTCAAATCACAAGAACCATGCCACTTAAGATGATTTAACATTTAATAAAGGAAAGCCGGAGCATTTAATGAGTGGTAAATAATAAAGGAACCCAACTTTCCAGCCGTGACCCCTCAGAGCGCATAGGCTGACAGTGACTTGCTGTTGTCACTTTTAGCCGTCTTCTGAATTGAGGCGGATAGCCAAAACTCCAGACATGCTCCTGCCAGCTCGTTCCAGGGGGTCAGATTCAGGGTAAATGGAGTTCAGCCATCCTTACCCAGGAATAGCCAGATCTTTGGCTGGTTGGTCTGAAAAACCAGCAGACTTTGGTGCAATGTAGTAGGCCGAAAGTATTAAGATGTTTTGATATTCTCAGGACTCTGATAAGGGTTAGGATTATGCAAGGTCTTTTTCTTTTATCATTAAAAGAACCCTATGGGTGACTTTTTGTGTCATATGAAAAAGTAGTTTGTAAGTGCTACTTACAAAATTAGCTTACCGATTGAGGGGTGCTATAACTAACTCACCACTAATATGTCATCTGGAACGCTTCAAAAACATGCTTAGACCCAGTAAGCAGTAGTGGATCACACCTGTAATCTCAACACTCGGGAGGCAGAGGCAGGAGGATTTCTGTGAGTTTGAGAGCAGCGTGGCTTCCATAGTAAGTTTTAGGCCAGCTAGGACTCCACAGTGAGAGTCCACAGCCTGTCTCAAACAAAACCAAGTCAGAAGGCTTGCAGACGAGCAACCACTGGTTCTTTCTTCCCCGCCCGGAGTCCCCACTGTGGCTCACCACAGGTCGGAGCAGAGTCTTGCCACACAGGCATGACATCACTGTCCACAAGTTAGAGATGAGAATTTAGTTAATATTCAAATTTACATGTTATTATTTCACGTGTGCTGTGCATGCCACGGCATGGATGTGGTAAGAGTGCTTGTGGCGTTGGGTCCCCTCTTCCACCATGGGGGTCCCGGGGACCCAAGTCAGGTCCTCAGATGTGACTTCAAGTGCCATTACCTGCTGAGCCATCTTACCGCCCAAACATTTGGTAATCTCACTTCAGCTAGTCTTTAAAATGATCTCTGGACTCATCTCCCCCACCCCCTGCCCAACCAGGCAGTATCCGCTAGTGGCCCAGACCTTATGTGTGCCAAAGGCAAGCGTTCTACCACTGAGCTATCCTCCTTGGCTCTGGATTGATTCTTTTGAGCGTATGGCTAAGAACTCACCCCTCTTTCCCCCCCTCTCTTCCCCTCTCTCCTTCTCTCTGTTCTTTCCACTCACTCTCTGCTTTACTACTGAGCCACACTCCCAAATCTGATTCCTCTTGATCATATTATTTCAAAATATTTTCTAGTTCATGGCCGGCCATCTGTGACTTCCCTGAGAGCTTATGCCATTGTTTAAACAATACCTAAAGAGATGACAGTCTGTGGTTGTCCCCAAATCAATCTCTTAGCTAAGGTCAAAGATGATTTGCTCAGTGCCCATCATAGTCCTGGTAACATTCTAGTGACTTCGCAGGTACGGGGTGTGTGTGTGGGGGGGGGAAGCCCATAAATTACAGAACCTTTGTTCATCAGAAGAAGCATTATTTCTTTATACAAAACAGCTAGCAAATAGGATTTCTTCATCTTCACTGAGAAATACATAATTCAAAGAATTAGAGTAGTTCCTGTTGGTTCTAGGTGAGATTTCTCTGAGGTTTTTGTTTAGCGAAAAGAGCAATAGGCTATTGAACAGAATTTTCCTGTTTGTGCATGTGTGTCTCCAGGTGATTATGTGAGCACTGTGTTAGGGTTCTCTAAAGAAGCATAATTTAGAGTGGGGGGGATAGTGGGAAGGAGCGGAGGGGGTCACGTGCACATAATGAATATATACGTATATATACATAATAGGTATTAAACTGTGATTTGTTAGAACAGCTTACAGGCTGTGGTCTGAGTTGTTCAAAACTGGATATCTCCCAACCAAAAGGCCAGCGATCTGGTAGTTGTTCAGCACGAGACTGAATGTCTTCACAGTCCCAATCTAGTGCCGGAGTCCCAGGGACATTCTAGAGAGCTGCTGTTCTTCTGTCTACTTTGGAATCCCAAAGAAGCAGTCTCTAATAACAGCAAAAGAATGTCTCTCATCAGCAGGATGGATGAACTTGCTAGCAAGAGTGAGAACAAGCAGGGAAAAAGTAGAAGCTTCCTTCTCCTATCCCCCTTTATCTGGGCCACCAGAAGGTATGGCCCAGCTCTAAAGCGGGTCTTCTGACCTTGAATTCAATCAAGAAAATCCTTACCGGTGTGCTCGCTGCTCCTGAACCATGGAAGGAGCCCCACTTATGCAATATTTTAGGGAATTGGGGCATCATCAACCTGTCTGGCTACTTCCTGCTGAGTGGGGAGGCACTGCATTTTTGGGGATATTCACAGCAACATTTCAGGGGGTCTTGGTGAATCAAACCACATTCGTCTGGAATGAATCCGCAGGTTCTCATTCTCTGTGGAGATAAAAGCAGAACCTCTTTTCCAAAGCATCAAATCCTTAGGCCTGTACTTTAAAGTCAAAATACCTTTCTTCACAGTTCCCAGAATCAAATGTCTTTCTCCAGTCCAGAATACAAAAGACAACACAGTCAGCACAACAACATACATCTGTACACACTCCATACTCTGTCTCTTTAAAAACTTACTCTTTTTACTCTGTCTCTTTAAAAAAACTTCGAGGCCTAATATTCACCCTCCCACCTCCTCTTTATAACTTTCCTGCAGGCCAGTCTTCTGGAGTATGTCCCTCAGAGAACCTCTGGCTCCCAATCTCAGCAGGGCCTCCACTTGTAAAAACCTGAACTGGTCCTGTAGTCACATGGGAGCTGCAGGATCGTTTGGGGTTTTTACAAATTAAGAAGCATAGCAGTGGTCTATTGAACCTATATAATTCGTCAGAGTAAAACCTTATCAACTAAAGCTTATATGTATATAAACATGTAGAAGGTACCTGTGAAGGTAGGGAAGACATATATGTATATAATCATCTCATGTTTGTTAGGAAAAGTTACTTCTACTACTCATTTTACTACCTTTTGAAATGAGTATGGATTTTCTTAAAACAATACTGTGTTTATCTGGAATAATATGAACTGATTTAGAATATCTAAAGTACATATATATTTTTAAAATTTTATTTAGGCATGAGAACTGTTACTTGATTGTAAACATACATTATTGCACAAATACATTGTATGTTTGTACAGCGCATCTATACTGGGTGTCAGCGGCAATTCTCAGGCTGTTCTGAGTTTAAAATAGTGATGCCGACCCATAGAATAGAACCCAGAAATGAATATAAGCATTTTAAAGATCAGATGTTATAAAATAAAGAGAAATAGAAGAATTTTATTAAAAAGCAATAACTTAACTATGGAAACATTTATTTCATAATTCATGTTAAATATAAAGGTATAATTCAGGCTGATGAGATGGCTTAGCAGTTAAGAGCACTTGCCGCTCTTCCAGAGGACCAAAAGTCAACACCTATATTGAGTGGCTCATAACCACCAGCAATTATAGTCCCAGGGGATCTTCTGGCCTCCATGGGCACGCACATGTGCACACACATATGTACACACACACACACACATACACATGCACACGGCACATACTTATCTTCACACGTATACATGTCAGTTAAAAAAAAGATCTTGAAAAAATACAAAGAAAATCTAGTATAATTAAGTAATTTACATAAAAATACCACAGAAAGTGGAACCAAACCTCACATAATTTCAAGGTATGATTATTTTCTTAGCACTGACATATGTAATGACAAAGGAAAAATATTCATACAATCAGTTTACTTTAAAAACAACCTTAGACTGGAGGTATTGTTCAGCAGAAGAGGGATTGACTACATGTGTAAGCCCCTGGCTTGAACCCCAACACTAGCAATAAATACATACATACATACATAACGATGCAAGAGGGAAAGGTTTAATTAAAGTGTATACCTCTGCGAAGAACTTGCCATAGCCAAAATCCCTCAAGATAAGATAATAAAGCTGGGGCGGGGGTTGGGGGAAGAAAACCATTAAGATACCAAAAAGCAAGTGGTCAAAAGCATATGTTCTCAGAGCAGATTCGGGAAAGTAGCTATGAATATGGAAATATGTTCAACCTCGCTAGTTATGAAATAAATACAAATTAAAGTGATAATAAGTTATGCTAACACCCAGTGTTGCTGATGCCAATTAGCACAACCTTTTCAGAAAGCAATTTGGCAGTACATTTCCAAAGTAATAAATACACTCGGTTTGCTTAAATCACTAATTCCAGGCATGGAATCCGAGGGAGCAACCTGAAGGAAGAAAACCCTAAGCGTAAGTCACTCTGGAAGGAGCATTTATAGTGCTAGAAATCTGTTTGGCATTATAATGAGAAAAGTGAAGT
Source organism: Myodes glareolus (assembly GCF_982192425.1). Lineage (NCBI taxonomy): Eukaryota > Metazoa > Chordata > Mammalia > Rodentia > Cricetidae > Myodes > Myodes glareolus. The sequence goes on from NC_142051.1 coordinate 34,956,264, forward strand.
AAAATAGAGACTTGTATGTCAGCATGATGGAGTTCTGTAGAGCAGCGAGTTCTTCCGCCTGGTGTTAAAGGCCGTCTGATTGACATTGCCACTATCCCTGGCATCCCATCTGACCACTGTAGCATCCTTCCCTCTTGGTCCGGCTGTCTTTAGGAAAGAGCCATGAATTTGGCAAGGATGCTCATACTGGGTTTAGGAAGCTCTCTGAGCTGCTTGCCTGTTCCTGTCGTAAAGCATCATGGCCAAGACAACTAGTGGAGGAAGAGTTAATTTGGGCTCATGGTTCCAGGGGATGGTGGACTGGTGGCATAGTAACCAACGGGAGGCAGGGGATGGGAGGCTGAAAGCCCGTCTGGAACTGGAAGCGTGAGGCAGAGAGAGCAAACTGGAAACAGCACACAGCTTCTCTCTGAGAGCCTGACACCAGCCCCAGCACCCCGACACCAGCCCCAGCACCCCAGTAATGAACTTTCTCCAGCAGAGCTGTGACATCCAGACCTCCCCCAGACAGTGTTGCCAAGCGGGGACCAAGTGTTCAGATACCTGAGTTCTGGGACATTTCTCATCCAAAGCACTGTGGAAACCAGAGTTTCAGCTTCTTAACCACTCACCTGGCACCCAGGGTCACATACATAAACAAACCTTGGTTTCCTGGCTATGAGCTCCTCCCTCTATACCTGAAACAATATCGTGTTTCCTATGGTCCAGGTTAACCCCAACTGGCATCTGCCTCACTGTTCCTTTGACCCTGTTCTTGCTGAGGTCACTGCTGATCTTTGTAGCCAACCTATAGTCATTCTCCTACTAGACTGATTGGCAATATTCTTTTAAATTTTTATTTATTTATATATTGTTTACTTATATGTTTATATGAATGCTGGTGTTTGGCTGTGCATACCTAGAGGCCAAAATAGGACAGGAGGTTTCCTCTTCCATCACACTTCATTTATTATTCCTTGAGATCTTGCCCTGGACCTGGGGCACACATTTTCTTGGTGTAGGCTAGAAGCTAGCAAGTTCTAATGGTCCTTAGATTGGGTCCACTTGGCTTGGAGCTGGGATTATAGGCATCTGCAGAGATGCCCAGCTGTGTGTGTGTGCTAGGACCCAAACTCTGTTTCTTATGATTGTGGAGTAAGAACCCTTAACCACTGAGTCGTCTCTCCAATGCTGACTGGGAACATTCTTGAAACCTTCTCGTACTGGCTGATTCTGTGCGTTAACTTGACACAAGCTAGAGTCGTCAGAGAGGAAGGAGCCTCCATTGAGGAAATGCCTCCATGAGATCCAGCTGGAAGGCATTTTCTCAATTAGTGATCACTGCGAGAGGGCTCAGCTCTGAGGATGGTGGTCCAGGGTTCTCTAAGGAAGCAGGCTGATCTAGTCAAGGGAAGCAAGTCGGTAAGCAGCTCCCCTCCATGGTTTCTGCATCAGCTTCTGCTTGCAGGATCCTACCCTGTTTGAGTTCCTGTCCCGACATCCTTCAGCAGTGCTGAAGTGTGAGCCAAATAAACCCTTTTGTCTCCAACTTACTTTTTGGGCATGGTGTTTCAGCACAACAATAGAAACCCTAACTAAGATGCTCCTCTTCCATTGCCTTTTGCATGGCACACCACGTCTTTAGTTACTTTTCTATTACTGTGACAGACAGACAGACAAGCAAACAAACATGACCAGGGAAACTCATAAATAAAGCATCTCATTGGGATTACAGTTTCAGAAGTTTAGAGTCCGTGATGATGGACTAGAGGCCTGATGGTAGGAACAGCTTAGAGTTCGCATCTGGAGCTGTAAGAGGGAGGCAGAGATAGACATTGAAGAGGGTATGAGTCTTTAGACCCCCAAAGCCCACCCCCAGTGACACACCGCCTCCACAAAGGCTGCACCTTCTAACCCCTCCCCAAAGTTCCACCAACTGAGGCCCGAGTATTAAAATAGGTTATGGGTGCTGTTCTCACTTAAAGCACCACACACCCTCTCTTTCTTCCCCTCCCTGTTTCAGACTCCTTGCTGTCACAGCACATCTCCTTGACTCTAAACAGATATATAAGACCCAGTTTGTGGACTCATTCCTTTTTCTCTACTTTGTCCATATAATCCTATCCACTTCCATGGCTTTATATATCATCTGTATGTTTATATCTCCTTTGTGTAGGTTTTTGTCTCGTTTGTGTCTAGCCCATATCGATCCTCTGACCTTCAGGGCCAACTTGATATATCTTCTTGATGTCGTACAAGTATCTTGAACTTGAGATAAACTCAAAAGTGAATTCTTGGTCTCCCAGCCTTCCATTCCCTCAGCAAGTCCCATCTCAGCATGAAGTACCTCTGGTGCCTTCATCTGTCCATTTCCTCACCAGAATCCTTATATTCACGCCCTTTCTCCCAATCCTGTTCATTGTCTCTCCAGACTGCTTCCCGAATCTATTTCTATTTCACTGTGCTACCATAGCCCAGGCTTCTGTCATCTCTTGAGGATCTGTGGATGTCATGTGACCTCCAGTGCGAGTCTAGCAGTATGTCTGTCTGTCTGTCTGTCTGTCTGTCTATTAGAATAAACTATAGAAAGACGAGGACTGTAGCTGTTTAGCTTGCTAGTTTTTTTTTTTTTTGGTGCCTTGTACAGCATTTGGCCATGTTAGGAGCTTGTTTATTTATAGAATAAATAAGCAGAATGGTTTTAGTTATGTAAAAATTATGCTTGCGAGAACTGGAAGGAAATGGGGAATAATTAAAGAGCTGATGAAAACAGGATTTAGAGACCCATTTTTGATACTCGTGTTGAACTGATCAAGTATTATACGCACAAACATAAGAAATACATAGTTAGGCACCAGCATGATCAGAGAGAATCGTGGGGTAAAGGAGTTGGCAAGACTGAGAGTTCAGTCCCCTGTGAAGATGAGCTAGCAAGAACAGTTTGGAATTCTTTCCTATGCTTATGTCTTCTGGAGCCTGTGGTGTTGGTACATACCTGTAACCCCATGTACTCAGAGGTTGTGGCAGGGGGATCACAGATTGCAGCCAGCTGGGCTGGTAATGTATATTAGGGGCAAAGGGCTTGCCTAGCATGGACAAGGCCTTGGGTTCAACCCCCCACAGCCTGAGAGATAGGTAGGAAATGTCTCCTAGAGATGCATAAACTTCAGGCCAGGTAAACTCAGCCTAGAAGAGACTTCCTGGGTGGCCCAGGTGCTCGTTCTCCATCACAGGTGACAGGGTCATCTCTCCCTCCCCTCCAGCTTCCCACTCCCAACCCATCTTCCTACCAGGCTCCTTTCTATGCCCGACGTCAGTACATCTTCTAGCACTTAATTCCTTTAATTTCCTTTCTCAATGGGAGAGATATCTGCCTTGTTGCTTTAGACATACCGTTTGGAGAAATTTGGCTTAGCACCTTGGAATTTCAAGGCTTTTGTTGCTCCTACAAACACACTACACCTTTGCACAAAACGCAGACACTCACAAAACCCTCTTCCTGTATATCTCTTCATTTATTTAACCACACAGTAAAACCATAGCTAATTTGAAAAGCAGATTGAGCTACTATCTGATAGCATTCATAGGAAGTAATAAAGAGGTGACAAGGGTATCTTAACCCCAGAAGATCAAGAAACACCCTGTGAAATAAACCGCAGCCATGCAGATGAAAATAAAACCCTGTGTTTGGGTGGGAATGCTTCGTAATGTAGAGACACATGCTTTGTAAAATGTATGTACACATTTGCTATTTCAGCTAGATATACAATCACCTTAGCATCTTTTGGATAAGGTAATTGCTAATCTCCAAAGAATGAATAATGTCTAGGAATTCCTATGAAAATAAAGAGAAAAAAAAGGAGACATTTGCCTTACTTTACTACATTTAAAGTAGTAAAATCTTACTGATGCGGGGATAGGAATAGATCAGTAGATTTTGGAACAGTATACTTTAGGAAATCGATTCCAAACATGCTATATCATATATTACAAAAAGGATATCTTGAGGGCCGCCGGAGGGATGGCTCAGCAGTTAAGAGCACCTGTTGCTCTTGCAGGTGATCCTGGTTTGGTTGCCAGCACACACTGGGCAGATCATAGCCACATGTAACTCCAGCTCCAGGGGATACTGCCTTCTAGGTACATACAGGTGCATACACACATGTACAGTCCATACATTCAGACACCTAAAATAAATAAATCTAAAAAGTTTCCTCAAGTTATAGTCTTGGCTCAGTGGGAAAAGGAGAGGCTTTGTTGTTTAATAAATGGTTGTGATATAGCTAATTAGCCATCTGCATAAAAATAAAATTGGATTTCTATCTCATACTATATATACACACAGATAAATTCCAGATGGGCTAAAGATGTAAGTTTAAAAAATAATAAAACAGTAAAGATGATGGAACAATTTAATCCTTGTCTGTGAGCTGGAGTGGCGGAGGCATTTTATAGTCAAAACAAGAACTCCTCTACTTGATTACATAAAGAGATGCTGTATAAGGGCATGCACTTATACAAACAAAAATGAAAACAGACAGTAGATTATGAGAAAGTATGTGTCAGGAGTATGACAGATAAGGATTAGTATCTACACCATGTAGAGAGCTCTTAAAACTGATTAGAGAAACGCACAGAGCAGAAATGTGGTCAAAGACTCAGAATATTCCATTCATATGAGAACAAATCAAATAGTCAGTAAAATATCTCTTTCTACATACCAGCTCCCTAGAGAAACCCTCCCTTCTAGGCTATCGGAGGTGGGGTTTTATTGCTGGGAAGAGACACCATGACCATGGCAACTCTTACAAAGGAAAACATTGAAGTGGGGACTGGCTTACATTTTCAGAGTTTTAGTCCATTATCATGGTGGGAGGGAGGCCTGCAGCAGGCAGGCAGACGTGGTGCTGGAGAAGGAGCTGAGAGTTCTCCATCTTGGTCCACAGACAGCAGGAAGAGACAGTATGCCACACTAAGCCTGACTTGAATATCTGAGACCTTAAATCTCACCCTCTAGTGATGCACTTCCTTTAACAAAGCCACACCTTCTCCAACAAAGCCACACCTTCTCCAACAAAGCCACACCTTCTCCAACAAGGCCACACCTCCTAATAGTGCCAGTCTCTGTGAGCTTATGGGGCCATTTTCATTGAAACCATTACACAGGTCTAAGAGTGACTTCCCATAAGTCTCTAGGGGGGGATATCAGTGATATAAACCAACCACATGATACGTGTTTTTCCCCCCTGCACAGACCACAGTGACCATTGTGGGAAGCGTCTCTGCAAGACACTCGGAGTGCGTGGTGAAGAACGCAGACACGGGCAAGCTGCTCTGCCAGGGGAGAAGCCAGATGAACCGAACCTGTGCCTGCAACATTCCGAGCAGACCCAGCTACAGTAGGTGGATGCCTCTGGGCATTGTTACAAAGTCAAGAAGCAAGAGCACCTCCTGAGTTCAGTTCCTGGGGATCAGCATAGCTACCCTGTCTTCGCTCTTCCTCTCCCTCTGGTTCCCACCTGGGTCTTCACTACTGCTCCATGTCCTGTGCCAACCCCAGCACCCCACTCTCAGATATGGCTTGGGGAGAGCAGAATACATCGGCTATGAGAGTCTAGAAAAGCCAGACACCATTAGGCTGAGTCTATCCAGGTAGCTCAAATAATTCAGAGTTCAGAAGAGCAGGAAGTACCTTAGGCGGGCTGAGAAAACGGAAGTTCAATGCATTCATTCATTCATTCATTCATTCATAAGGAAGTATGAGTGTACCAAGTATTGTGCTAGGCTCCAGGCGTATGTAGATGAAAACACATTAAGGAAACCCTTGCTCAGAACCCTTATAACCTATTAGGGTTAAGCTGTAGTGTATAAATGTTGGCATGCAATGTAGTGTATAAATGTAGGGATATAATGTGGTATATGGATACTGGGAGCCCTAAAGGCACCTGGGATGAGCAAGGATCTCTGTCCGGATTAAGCATTTTCAATCTTAGAAGAATGAGAGGTGGGAGAAAAGGCTTTGATTCAAGAACTGCGAAAGGATCTATATGAGTAAGGTGAGCGGGTGCGGTCAGGGCAGGGGAAACTGGATGGTAGGGGAGATGAAGGACCATAGAAAGCTATGTGAGACCCGGGCTCTGACCTGGGAGCGATTAGGGAATGCTGAGCGGTTGAACTGCAAGTCGCATAGTCAGGTTCATTAGCAGAAAAACACTTGAATTGTGGGTCGTCAATCCCTCCCACTGGAATAGACGGCAAGCCCCATGGGGCAGGGACTTTAAAAACACTTCGAAAAGTTCTCTGCTGTGCTTAGAACTGGGTCTGGCTCAGTGTGCTCATTTGTAGTCAGTATTTAGTGAGTGGCTGGGCAGATGGATGGCAATACATGGGGGGGGGGACGGAAATGAAGGACCTAAAAACTTAGTTCCCAAGGAGCAACTAGCAAAAAAAGCCATCACAGTGGTCCAGATAAGAGAGATTGAGGACTGGGATTAGAGACAGATGGATATGAAGAGATGGCAGGGATGTCCAGGATGCTCAAAAGAGTCTGTTAAGATGGAAAAGACCTGAAAGAGTTAAAGTGATGGTGTAGGATCTCCTGGAATGTGTGGCGTGGTCATACTGGAGCTAGGTGAGGTGTTATGGACAATAGAGTGAATATTGGGTGATGTACAAGCAAATGGAGCTCACTGCTTAACTCCAGAGACTTGGGGATCCCCAGCCAAGGTTGCCAGAAGATTCGGTGCATAGTGAAGGCTCACTCACAGCTTCAGAGATGGCTCCAATCCTCTCTTAGAAGGACACCAATCCCATTCATGAGGATGAAGTTGTCATGATTAACTACCCCAAAAGATTCCATTTTGCAATATTATCAAATTGATTATTAAATTCCAAGATAAAAAAATAGAGGACATACCAAATGCTGAGACTACAGCACTCAATTGACTCTTCACTCCTCAAAAAGGAATTTTATGTATAAAGCCAGAGACAAGAGCTAAAAATAGTCCTTTGTAGCCATTGGGTCTGAATGCTTTAAAAGCACGTCGATTTTCTACCTTGTCACCACTGGACAGATTTTAAAATGCACTTCCGGTTAAATTGGATCATTAAAGATGTAAATCTTGCTCACCTATAAAATGTGACTTTAAAGTATCTGAGACCAACTTATATACTTAACCAGTTGGCACTATGACCTCCAACAAGTGGTCTCCCTTCCCTACCCTCAGCTGAATGGAACAAGTTCAGTTGTCCACATTTTGTGCTCAGCTGTCTAAAGTCATTGACAAAAATTTAGTTCATGGGCTGTGTGTGTGTGTGTGTGTGTGTGTGTGTGTGTGTGTGTGTGTTGAGATGATCCCAGAATGTAGTGAATCCTTCCAAGTCAGCCTCCTGAGTGCTAGAATTAATTATATATATGAGTCATCACGTTGAGCTTCACGGCCTTACTTCTACTATCAAGTCCCGTTTCCCATATACTCTGAAACATTGGGGAAAGGTCTTGTTTCTCCCAGACAGCCTCCTCGGTCTGATCTGGCCTTCCCAGTCACGCATCACACCCTTGGCTCTCCACAGGCACCCCTATCTTTTACCCAAATGCTACACAGAGCTCAAATGACTCCCATGGTGTTCCCTTGACTTCTATGTCTTCTTCACCTTGGCTATTTTTCGTCTTCTAGGAGAACTGTGCTTCCAAAGGAGAGATCGTGAATATTCATTTCCCTGTGCACGATTGGTGCTCTGTTAAGTTTGCCTTCTGCAGGCGTCCTCCCTGGGCACTTGTCAATTCTATGGAAATGTATTTTCCCTGGAAGTCCCTCAGTGCTAAATGGCCATGTGTTCGTTTCCATAACATGTATCAAGTGTCTGTTCAGGTGCTCCAGCCAAGAGGTCATGTCAGCCCTCCAGACCTCCTTGTCTTTAGAACAAAAGATTATCATTTCACGTAAGCCCCACTTGACGTGAGCAGAATGTGGTACGGAATTCTAGCCATCAGAGTGAGTCTTTGTGACGGAGAGCAACATCTCCATAAAGAATCCTTAGACTCTGGGTGTTGACAGAGATTTCTGTCCCACCAGGTTCTGCAGTCATTCAGTCCCAAAGAAATACACAGAGGTCTACATTAATCACAAACTGGTTGGCCTATTAGCTCAGGCTTCTTATTAACTAATTCTTACATCTTAACCCATAATTCTTGTCTGTGTTAGCCACATGGCTTGGCACCTTTCATCAGCAAGGCATTCTCATCTTGCTTCCTCTGCCTCTGGGTGATGACTGCAGACTGAGCTTTCCTCTTCCCAGAATTCTCCTGTTCTCGTCACCCGACCTCTACTTCCTGCCTAGCTACTGGCCAATCAGCATTTTATTAAAAATAATACAAGTGACAGGATAAAAGATCATTGTCCCACAGCATTTGGGAACTGCGCAATAATAATACTTCAGGAGGGAACTTAGGTATATCCACAAAATCAGGTCACAATGTCAAGACTTCCATTTTATAAGCCCAGTGGTCCATGAATTCTTATAAGGAAGAAGATAGTAATTCCTCCGTATTAGTGCTGGTCCTTGCTTGGACATAAGAGGACTTGAAGGGTGTTGCTGTGGACCCTGTACTCAAGTGATGGTCCATCTGCTCATCATGTCGGGAGGGACATTACCATATACAGGTTCTGAGACCCACCTCAGCTCTGCTGAGTCATGGTGTGCCTTGGAGTATAGCCCTGGTATTGCTATAGCCCTAAAGTTCTTGTGGTTCTGATCGACGGCTGGGTTTTGAGTATCAGTGCCTCAGATCCAGCAGGGAGGTTTAAGGAGACACTGAAAGCAGCATTTCTCTACCACTGACTTAGCATAGGTTTTACCCTCATTTTATTCTTTTGGAGTTTTCCAACCAACGGATAAGGTTTTCAAAAGCAAACAGCAACAAGAAATAAAACACCTTCATTTGACAACTGACTCCAGGGAGATGACTGAGTCCCACCCCAGGGTGCCAACCTTAGGGTTTGTTAGGTAAATACTTGCAGGGTATGGCTCTTTCTGAAGGTGCAGGGTTTCTTTTCCAACATGCTGGTATTCATATTCTAGGCACTTCTTGCTCGGTGACTTGTTTTATTTTCACGCCTTGGCCAATTACAAGCTGAGGTAGTGATCCCAGCGAGAGCATGGGATGTAAATGGGCTGTAAAATGGCTTTTCCTGGTGATTATCTGTGGGTGCCTTGGAGCTAGAATCAGGCTCAGTCTGTTTGGAGGCTTGTGCTGTGCACTGTGACTGCCTGGCATGAATGGCCCACGGGGAAGGAGCCACATACTGACTCAAATGTTGGCGAACAGCTGGCACACCCGAGCCCTCTATGTTGAAAAGGCGAGAATATTTCTTTCTTATTTTGCATTTCCAGCTATGCCTGACTATGGTGGCAACCCACCGTGAATGATTCCTTTTCCTTCCTTCCCTCCAGATGTCTTTGTTGTCAATGCAACCTTCTCCTTCCCGTCTTGGAACTTATCAGAAAGATTCAACTTTACCGACTGCACGTCATTAAAAGAGTAAGACTGGCTTTGAAATTTAAGCGTTCTCGTTGCTTTGAATTTATTTGGTTTACCCCTCAATTTCCTAAAGAACTCTTTGGCAGACTAGAACTTTCCAAAGTGCCTTTTGGAGCATGGCCTAACGGGAGCTAGGAGAGTCGCTGAGGTAATAAAGCTGTGCTCGCTCGTTCAAGCCCTAACAAGAAAACTGGAGCAGCCGAGGGGAGCGCATGCGCCGAGGGGAGCGCATGCGCCTAGGTGTCTCTATCAACAGGGAAAGGTATTCTCCCCAGACCCAGAGGACCGGGGAGGGGAGGAGTACCACTAGGCTCTCCTCCCATGATGCAAACAGCCTTGGAAGTTTGGCCAGGGCACTAAGACCTAGCATGAGGACAAGAGAATCAGACAAGTTGACGTTTCTCTTCACCAAAACGTCATATTCATTTTGCTCTCTTTCTGAGGTGCTAGGGAATCGAACTCAGGGCTTTGGGCATGCTAAGCAAACGTTCTACCACTTAGCTATCCCAGCCCAGTGTCTTTCGTTTATTACCATTGGCCCCTTTCAACTATGAGCCCTTTGAATTTGGACTCCGGCCCCCTCCTGGCTCCTAACGCAGAGAGGAGGCTGAGGAAACAGACCTTTGAGAGACTCACCTTCTAAAGCTGAGACGGAAGGAAGACTTTAGTAATGGGCTGTGTTGTCAGAGGTCTGTTTCTCGTTCTGGGGTATGATTGGCCAACAGCGCATGAGAACAGCTTTCAGCCCAACCTGGAAATGACTATAGGGGAAGTGAATTCAGACTGTTAGGTCATCTTGACCAAAGAAGGACATTGGAAGGTGACCACACAAGTCGGGGGTCAGTGATGTCTGAGAAAAGAATTTAGGGGAGAAATATAGAAAACTTGTTGTTGAGAGCCTCCAGTGCAGTGAACAGGAAAAGAGAATGGAATAGATCTTAGGGGTACAAGGAGAGTTGAAAGAGGCCTCTCTGGAGAACCCCTACTTTAGAGCCCAGGTAGAAGGAAATGACTTACCTCAGGTCCCACGGCTAGGTAAGTAAGAGTCAGGTCTCAGCTCGCTCTTCAAGGGAGCTGCTTGCTCTTTGGAAGCTGACCTGGGGCCGAGGCTCCCACCTGAAGGGAGAGCCATTTTCTGCCACCTGAAAACTACTTTCTGCTCTCGGAACGCTCCAGCATTCCCTGGAGCATATCTGAATCCCAGCCTGGGTGCCTTCCGCTGTGTGGTCGCCGCATCGCCAACGGCTGTGTTCTGCTCTGGCATCCCTTGGGCAGCTTTCCAGACCAGCCCCCCATTTTCCCTCTGTTCCTACCACACCTCCTCCTTAATTCTGATCCTTCTCTTATGCACGCTTTTCAAGCCCTCCACAGTTACCCGTGCACAATGGCTCATTTGATTGGTAGACACAATTCCTCCTTCATCTGATTGTAAAGCAAACAGTGGTGCACACACACACATACACACACCCGCCTGCCAGGTAATGCTTTGTGTCTCACATCGTGTAGCTGGCAGCAGAGCCGCTCCACAGGGTGAGGGCTTGCTGATCTGCTGAGTGGCAGCAGCAGGAGGGGAAGATCCGTCTTTAGGTAGGGCTTACCTGAGGGTGGACCAATAGCAGCCATGTTCGGAAGCAGATTCAGTGGGTTTCTGTTATCAACAGACCTGCAGGTGACCCCAGCTGCAGGTCTCCATGGCAACACTTCTGTAAGTGTGATGACAGTCCGTCAACTCACAGGGCTTCCCAGAGAAGGGCAAAAAGCCTGACTCTCTGCCCCAGACTCAAAGGGCCGCCCCTTCTCCCTCTGTCCATCCTGGGCTATTCGAAGATTTTATTAGTGGCAGTAGTAGTATTTCTATTCTTTTATGTTCTTAACATGTAGCACCCCAGAGGGGAAATCTAGAAGATGAATAACCCCATATATATATATATATATATATATATGAATTAACTTGGTTTTCCATGTTGCCAGATGCCCAGCATGTATCGGAACTGGCTGTGCTTGGTGTAAACGTGACAGAAGATGCATCCACCCCTTTGCATCCTGCGACCCTTCCGATTATGAAAGGAATCAGGTAAAGTGACGTTCGAGCTAGTACGAGGTCTTTCAGAAGCAGGTGCCGGTGCGCACCCAGCCCCACCCCTTCCTGTGCGTCTCGCTCTGATGCTGAAGGGATGTTCTCCAATGCAGGAGCTCTGCCACATCACTGTGGAGAAACCACCCAAGGCCCCTGGAGGAGGAAGAGTCAAGGAGAGTAAGAATAACAGAACCGACCAGTCTTCACAGGTCAGCCTCGACTTTTGTGTTGATAGTGGGGGAAAAGAAAATCCCCTTTGATTTTGACAGTGACGACTGCTACTTTGGGTTTCTTTTTTTTCTTTTTTTAAATCCCCATTTTACTTACAACCCAGATTCCTTCCCCAACCTTTTCTTTCAGGGGGTTCATTTTTAACCAAGTTTCACATAATTGGCTCAATACATCAAAGACTTCACACTCACATAAAAGAAATTAAAACTTTGTAATTATGAAAAATGATGCTATTCCGGTAGAAGCAGGATTGCAAAGGTGACTTTGTGGCTCACTGGGGGAAAGTGTAGCTCACAGCTGAGGCAGCCTCAGTCCAAACAAGATCTTATGGTTATACGTGCGATTGGGGCTGTGTGCGAGGGCGGGATCTAGGCAAAATATGCAAACTGCCTTGCTTAGCTTCCTTTCACTCTGCGGAGCTGATGGAACCCATCATTAGTAATGCCAGGACAAGGGCGGCTGCACAACGTGTCTGAGAGAGACACACTTTTCAAAAGTGCTGGGGCTTTTTTCCTATGCAAATTTCCCGGAATCTCCTTTTGCTTTCTTCCTCGTTCCAGTTAATCACCTAGCTCAACATATCTCTCATGTGTGACAAGAAAGGCTGTGAGCGTGTGAATAGTTGTGAGCAGGACAGAGGTGACTGTTGAGGACACAGCTCAGGGCGGGCTTCCTTCAGCTGACAGAAGTTCATTAAGTGTTTACTTGTGGTCACACACACACACACACACACACACACACACACACACACACAGCGGACAAGTTCCCTCTCTTACTCTCGTTGGAGTCTGTCAGAAACAGACAAATTAAGAACAGCGTTGGAAGACATTCAGAAGGCCCAGCTTTCCGTTTCGTGCCTAATCAGTGGCCCCGACTTAGCCGTTTGCGGCTGTTAAGGTCAGGTGTCAATACAAATAAGTAGCACCTTTGTAATCATTACTGAAAAGTTGATAGTAACTTTCGGTGAATTAAGTAACGGGCGGAGGGCCTGTGAATCCAAATGGATTATGCAGTTAATTAAAGCATTAGAGAACCTTGGCGTGCCAATATCTCTGGCCTCTGAGTCTCTGAGGCTTAATTAGGTGATGGGCTGCTTCTCTGTCCTCGGTGGTTTGTAAAACTAAGTCACAAGTGACAAGAGCTTGGATGGAGGACACAGAAGCTTTTTTGTCTTTTAATTACACACGGTGGTGGTCATTCTCAGTTTTGGTAAACTACACAGAACATCAAATTTACTGTCTTGGCCATTTTGAGAGTGCCTTTCTGCAGTGGAAGTTTGCCCTCTCTTTTCTGGTGCACCCTATCACCAGAATCCTTTGCATCCTGCTGAACTGAAACTCGACACTCATTCAATAACTCTCCCTCCCTCCCCCTCCCTCCCCTCCTCCCTCCCCTCCTCCCTCCCTAGGCTCCTGGACCCACTATTCTACCTTCTATCTGTGGAACGTAAGATACTGTGGGCCCCTCATGGAAGTGGATTCAAGCGGTTTCTCTCTTGTAACTGGCCTGCTGCACCTCTAATTGTTCCCTCAAGGGTCAGTCATGTTGTAGCATGGATGGGACTTTCTTTTCTAAGGGTGAACAAGATTCTTGTATATGTATATGACATTTTATTTATACGTTCTTCCACCCACGGGCTCTTGGTTTGCTTCCCCAACTTAGGAGATCTGGCACAGATGGTTGGAGGCATAGGTGTATGGCTGCCTCTTTCGAGCCACCGGGTTTCATTCTTGTTCAGCAGCCAAAGTTAAGACTCCTGGGTCATGCTGTAATTTTTTTTTTCTCAAGAACAACCATGCTGTTTTCCACGGTAGTTTCACCAGCCGAAGGGTCCACTAATAGCACTTGGGGGTTTCTGTTTCTCAAGGCCTTCCCAACACTTACCTTTTTTGTTGTGTTTGGTCATTACCAAACTCGCAGATGTGAGGTGTGATTTGAGTGACTTTGGCTTTCTTCTTCTTGCGTTCTGTGACACCTACACCTTTTTCCTTTGCTTGCTTGCTAGTTGGTGCCCTCTGCTGAACCCCTCCTCCTTCTCCATGGTTTTGATCAGTTAACTTATTCTTTGTCCGTTGGCTATAAGAAGTATTTCCTAGGTTTTAGCCCTGTATCAAATATAAGTATGTCATTAAAAATACTTCTGTCAGTTCTGTTTAGAACATCTGTGGGGTGTGTGCCTGTGTGCGTGCGCGTGTGTTGCTGGATCTCACACCCAAGGGCTCACACATTCTTAGTGAAACACTCTACATTAAGTTACATTGCTGACCTCATTGTATTCTTTGATACATAGACTTCTTAATTTCACTGAAGTCCAAATGGCCTATTTTTTTTTTCTTTTTTGTTTCTTGTGCTTTGGGGGTCAGGAGCAAGAAATCACTGCAAAACCAATGCGATGATCCCTTTCAAACGTCAGATTTTCTTCTTAGAGTTTTAGCTCACTTGTGCATACCTTGGCCAGTTCCTGAGTCCATCTTTGTCTGTGCAGTCAGGTGAGGTCCAGCATCCTTCTGTGTCTGGATACGCAATTCTCCCACCACCATTTCTTAAGCACCCTTTGCCTGGTCCAGTGATTATAACACCCCCACTGACCGTCATTTGGGCTTGGATGTGAGGCTTTACTTCTGAGAGTTCTTTCCAGGCCCATGGCCCTGTGTGTCTGTCTTCTTGTTAGTACCACATTGTCTCATTCTTACAATTTTTCATCAGTTTTGAAATCAGGAAGTATGAACTTTCTAATGTGTTTCTTGGTTTTAAAAATTGTTTTATAAGAAAACATTGCAGGAAGTAGAAAAAGACAAGATCTCCTGAGTAAATTGGGAGCATGGAGCCCTTGGGGGAGGGTTGAAGGGGGAGGGGAGAGGCAGGGAGGGGAGCAGAGAAAAATGTAGAGCTCAATAAAAATCAATAAAAAAAGAAGAAAAGAAAACAATGCGCGAAACTTTGACTCAGTTTCCTCTGATAGTACCACCAGCTCTGGTGCACAACCAACCTTTCTATAGTCTTGTCACTTCAAGAACTTTATGTAAATAGGATCATCTAGACGTACCCTTTGGAAGATTAGTTTCTGCAATTACATTTATCTTTATGGACGCATAAAAACATAAAGAGTGTCCGTATTCATGGGGTACCACGTGACGTGATTACCTGGAAATTCAGCCGAGCGCTTGTGGGTATCAAGAACGCTGCAGAGCCGAGCAGGCAGCGGCCTTTGTAAATGTCTTCAAGAGAGGAGGAGGATGTAGCCGTCGCATCTTGACTTCCTGTACGGAACCTTCCTGTGCCTTCTCAACTGTGAAACTGTGGTTTTAAAAGTCGGGACACCAAGAGAGAAGGGCGAGTCTGAGAATAATTCGGGGCCAGGTTTGCCTTGGGTGCTTCTCTTTGGATTGCCTTTCTACGTTTGGAGAAAGATATTTTATTGATACCGAAATATTTGCTTTAAATAGGTGACTCAGAACAGGATCTCGGGTTTGGCTGTCAGGGAATGGTGCGCCGGTTGGCATTGGAGAGACTTCCTGTGCTCTGTGAAACACTGCTGTCTTTCATTATCACGAGAATGTGAAACCTTCTGGTGTGCACTGTTGGTTCCCATGTCCGCTTCGTGTGGCGGATCCAATGGTTCAAGCAGAGCAGCCACTGAGAGCTTTTCTTGAATGCATCTGCGCACATCGTCCACACATCAAATGCTTCCTTGGGCACTGGAAAGGGAGCAGGCGCCATCTGAGGCTGAGCAGGAGTCTATGATTCCTACAGGAAGTTAGGGCGCATCTGTTAGATGTTGTCATAGTGACTGATGCATACCACGTGTGGTACCCAAATGAGTCAAGTCCCTCTCTGGCCATCAGTCCTAAGAATTTTATCCATGGGAGCATACATAGCAATACATGATTTAAATATCTGTGTATAAATAGATGTACATATACTTAACTATACATGTAGATATATGCATATAGATATGCATATAGGTGCATGTGTATATATGTATATACATATATAGGGCAGAACTGAAAGTACAGAAACTCAAATCCTGGCTATGCCCAGGGTCTCAGTCCTTCCTGTTTATCTAAGCCCAATGCCTGGAGATGAAACACAATCAATGTGGTTGGTTAAGTCTCGGATGGATGGATGGATGGACGGGCTGATTGATGGTAATGACATGTCAGTCACCTTAGAGGGTCAAGAAACATCTAGACAAATTATGACAGAGGAGTGAGTGTGTGAAGAAACCACCGTAAGTCAAAGTGTGGTCATGGCCAGAAGATCCAGGAACTCCTCAGTCATCAGTTTGTCTACACAGAAGAAGCAGGAGACAAATAATAGCATGCAGGGGAAAATGAGCTGGGGGCTGTATATGGTGGGGTGTATGGCCCAGACCTTAGCGGGTCTGGTCTTCTTTGGTGGCAATAAAGCGCTAGTCACTACATCGATTTTAATGCCTGGATTTGATCATCTGAGAATGCGGTGCTCATAAACGAGAATTCCTGGTTCAAACCCAGGATGGTTGCCCTCACCTTTTCATGATCCTAGGCTTAACTTGATCCAGGGTACCCTGACCCCGAAACAGGAGCCATCATTGGTCAGGGCCTGAACCAAAGAAAAGCAGGAGCCAAATTGGGAAAGAAGCCCCAAATCTCTTCTGGCCTAGAATGAGGACAACTATTTGCCATAAAAGCCAATCCTAACCTCTCTCTCCTGAAACCATAAGACTGTTGGTCCTGATACCCGAGTGGGTGGCCACCTTTCCTTTCATTTCCTAACTGTCTTTTATCTGGTACCCTCACCTGTTGAGAGCAGGTGTGGCTGCCCCTCCTGCTCTCAGGGAAGGCTGTGATGATCTGTTGTGATATAGATGATTTCTGGTCATGTTTTTTGTTGTTGTTGTTGCTGGTTTGGTTTGGTTTGGGCTTGTTTGTTTTGATTTTGTTTTATCCCAGACAAGATCTCACTATACAGCTCTGTCTGTCACTATGTAGACTAGGAACTCACTGTGTAGTGTAATTGGAATTTTCTTTGGACCATCAACCAGCTCCCAAATAAAGATACAGAGACTTATTATTATGAATGTTTGGCCTTATCTTATGAATGTCCCATAACTTTTTAAACTTAATTTAACCTGTTTCTATTCATCTACATTTTTCCTCAGGGCTTTTTACCTTTCTTTCACCCTGTATGTCCTACCTTCCTGATTCCTTCATGTCTGTCTGTCCGGTCCTGGCATCTCCTTTTCTTTCTTCTTCCCTAACCCCCCCAACATAAATTCCTCCTCCTATTTACTCTCCCTGCCTGGAAGTCCCGCCTACACTTCCTTCTTCACTATTGGCCTTTCAGCTTTTTTATTAGACCAATCAGGTGCCTTAGGCAGGCAAGGTAAAACAGCAACACATCTTTACACAGTTAAGCAAATATTCTGCAACAGCATAGAATAAGCTGGCCTCAAACTCACAGAGATCCACCTGCCTCTGCTTCTAGAGTACTGGGATGAAAGGTGGTGCCTTGCCTCTGTGGTCATCTTTATTTTTTCTCACTACATGCTTCTTAGCATAGGGCATAAATCAACCACGTCCATCTGTCCCCTGTTCTTCAGGAGTCTATATTCACCTCCTTTCCTTTTCTGTGGATCCTCCTCTCTTCCTCCATGACCTTTGAATGTGTGCTTTAATTTCTCACAGGCAATACCAAAGGGACCCTTTCCAGAACCTTGCCTTCAGAAGCAAAATTAAATTTAAGTTAGACTTTTTTTTAGTAGCTTCTATGGACCTAACACTGTTCTGCATTAATTCCATTCAGAGGGTGTTTGTTGAGCAAAGATTATGTGTTGGGCAAGCCCAAGACAGACCCACAAGGAACTTGCACTGTCAAACTTAAAATGTTTTGGAGTGAGGAAGTGAGATTCTTTGTCATAAAAGAGTTGAATATACGTAACAGGAAAAGCAACTAGAAAGAATGCCAGAGGGGACTAAGTAGAGTGGTGATAGCTAATCATCATTGGGACCTTGCTGTGTCCCAAATTCAGTGTTTGCTTATTTAAGCTTCACAGTACCACATTTTACAGGCATAGACATTTTGCCTCAAAACCAAAATGTAGACAAGAAATTTGAACCCAGGTATCTGATTCGAGAGTTTGCACTTTTTACCACATAATGTTGATGCCGAGAGCCTCTCTGAAAGGAAGAACCTCTTCAAGATAATGTGGGCTTCTCTCAGGATTAGACTGTCAACACTCTTTCCCATCTGTGCCCAGGCCTAAAAGGGTGCTTATTCTCGTGGAAGATGGAGGATAGAGGGGCAGCTGAAGGTGAGGTCTAAGAGAAAGAGCAATCCCCAGGAAAGGTCAGACATCTTCCCCAAGACAAGGAGAGCAGGCAAGGTCCCAGATGGGTCAGGGTAACCCCAAGGAGAGTGGATCAACAAGAATCCCATGTTCAAACAGTCTTGGCAGAAGGCGTGTTAGAAGCAGGGTTAAGAAAACTGTCCTCTCTGGCCCCTGGTCACTCAGGCCAGTTCTTTGTGGTGACATTCAGGTTCAATGATAATTCAGGAATGGCCTTGGCAGCTCCACCCTGGGCTGTGTCAGCCACACCTCACAAGTTAGTCCCCAGATCACAGAAGCGAGTCTTCATCTCACGGAACAGAACATAGGTTCATTACTGTTCTTTGGAAGTTTCCCATCTATGTCCTGAGACTTTACTGGCCTTTGGCAGTTCCCAGAACCCACTAGAAGTTACACCCCAAGTTCTCTGGAGCCTGGGCTATGCCATCTATGAAGGGGGATTTCCTTGGGGGGGCTGAGCATCAAATCCATCGCCTTGTTCATTGAACTCTCTCATTACTCTTTGATGGGATTGTATTCTGCTCCTTTCTTTCCACGTCTCATTCCCTTTTACACTTCCCCATCTCCACCGCTGGTCCCCTCTCTGCTCACTTTATACATATTATTAATATATTATATCTCTCCTCTTCTCAGTCATTAATGAAGATGTTAAATAATTCTAAACCAAACACTCACCCATCGGGCCCAACAGGACACTTTCCTTTAATTAGTTGTACTACCTTTCATCCCTCATGTCCTTTGACTTCAGGTTTCCTACTGATTTGGAATCCATGTGACTTTTTTTTTTTAATCCAGTCCTGTTTGAACTAATTTCATGAGTGCAAATCTGAGGGATGTTTTACCAAGTGTTGATTCAGGTCCAGACCTACAGAGAGCTTCACTATATTCAGATTTTCTTCTCCTAACAGATTAATAGAGTGCAGCTTGTTCTTAATAAACTGCACCTTCCTAATGCACCTCTTTCTGATAGTCTTTCACCCATGGTGATACCTTCTCCACTAATGTCATGGTAATTTGAGCTGAGCTGGTGTCAGACTTGACAGAAGGTGCGTGTGCCACCAGACTTCATCCTCACAGACTCTTTAAAGGGGAACTGTTGAGGACAGGCTAGACACTTTCCAACAGCTTAGTTGGAAGATAAAAACAAGCAGTTATGGGGCTGGAGAGATGGCTCAGTGGTTAAGAGTACTGACTGCTCTTCCAGAGGACCCGGGTTCAATTCCCAGTACCCACATGGCAGCTCACAATTGTCTGAAGATCATGTTGCAGGGAATCTGACACCTTCACACCAATGTATATAAAATAAAAAGTCAAATAAACCTTTTAAAAAAGCAGTTATTCCACAGACCACCTAATTAAGAAGTTTTCAGTGTGCTTTCTTGATGCAAAACAATGAGAATCCTGAGCTTATTTTTTTTCTTACAAAATAATTTAAAATTTATCATCACTTAAAAATAACCCATTTCCAAAGTGGAACTAACAGGAAGCGGACCATTCTGGGGTTGAATTCATTAGTAAAGGGTGGTAGGCTGGGGTGGTTCCAGTCAGCAGGGTCTTGGTTTGGTGTATGAAACCTTGGATCTAGGAAGGAGCTTCGCTGTAGAGCTATGAGAAGTCCTGGCTGTCTCCAGCCCAATTATGGTTTTCAACCATAATTTTCCCAACCCTTCTGCGTGAGTCTGAGAGCTGGTTACATCACGCCAGGCTATGGATTACCTTCAGAGTACACAATCAGATCGAGAGTACGGAGGGTGAACATGTGGCGGGAAAGATTGTTCTTTTCCTTTATGTCTTCACTGTATTTTTAAAGTTATCAGCAAATATAACAAGTATTTCTATGAAATGTTGCAGTCATGAAATATCGCTTATAACTGCTCTATTTAAAATCTAAAAGAAAAACATTTTCCTATGTCTTTTCATTATCTAGGGGTGAGGTCATCTTGGTAGCTTTTTAGCTTTCTAACTAAGATGAAGAAAAATTCTCCAGGCAGACAAATGAGCTAATCTGACCCTCTTTGGAAGCAAACTGTGAGCATCTGCTTCCACAAGATAGGCCAGGCCTGGACACGGTCCTAAATGACCAATGGAAACTTTCTCTAAACAATAACGTTTTTCCAATGAACTCCTTCTGCTGTAGGAAGGCTGGATCTACTCAAGAGGAAATAAGGGGTTAGGACGACCTCATCCTCTGACGCTGTTTCTAGAGCCACGAAAAAAGCAAAATGCAATTGGTCTTGTTTCAAAGAAAAATGTTCTCTAGTTATAAGGCTCCCATTATCTTCCGCTGTGAACACAGAAGTGACATGTGCTTAGCATGTTTTCCATTTTCGCTTCAGCAGACGGCCGCAGTATAAGCGTAAGAGGCACTGAGGAAAAGAGATGACTCGGATGTCCATGGAGTGCATACAGTGGAAGAAAGTTATGAACTGGGAGCGTAGCTCAATGGGTAAAGCACAGGGACTGTAAGCGTGAGGACCCGAGTTCATATCCCCCAAGCCCATGAAAAGTTAGTACGGTAGCGCTGACCTGTAATCCCAGCACTCCCAATGTGAGATGGGAGGCAGAGTCAGGAGAGGCCCTAGAAGCGTGTGCAGAAGCATCAAGGTGGAAAGTGAAGAACAGCACCCAAGGGGGAAGTTTTCTGACCTGTAACAAACACACACACACAGAGAGAAAGAGAGAGAGAGAGAGAGAGAGAGAGAGAGAAAGAGACATGCATCTGCATGCGCAGTTTAAAAAGATTAAACACATACATGCGCGTATCTTGCGTCTCTAAGAAGATAGTGGTCTGTTATAGAGCGGGGGTATAAATTGTCTCTACAGCAATGGTTCTCAACTTCCCTTAAGGCTGTGACCCTTCAATGCAGTTCCCCATGTTGTAAAATTATTTCCGTTGCTGCGTCATAAGTGTGATTTTGCTGCTGTTATGAATCGTAATGTAAATAATTTTAGGCAACCCCTATGAGTCTTTCAATCCCCAACAGGGTTGTGACCGACTGATTGAGAACCACAGCTCTACCAAGAAGCAGGCAGTGTCTGTCTCAGACAAGCCACACAGTCTCTAGTGTTATGTTATGCTGGAAGCAGCTGGAGAAGGCATACACACATACATACATACTTCTGGATAATAAAATGGGAACCTCCTGTGCTTTTGTATGTTTGAAATTCTATTCTTCTTTTGACATCCTCCCCACCTGCCCATGGGGCATCCAAAAACAACAGACCCTGGGCTGTAGTTTGCTAGCTCTTGATATACCCCCCCAGACTCCAATCTGTCCTCATCTAGCCCCGCCCTTAGGACCCTATAGAGAGCTCTAGTAAGTACTTGATCATTTGGCTGCTGCCTACAAAGCCACACCATAAGCCTTCTCATCCAACACACTTGACATTTGTAAGGGATTTATCTTGAAGTCGTTGCTAATCCCCCCATCCCAAGGACCACTCTAGCAGATCATTTCCCCCCATAAAATGCAGTCAAGTATCACAGAATAATTAGAGTGACCCTTTCGGGCTCTTAGTGACTCAATAAATACAGGGCTAAAGTCCTTTTAAAAAGTGATTAGAATAAAGTCGGCCGCAGAAATCAGTTCCCGGCCACGTCACATCATCACTATGGTGACATTAATGATGAATTTACCATAATCTGCCAAATCAGTCCATAGCGATAATGAGTGATGACTGTTGGGCCATATAGCACCCGTGTTTGCCAAGGGACCAGACGAAGATGCTGTTTGTTTCAGTGGGCTCCTCAGTGCAGCCAATCAGCAGGGCTGTTCTAAGGGGCCTTAGAGTTCACAGCAGTCAGCCACTGCAGGGGGGAGTGGCAGGAGGGAGGATCAGGCAGGTGCTAACTATCACAGACGCTGGACCAATGACTCAGTGTCCTCCTGTTGGACTTTAGGCTCAGCATGGCATGGCTCAGTATGGCATGATGGTGCTTCTCCGGACTTCCAGTTTCAAACACGAAGAGCGTGACCATGAAATTTAGGCATGCTAAGGTCCGCTCTACTTTGTATTGGCCAGAATCTCAGAATGGAGAGGATCTGTAGAAGAGTCAGTGATAAGAAGGAAGGACGGTAGCAGTTAACGGAGAGCTGTAGGAGGCAGCTGGATTGTTTGGTCTTGAAAAGTGAAAATGGAGGCCGGAAGGGATGGCTCAGTGGTTAAGAGTACATCTTGCTCTTGCAGAGGATCCAAGTTCAGTTCCCTGTCCCAGTGTCAGGGTCTCACAACAACCTGTAACTGTAGCTCCAGGCAACCCAACACGCCCCTCTGGCCTCAGACTCACCCCATCACACATACATAGAAATTAGAATAAATCTTTAGAAAGGAAAAGGGCAAATGATTTCTGCCTTCTTTGGGGTTTGCAGGGGAAATTAATGAGACCTTGCAAATGGAGAAGTGAGGAGATGTAGACCTGGATGAGAGGGAAGTTAGGTATTAGGTGTTCCCGTGGCACTCAGTCCTGATTATCGGCCAGAGAAAGCAAGAGTCATGGGTCAGCAGGATGTAGTAACTGCCAGGCACAGAGTACATAGTTGTTCACAATGGATCAGGCATCTAACTTTTTAATACGGAGTGGCTCAGCTGGTAACCACTTAAGACAGACGACCCCACCACCACCACCACATTGGAACAGTCTATTTGAAACAAACAGAAAATAGAAACAACTTTCTAGGGAATTAAGTGTATCTGGATTGACATTTGTATCATCTGAATGATGAGTCTGGGGCTGGTGACCTCCATTGGGATGGCACCTTTACCTTCTCCGCACTTGGCTCAAACACCATGAGCCTCAGGACAGGGTAGGGCAGGGAGCTCTTCCTCAGCTCGGGTGACGTGGAGTGACAGCTCACTCCTCGGATAGAATACCGGGGCTCGCCAACGGTGATGAACACAGACTAATTGGTTTCACCTCATGCTGTCCCGTGTTGAGAGACAGGAATCTCCAGCCCTCTTCCTTGAATTCATTGATTTCATTAAACACTATCTGCGCATGTTTGCAAAACATAATTTCCTAGTGAGCTCTTCGAACCGTAGCACATCAACAGATTTTTATGTATGTATGTATTTATGCCTGGGGGGGGGATGGTGCCATTTTGTAGCTTTGATCTGCTATTTTCATCTTTCATTTTCAATAGGTCTTCTACATCAAGGCCATTGAGCCACACAAAATATCGACCTTAGGGAAAAGTAACGTGATAGTTACTGGAGCAAACTTCACCCAGGCGTCGAACATCACCATGATCTTGAAAGGAACCAGTACATGTGACAAGGACGTGTGAGTTGAAACACTAATAATGGCTCTTCGGTCAAGTTAAAACCCATGCCAAGGCAATGACGGTAGACTTTGGTGCTTTCCGATGCCAGACGATAGTTTTAAGCATTTTCTAGAGAATAATTACAATAAGTCAAATATTTTTAACAATTCCTCTGAGGTTCGGGTGGAAGACCCTGCCCTGTTGTCCCTCCTTCTTCCCACCCCAAATCTCAGTCCACAGCATCTCCAGGGTGTTGACAGTGGGAGCCTTGATTGATTTACAAAGTGAGGTCAATTATGTATTGAAAGGAGCGAACTTACAAATACAGACGTGGGTCTTGGAAACTGCTGAAGACTTATGGAGCCACTCTCTGTGTGCTACCTGGAGTTGGAGAAAATGAAAGTAGAAATGTTGTTCAGTGTACCTTTCTTCTTCTGACTGGCCTGGTGTTCACTTCAAATATTTAAATTACTGGGGCATTTATTAGTAATAAAAAAATACCCCAAATAAATACCAGGTGAATGTGCCCCTTAAAGATAAGATACCTGATTTCTTTTCATCCTAACAATGAAAAAATATTCAGTTTTTCATTAACATCCTTAGGGGAAATATTACATCTTCCCCAGGGGGAAAATACTAGCATCGTGTAATAATAACACCCTGACAGATAGCTTTAGTTTTCTGCTTACTAACTTTTATAAGTTTGGGCTAATTTAAAGTTAAAAAAAAAGTTGCAATCTACATGAACCATAATATTTTCGTCATGGAAATGCATTTAAGACAATCCGCTGAAGCATGATGTTTTGGTTTTTAACTACCCAAACAGATTTGTATAGCACTCTCTCCTGGTGCGCTTATTTAGTGAACTTTCTGTTCAAATGCACTGGCTGCACATCACAGGCCCCTCCCATTCCTGCAGCAAATCTGGGATACCCACGGTCTTGGTGGGGAAAGGCGCCCGTCATTGACTTCCCTCTGTACCCGAGCGAATCAACACGCATTAAAGCCTGTATCTATGCAATGGAGGTATCTGATGTGTGCCATTTATCCTGGCTAAATACCTTATTGCAAAAATCTTTCATTTTGAGCGGCAAAATCTGTGACGTTAGACACCTGTGCGTTCAATGAAGGCAATCAGCCTCGCTGCAAAAGAAGTTGTTTCCGGAGCGTTACCCTGTTTCTGACTCTTTATGCCCTCATTTCAATTCTGAATGCATCCTGAGATGCCACAGTTATTAAATTAAATGACAAAGAGACCTTTCTGTGTGTAGCGTTCCCCTAACCACATCTGCATGGAGAACCCAAGTTCACAAGCAGTCGCTGCAATAACCCAGTTAGTCTCATGCCTGAGCCCATGATGACCCCAAACTCTTTTAATGCGGACTTTTTAAGTGAATGACTATTTTAAGTGGCGGGGGTGAGAGAAGTGGCGTGATTGAATGCTCTATATTCCCACCTTTTGCCTTCCAAAATTTATAAGCAGGTTTGTGTTTAATGATTTTTTGAGGACGAACGCCCTAAAGCGTTACTTTAAATAAATGTAAACCTTAAAATACATACATCTGGGGCAAGGTACATACAAATGGACTCTGGTATCTTTCGCATTTGCTTTCTTCAAAGGTGTGGTCATAGCATTACGGTTAATAATCACGCACATAATATCCTTCTAGTCATAAAAACAGATTCTCCCGTAGCATCATTAAGCCTAACAGATGGCAAATGCAACTTAGCCTGAACATGTGCTTTAGAAAGTCATAGACACAAGAGTCACTGCAGGTAGCAGAGGGACGACATGGACAGCTTTGGTCTGGAAGCTCCTGAGGGTGCCAGCTCCATGCCCATTGATTCTGGGACTTTGGGGTTCCTGAATCAGGTCCTCTGCTCTCTGAATGGCAGAACTGTCAGGTCTGCCTGGGGTCCTGCCCCATGGAACTACTTCTTTAAAAGAAAAAGGTTTTAATTATGGAAATATCCGCACATATAAAAAAGATGCATATAAGTAAGCCTGTTTACAAAGTTGAAAATGGTGGACATTCTTCCAATTGTTTCTTCTTTTTCTCGTGGGGGTAGGGCAGAGGACATAGTGGCTGGAAAGTCTTAAAAGCAAATCCCGACACCATGTCACTTCATGGATCCTTCAGTGTATCTCCAACAAGAGCAGTCAGTACCATGCTGCTCCTTGAAATCAGTCATCATTTCTTAACTTAATGTAATGCCTCTCCTTGCCCTGGTTCATTACGACTTTTGAGGGCAAAGGTAATAGTTCTCCTTCATTTCCCACTTCTAAAAGGAATGCAGATCAAAAGCAGACAAGGCATAGCAGAAAGAGAAGCCCTGCCTGAGGGAGCTGTACCCCACAGGTGGCCCTTGCTGATGCGGACACTTGTTCGGATAGTTCAGGGCCATCTTCAAGCGAAGTTCATAGGCTGTCACCTTAAGTGGTCAGTGTACTAAGTGTCTGTGTCCTGATCCCTTTCTAGGATCCGGGTTAGCCACGTGCTAAATGACACCCATATGAAATTCTCACTTCCGTCGAGCCGGAAAGAGATGAAAGACGTCTGCATTCAGTTCGACGGCGGGAACTGCTCTTCGGCGGGGGCTTTGTCCTACATTGCTCTGCCGCACTGTTCCCTGATAGTCCCTGCCACCACCTGGATCAGGTACTGTCGGGACCCACAAAGGGCTTCTCTTCTTCAGGAGGAAGGTCGTGTGCATGAGATCGTGAGCATCATACAAATCCCCCCAGCCATGGTAGCTGCCCCTAAATCTCCCCAGCCGTAACAGCTGCACCTAAATCTCCCTTGCGGGGTCCCTCCCGGAGAAATGCTCGCCACCTGATAAGCTGGTTGTCATGTTGTCACTTAAGCACCGTGAGCACGGCCTGTTTTTATTTCACCGTGGCTACCGAGAAACTCACAGCTCAGACGTTTTGTTCGGCCACAGTGACTGTTCTTAGCCCAGGCGGCTACTGTGCCTTTCTGTACCAGGTGCCTCTCCTGCTCGTGACACAGGGCTTGTCTCTTCACAGCTTTTACTTTGTAAACGTTTGGAGTCAATGCTTTTGAATGCTTTGGGAGAAATACTGAGGCCTGCACGCAGCCTCTACATTCCAAAGATGCTCCTTGAGAGGTAGAAATTCCAAAACAAACTCTTTCAGATAAATCCAATATATTAACGGGGGAGGGGGAAGTCTCTCCCTCTCAAATTTAAATTCACATTTAGATTTTCGGAGTATAACCCCAAAGAGATTTTCTTCGTCTCACACGACGTGAAGTTAATTTTCCAAGTACTCTCAAGATAAAAAACACTGACAAAGCATTGAGGGAAAAAAATGAGAAGGGAAAAGAGAAAATAAAAACCCTCATGTTCTTATTTAAGAATAATGTGGGAGGTGGCTGTGTTTGCTGTTCCTTTATGGCCAAAATAAAGAGCTCGGGCTGGGCAGCTTCAACAGCACAGAGAATTTCTTCTATGTTATGGAGCTGAGTGTGAGGAAGGTTAGCCCCTTCTGAGAAGTGAGGAAGGTTAGCCCCTTCTGAGATGTGAGGAAAGTTAGCCCCTTCTGAGATGTGAGGAAGGTTAGCCCCTTCTGAGATGTGAGGAAGGTTAGCCCCTTCTGAGATGTGAGGAACGTTAGCCCCTTCTGAGATGTGAAGAAGGTTAGCCCCTTCTGAGATGTGAGGAAGGTTAGCCCTTTCTGAGGTAATTTGTCTCTGCCATGTTTTCAGGTACCCTCCATCTAAGGCTGTACCCTAATGTTTTTTCAGAACACCGTGAGTCCTATCAGATTAGGGTCCCTCAGTGAGCTCACCAAACTTTCATTATCTCTCATACGGCCTTATCTCGGGTCAGGAGATGTAGTTTAGTGGTAAAATATTGCCTAGCACGTGTGAGGCCCCGGTTCAATCCTTACCATTATCCCCTTCTCTCCCCTCAAAATCTTCTCTCTACCTACAGCCTCCTCCTGAGTAACCTGGGGGTCAGAGCGTCTGCACGCTCTGGAGTGGTATAGCGTGGATTGAGATGTCAAAAAACAAGATTCTTGCATGCATCCATCCCTCTGCTCTGAGACCAAGTATAAAAAGTAGACCGGATGTGGTACTTACCACATAACCATGGTGTATCTACTGACCTGGTTAAATCTTACAGAAGCCCTGAGAGACCAGTGGTGGGTTGGCTCTTAGGCAGGGGTGAACCGAGGCAGGAACACAGTTCAGACAACAGACCCAGCTCTCTGACAGTGGGTTCAGGATACATTCTTTCCACCACAATATTTGGCTTCTCTCACATGCCACCTTTGTCATCATGGCTGTGCTGAGCCCATGGGTCTCAACTGCTTCTCGTTTTTGAACTTTGAGCAAGAAGTAGGTGCCGCAGTCTGAAAACAGTAGACTATGCTCGGGTTGGTTTTTTAGTGACTGAGGTCGTCAGGTGGCCATAGGGGCCCTACCACCTTGTATCCGGAGGGCTCAGGACCTCTCTGTGCCCTGCATGTATTGGCCTGCTTTTGTCTATCTCCTGGATATCATCAGGAGTCCGCTAGTGTTGGACCTGATACATTGAGGTCCCTGTCTGGGGACCTCTGAGAGAGTCAAAGCTGCGGACAACTGTTTACTTCACACCCAGTGACTTCTTTGATGGTGTCTGGTACCACCTTGAGAATAGGTGAAGTCACTCAGTGGGGTTTTGCTAAGATTTATGTATCCTCCCCTTATGCTGAAACCTTGTATCTTAAACAAGAAGGCAAACTTCAATGTCGCTTACCATTTCACATTGTCCAACCTGTTCTCCATCTCACTAAATAAAATATAATTGGTAGGTTGGGAGTTTGATGGTGAGAATTGTTAGAGCGGATCATCTTCAGGCAGATTAAACAATAATCGAATGAGATTTTGTTCCCTGAGATGCTCTCAAGGCGCAGCAGATGATCTGGGTATATATGGCAAAACAGCACAAAAAAGCTCAAATTCTATTAAAGAATTTGGGCATTTTCCCAGAATTAAAATAGGATCTGACCTGCATTTTCATATGTTATGTGTCTTAAAAACCATGAGTCTGTACCCAACACCATTTAAAGGCTTCTAAAATTATCTTGCAATTGAAATTGAAATTAGTTAATTGTCTTCCAAAGATTACTAAGCTCAACATGACTTGTGAATCATTTGATGATTTTGGTAAGTATAAATTGCCTGTGGCTTACCATTGTCTTTGCACCTCTTGCAGCGGTGGGCAAAACATAACCATCATCGGCAGGAATTTTGACGTCATTGACAACCTGGTCATTTCACACGAGCTAAAGGGAAACATGAATGTAAGTGGAAGAATCATTTTCGCTCACAATTTTGTTTTCCCGTCCCTGAGCTGCGTACGTGGGGGCTATATTTCATCTCTACGACTTTGGCATTCTCATCTCCTGTTCCTTTATGATATGCACTGTCTGTCCTGTGACAGAAAGCCTTCATTCTTGGAGTTAATTGGGGTTGCCACACAGGAGGAACCAGAAACGAATTTCATCTGATAAGGCCTGTTACGTTCCCCCTGTGTGAGATTCGGGGCGAGCCATTTAATGAGATAATAATGCTTTTGCATCTGTGTGAAAGTCCTTGTGGATGGTTGAGGTGTGATGTTCAGAACCTGTGGAGAGTAGGTGGTGGTGGCCCAACGGGTGGAGGTCGCTGACTTGTTGAGTAACAAAAATGCTCTTGTCCATTGTCTCTGAGGTCACATGTAGACACTTTCTTTTGCCTTCGCCCGTGTCCCCAAAGTAGAGGCAGACTGTGCAGAATGTCTGGTCCCTATTGGGACTCGGTTCTCTGAGAAGAACCTAGAGAGTCTCCCAGGAGCCTATAGGTGGAAGCCATGGGTACCTGAGGAGCGGTGAGGGACCACAGCTGCTCCTTGGCCCCTCTAGATATGCTGTCACTTGTAGGTGCTTCTTGATTTCTCTTCCTTTTCCTTCCTTCTTTTCTCTAATGTGAGGGAGTGGCCTTTCTGGGCCGCTTCCTTTCAGGGACAGCAGAGCTGAGGGTGCCAAAAACTTTGTCCCATTGGCAACCACCAGCATGTGTTCAGAAACGGGAGGCATATCAATCCATCTTCCTTACCGCCATTTCTTCCACACATCCCCTTTCTGACACACTTCCTGGCCAGTCCCCAGCCTCACAGTGTAGTGTGTCTGATTCTGGCCAATTCCCCATGAAAGGACCACATTCATTCGTGACCCTCGACCTGAGGCACAGCCTGCGGCAGAAGACCTGGAGATATGCTCTCTTACCCAAAGCATGTCCCATTTACTGAGTACCTACTGTAAGCAAAACATTTGGCTGGCTGCAAGAACAAAGGGGAAATGAGCTACTTCCCCCCTCCCCCACCTTCCTGAAGGAAGATGGCAGACCTGCAGTGGAACTAGACAAGCAGGGCAGGCATTGGATGGTAAGCGCTAGGTCCTCTGATTCCTTCCAGACCAGAAAGCCCGTGAGTCCCAGAAGGAAAGGCATGATGTGTTTCCCACCGGAAGTATGTGTGGATGGAGTCGAGACAGCAAATGGAGGACTATGGGCAGGGGTACACAGGCAGGCAAAGAGGCAGGAGGGGGGTGACTGCAGGCACAGAAGACAGGTTCCTCACCAACCCTTGGCTGAAACAACCAAGTTGTTTGAAACCTAGAGGCTGTGCTCGAGTCATGATGCGGGTCCCTGAGAAATGCGTAGGGACGTGTGAGAGAGAATCATGCTAAAAACATCACCCTTCGTTCGGCAATTGATCCCCCAGTGCCCCTGGCTCTGTAGGCAACTGAGGAGCTCTTGAGGGACTTCGGCAAGAAGTGATGAGTATGGGTACCATTTTATCGGTGGTGCTTAGGGTAGTTTGGAGAGGCAGCAACTCAGAGAGGATGCTCATGTGCAGATGATGCTCAGGCATAGCTGAGACATGTCCAAGTGTGACTGAGCCATTCCCAGGCCCCTGTGGAGCTCTCCGTTGGACCGCTGTCTGCAGTGAGGCTCTACTGGACTGGTGATGGTGAGGCAGGTCATTTTGACATTATTATTGAAGAGGAAGTGGGGCCAACAGTGTAGACGAGAACATCGGGGGTGGGTGAAGGAGGGATGCCTAGAATCTGCCGGCAGTCTCACTTCCAGGGCTCGAAGAAAATCGGATGACCAGAGGTGGTGGCTGGGAAGTTGTTCAAAAATAGGGGTTGGTCCCCAGTACAAACAGGTGGGGTCTTAGGAATAAGGAGCTAGCGTGACCCTGTTGCTGGTCCTTCTTCTAAAAAGTTGGTAAAAAGCCAGCATGGTGGTGTTGAGGCCCCTACTGAGGAAGCGGGGGTGGGGGGGCGCTGCTGTCCAGTGACTTTTCATCCTATCACAAAAGGGCTAAGGCAAGGAAGAAGGCCGGAATTTAGAAAAGTGTTGAGGTTAGGGAGGGTGTGCTTGCACAGGTGTGGCCATCTCTGCCTCTGTCCACTCGCCTGTAACTCCAGGATTAGAGAAAGTAAAGGGAATGGTTCTCCCACCTGACACATCAGGCAGTCTCCTCTCCACCCCGCTGTCCGTCCCTTCCTTTTTATCTTACAGTGCTAAGGATCAAACCCAGGGCTTCAAGCATACCAGGGAAGCCCTCTGCCACCGAGCCACACCCCCAACACACCCGCCAGCCTCTCCTTACATTTCCTGCAAGGTTTCCCTGCCTGTACCCTTGCAAATGGCCTTGTATTTATGGGTTTTCTTTGTAAATAAACCTGCTCAGAAACTGGGCCAGGCTTGCTACTTCCGCTCCCGTGTCTGTGCCCTTCATTTCTTAAGGGACCTCCTGCCCTTTGGCTTTGCTTTTCTGTGATTTCTTGTTATGCCTGAAAAGCTGCTTCCTCCTTGTGGTTAGGGACTTCTGCTAACAGGGAGCCTCTGCCAGAGCTTTCTCTGCTTAGGGCCTCTTGCTGACACTCTGCAGAGGCTCCTTTGACACACAGTGACTCAGCCAGGTACGAGCGAGTTAGCAGCTGGCCTTGGCTCTCAATTTCCACCCCAAGTTTCCAGGACTCAGCCACCTTCGTGCTTTGAGCCCAAAGTGTTTCCTTTTCTGTTCATCCTGCTTCTCTTTGCAAAGCATCCACTCCCTCATGACGTCACCTGACAGCTTTCCTGAATCCAATATCCATGACACTATGTGTTGAGTATGCTAGCATCCTGTGTGCATGCCTGTCAGACCCTAAGCGCTCTTGCAGATAGAATCTCATTCATGGGAGCCCACGTTTAATTGAATGAGTTTTTAATCTCAGTCCGTTTCACTGAGGGTTAATTTAACCCTGTGAGAGTCGCAGTGTTACTAGCCTGGTTTTACAGAGGGAAAACCAGAAGTTTGGTTCCCCGGGTCCTTTGGTGCCTAACGGGCTCGTTCTTCTCTCTAGGTCTCTGAATATTGCACAGCAACTTCCTGCAGGTTTTTAGCCCCCAATTTAAAGAGCTCCAAGGGGCGTACAAATGTTGCCGTGAAGCTAAGAGTCCAAGATACCTACTTGGAGTGTGGGACCCTGCAATACCTTGAGGATCCTAGATTTACAGGGTACCGAGTGGAGTCTGAGATTGACACAGAATTGGAAGTAAAAATTCAAGTATGTTTCTTTTTTTTTTTTTTTTGGTGTGGGCTATTCCCAGTCATGGGCTGGAAAAGTGTGTGCATTTCCACGTGGGCTCTGAGTCCCTTGTCATCATCATGTTCATTGCAGAAAGAAAATGACAATTTCAACATTTCCAAGGATGACATTGACATTACTCTCTTCCACGGGGAAAACAAACAGTTTAATTGCAGTTTTGAAAATATTACCAGAAACCAGGATCTCACAACCATCCTGTGCAAGATCAAAAGCATCAAGAATGCAAACAGCATCGCCACCTCCTCGAAGAAAGTCCGCGTAAGTCGCCTGGAAGCCCCACCTGTTGTCTTGATCCGCGCCTTGGTCATTCCCTTCCCGACCCCCAGATTGGGATGAAATCATAGATCCTTAGATTTTTTCTTTCCTCTTTACATGAGAGATAAACAAAGCTGATCCTGCAAGTCCAAGCGGAATCCTACCAGAATAGCAGGCAGATCCATCCATGTGCTTCTTTGAATGCCAAAGCTTTGAACACACCATTGTCTGTAATCCTAATGAGCTTTTGTGCTGGCTGGACCGTTAGACCATAGCATCTGTGAGCAGCATCCCAGACCCACTGATGCCTGGACTATCGTTCTTTCTCTAAATGCAGAGGTGGTGTGTCTTAGCGGAAACCCAAGCAGAAGCCTCTTGAGCACAAGCAGGGTGGCACTAACTTCTGTCAGCAGCCATTAAATAACCCATGGTTTGCAAGTGGCTTCCTCTGCTGTGGTCTCCCTTTCCTCTGTGCTGGCCACCTTTCCCAGCTATGACTGAGGACCCTCTGAGAAGGGAAATGCCCGGTGTTGTTGACTCTTTCCAATGGGAGAGGCTCTGTACAGTCTATGTAAAACACACCCTGTGAGACAGGGGCTCTGGCTCAGTGGTAGAGTGCTCGCCTGTGGTGCGCAAGGCTCCAGGCTTAATCTCCAGCATTACAAAAAGAAGAAAGAACAACACTTTGCTTTGTGGTTTTAAAAAAAATTGGCTAAAAGACAAGAAAGAACTTACCTAGTGGGAGGCAAAAAATGAGTATGAGCTCATGTCCCTGCTGTGTCCCTAACAGCTGGTGGCCTTAGGTAAGGAATTTGACTTCCCTAACCCTCCTTCCCTTTGTTTATCATTTTGGTAAAAGAGGTAGTATTCATTACAAAATCAGCAACAGCTGATCCCACAAGGGCCCCGCCTTCCACGCTAGTCAGAGTGCAGCACACACTTGCATCCTCAGTTTGCAGCACAGCCCCCAAGTGCCTGTACTGGGATTCGAACCCAGCAGAGCAGAAAGCAGACAGAAACAGCTGCCTTCCTGGAGCTTCTCAGTGGAGACATGCGGCAAAGAAGCAATCTTTAGGGAGGACAGTGAGAGGGGGAGGAGAAGTTGGTGCTGTCTTTCCATCTAACTGTGGAAATGTGTGCCGTTCCTACGTGGACACACTGGACAGAGGGAAGTACAGGTTCCCAGGGTCCTGAGGCAGAAACCTGCCAGGCAGGTCTGATTGGCACCCAGTGGGTCAGCTCGGCTGAAATGAGAGGAGCAATCCCAGGAGACTAGAGAGTTCACAGGGAGGGCCAGAGATTATTAGGACCTTTTAGCCATTGCTAGGGGCTTGGTGTTTGATTCTGGGCATTTACTAGATAATAAGTATAGGGATGGGGTGAACTGACATCCTATAGGACAGGACTTTTGGTTCTTACCATAGCCCACCTTAGGCCCTGTCAACGTCCCATTTCAGAGATGACAGAATGAGGCATGGTACAGACTAACAAGACCCTACAAGGAGAGAAAAGCTAGACCACCAAGACGTGGTATCAACCCAGTTGTTTTTCTTGGTGATTCCTTAGGGCAGCCTGGGTCCCACAGGGCTGCCTTAGCACATGTGTGTGTGTGTGTATATGTGTGTGTGTGTGTGTGTGCGTGCGCGTGAGCGTGCGCGCGCACATGCGCGCGCGCCGCAACCATGAAGAAAGAATGCAGATATATAGTTTTTCCCATTTCAAGTGTAATTCCCAAGTTCTTCTTAGCCCCCTGACCCCTCACCCTGCAAAAATCAGAAAGTGGAAAAGGCCCTCAGGGATCAGCTGGTTATTCTTACCAAACATATTTTCACCAAGAGGGCAGCATTCGAAACCTTCCTGCCTGGAAGCCCCAGGGTGGGAGACAGGGCAATGGAATCACTCCTGTGGAGAAAGGCCAGGGCGCTTCTGCATCTGTGTTAGCCCACCTCTGCGGTGGTAAGCCTCAGGACAAAGAGGGCCAGCACTGGAAGCCTACAGACCCCCACCACCCCACGGCTTCTGTGTCTTGCGGGAAGTCTATCGGGGCAGGACAGTGCACCTGCCTATGGTGTGTGCCTCCCCGGGGGCTCATGGTGCCAATCTGTCCCTATCAGGTCAAGCTGGGAAACCTGGAACTCTATGTGGAGCAGGAATCGGTTCCTTCCACGTGGTATTTTCTGATCGCGCTTCCCATCCTGCTGGCCATTGTCATTGTTGGTAAGTGCCCTGTTTCTGTTTGTCCGGGAACCTATGCCCCGAGGCTTCTCCGTGGGCAGGCAGATCTTCAGCTTTTGGGAGCGCTTTCGTTTTTCATTAACTATTAATGGATGAAAGCCCAACTTATACTTTGTGAGAGGGGTAAAAGGTGCTCGTCGAGGCCTTCCTAGCGAGTTCTTAGGGTACACAGTAACAAAGAGCTGGATTACAAGATGGTACCGTGTGTTTGAGAAATATCCAGCTGGCTCTCAAAGTTCTGGGGACCATTTTAAAAACAAGTCCATACGAGGGCACCCAGGATTTGGTCATCTCATCCTGTCTCCCCAGTCCACCAAGCACCACCATGTCCCATTTTTTCCTGGGGGAATCAGCTTTTGCAAGTGTATCTGTGTTTCCCATTCCAACATGCTCTTCCTATGGACACAGAGGTGCCATACCAACTACCACTGGATGAATCCAGCCTACTAATGTTTTATTGGGTCCTGCGGCGAGGTTTGTTTTTTTTTTTAACTGAAGACATTGACATTTCAAAGTTAGGGTAACACTTTTTAAATTATTGTTGAGGATTGTGAGATGTCTCAACTATCGGATCCCAGTTGTACCTCACATCAGTTGTTAGAGCCTCTCCACCGCTATGAAGACGGTGCGTGCTCCCTGGATTTTCGCCACAGTCTCTGCTGCCTGGTGGGGTCTCTATCCATCGCTCTACAGCTGGTGCCTGCAGCCATTTTGTGTGTGACCTTTTTATTCTGTTTCTTCCCCTTCTTTCTCAAACGATGTAGCATTTCTTCATTGCCGATTAAGTACACCTGGTGTCTTTCTGCCCCTGTAGGGGCCTGGAGGCAAGGGCCAGCGTTTCCTTGGCTCTCCTTCCAACTGTTTTCCTTTGCTCTTTCTGAGCACTGGGTGCGATGTCGATGACTCTAGATCAAGAGACAAATTAAGGGCTGGTGCTTTCCTTGGGCAGCTCATGCTCTTGTGAGGGAAGATATACGTGGGCCGTTAACTGGTTTGGGTAAATGAATTTGCTTTTCAGAGATCCTATTTTGCCTTGTCGGTGATTACTTCGGGTATTTTTTTATACTCTTCACCAAGTTGTCTACCTCTGTCATGTATTTACGATCTAAAATTTGGCTTGGCATTTTAATACAGTCTTGGTTGGCACAGGCTTCGATGAAGATTGCTTGTGCAGATGCCGAGCTCTGCGCTGGGCACCTACTTCAGTCAAACTTGCTCAGCTCTCTCAGACTCGCCAGATAGCTCTGGCCACTTTGTGACTTCTAGAAATTTCTGGTCTCTTCCCAGACTTTGAAGAGGTCATTTTTGACCTTTTAGGTAATTTGCAGAACCTCTCAAAAAACCACCCCCGTTCTGACTCATTCTAGGGAGGATGTGTCGCCAGCAGCTACAGTAAACCTACCCTATTCCTCTGTCATGCCATTAGGGAAAACACTAAACACACTTAGCCTAAGCCTGCTACCAACAGAGCCAGGAAACCCACCCTGCTGTGTGGATGCACCAGCTCCCCTTGCATGCTGAGCCAGGGTTGTTCAAAGTAGCTTCCTAGAGAGTCATGATCCCATATGATCTTCTTGGAAAAAGGGGTTCTCTGGCTGGGTGAGTTTGGGCTTTATGGAAATGCACAGTCCTGATTATAG
This sequence comes from Myodes glareolus, assembly GCF_982192425.1. Taxonomy (NCBI): domain Eukaryota; kingdom Metazoa; phylum Chordata; class Mammalia; order Rodentia; family Cricetidae; genus Myodes; species Myodes glareolus. Next base: position 34,992,467 of record NC_142051.1, read on the forward strand.
GAAGCACTGTTGAGGCGGTGGCAAAGTCTGGGAAAGAATTCTATGTGACTGTGTTGAGCAAACATTGTCTGTACTTGCTAGTAGCCATTCCTTCATGTAATTGCTTGAAGAAGAAAATCTCTGTGTGTGTGTGTGTGTGTGTGTGTGTGTGTGTGTGTGTAGGGAGGGATGCTCAAATACCGTAGCACACATGTTGGCAGAGGACAACGTGTGTGTGTGTGTGTGCACATGTGCGTGTGTTCATCCGTGTGTATTTACCCAAATACCATAGCATACATGTAGCTGGCAGAGGGCAACTTGTGTGTGTGTGGATATGTGTGTGTGGATAGGGACGGATGCCTAACTACCATAGCACACATGTTGCTGGCAGAAGACAACTTTGTAATGCTGACAGGGTTTTTTGTTTATCACTGGACACTCCAGTCCCTGTCTCCCATCTTGCTGTAGTGTCTCTGACTATACATGGATTCTCATACTTGCACAGCATACACTGTACTGACCAAGCCATTTCCCCAATTCCATTTGTCTAATATCTGTTCAAAGACGAGATCCTCCTGGGATAACGCAAGAGAGTTGCCAACTGTTAGTTCTTCGGGTCGATGTGATATCTTGATTGACTGCTTGTAATCTCTTCTCTGTCTCAGCTCTTGTGGGTAAGGCAGGCAAGCCCAGAGATGCTAAGGGATTTGCTCAGGGTCGCACAGGCAGTAAATGAAGTGACAGAGTGGGCTTTAAACCTGAGCTCCAGGATTCATTCCTTTGACTACCCAGACTGCACGGTTCAGAGTCCTGGCGGGGACCAAGGCAGGCAGTCAGCTGTGGGGGCTCCCGATGACTTACTTTATGTCACCCTTTCTGAACTATGCAAGTTAGGCTTCTGCAGCCAGGACGGACCTGCGGTTCCACCCTGCATTTGCAACACTGCTTTATTTCTCCAGAGATGTTTAGAGATGTTGAGAAAAGAACGGAACAATATAAATGGCCAGTGGCTGGAGGGAAACTCGGCGTGTTTCATTACTTTCCAGTCAGCTGGGATCTTTGGTTACAAGTGAAGGTTATTTGATTTCATTTTCACTTTAAGAGGACTGAGTGGGTTTTTTCCCTTCTCTGTTGTGTTTAACACCTTCCTCTTTAGAGCAACCTCTTATGGAAATGCCCCTTTAATAAAATCAAACTCTTATTTTTCCTTTTGTTTTGGTGGCAGTGGAGGAGGAACCAGGGCCTGGGCCATGCCAGGCCAGACCCCTGGCCCTACGATGGATTTTTGCCAGCTATTCCCTACTCTCCATCTTTCTCCCTCTTTCTTTTCCTTCATTTCGGTGTCGCTCTCCCCGTCTGACGCAGCGTCTCTGTCTCCTCAGTGGCCGTGGTGGTGACCAGGCACAAGTCGAAGGAGCTGAGTAGGAAGCAGAGCCAACAGCTGGAACTGCTGGAGAGCGAGCTCCGGAAAGAGATACGTGATGGTAAGCGCGGAGATTTTGTTTTCAGAAAAACAAGCCCCCTTCACTTTTGTCTTCATTCTTGCCCTTATGTGGAGAGCGCCCCATAATGAGGACCATTGGTATAATAGAGAACTGAACAGCAGGGTATGGGCCTGGCTTTGTGTCTGTCTTCAGCTCCTTCTCTGCAGCCGGCCGAGTAATTATCTATTGTTTTATTTTTTTTCTTTAATGAAAACCAAGGTCATACTCGGTGTTAGACAAAACAGCAGAGAATCTTATCCAGTGTTTGTGGAGTGAAAATGTGGCTCTTGGGATTCTGTCTTGCAGGGTTTGCCGAGCTGCAGATGGATAAATTGGATGTGGTTGATAGTTTTGGAACCGTACCCTTCCTTGACTACAAACACTTCGCTCTGAGAACTTTCTTCCCTGAGGTAAAAGAACATTGATCATCATCCACAGGTTGAGCCTTGAATAATAATGCAAGATCCTGCCTTAAGTTCAAGCCGAGCAGGGAAGAGGACCATTATTAATTGCATTGATTAGGGTAGAAAGAAGCAACAGGCCAGTGGTGATTCCTCTTTGCCTGGTAACAAAAACCCAGGACAGTCGGAGGTTTAGAGTGATGGTTTTTGCTTTATTTTTTTTTACTACCAGTTTCGAACTGAATTCGTTGCTGGGAAGTGAGCTAATTCATTGAAAGATCGATCAATTGCGGGCTCACCAATTTGTTATGTTTATCTGCCTGACTTGCACGGCCGCTCCTAGATTAGTCACTATTATTTCTCAATTGGAAACGGAAAGTGGTACCGTCAACAAGGAAGAAAGTGGACACCCAGGGAATTTGAGTTGATGGCCGGCATTTCTAGCCAGGTAGAGGTTTTATGGTCTCTTCCCGGGCAGTTTTTCTTTAGTGGATCAGTTTGTAGCTTCCTCGTTTAATGGATGCCGGTATATGAGCGGAGTTGGGGGCTGTTCTAGAGCCTCAGGAAGGAGTGTGTATAGTGTGCAGTCGTGCATAGCGTCCTTTGGGTTACGGGCCTCACCTCTGTCCTGACAGATACTTCTATTTCTTCACCCACTGAGTCTTCATTCACCCTCCCAAGCCTTTGACAAAGCACTCACCCATTCTGTCTCATGGCTCAACATCTTGATACTTCAGCTGTGCCGCATTGCTTCGGTGACCCCAGAGAGACCCCCTCTCCCCTGCCTTGGAACACATTCATCCCAATGACCGTATTTAGATCCAGGGCAGTCAGCAAAGTCAGAAATCTCTTCAAGCCATGGGAAGAGCTTATATCACCTTGTCTGAAGCACCTTGACTCCGTTTGGCCAAAAGCCTGGGAACACAGGCATAGGCAGGAAGCAATTTCTAGCTTCTCTCCCATTCTAGCAGTGGGCACTATGATATATAATATGTTGTCAGGAGGTTAGGACATTGCCACAAGACACCTGCTATATTGGGGGGGAGGGGTGCTAAGCCTTGGGGTTATAAATCAAGAAGACTACAAATAGGCCAGCCTTTTGGCTTCTCCGCCAAGAACACCAGGCACCAAGATTGGCTGTTGGCTGCCTCGTCCGTTTGCTGTACCTGGGGAAAGGAGGGAAATTCAAGTCCATGAGTCAGGGCGAGGCTCACATTGCGAGCCCCAGTTCCCAGCTCTCTGAGATCCCCATTAAGAATTTAAAAGCAATAAAATAACAGAGATCTTCCAGCATCGAGATGAGTTCTGTGTGGGCTTCTACAGCTAATGATTGCCCTTGAGTGCTGAATAGCGTAATCCGTGGCCTGAAAAGGAAATTCTCCTATCTTCTAAAGTCAGTAATCAGGGACAAGGCACAGTGATGAGTGTCCAGGAACACTGCTGAGTGTCTCCAAAGGAAAGAAAAGCCAGCATAACATGACGCTATTTTAGGGCAAGAGAGAAATAGTCACGAGGAGCTGAAGTGACTGATTTAACTCAGGGTTCAAGCGTAATCTTGAAAGGCAAATGGAACGCCGGAAGTCAGAGGAGCCATTAAGAGAGAGGACCCAAGAAGTAACCACCAGGGATTTTGCCAAACTCTCTGATGGAACCCAAGTCAAAACCGAGTTTATAGTAAAAAGTAATAAGAGGGAAGAAGGGAAAGGCCGTGCCCCAAGGCCAGGCCTCCTGCCACGCGCCTAGGCAGCAGATGAGGCCAAGTGTTAATGAGACGCTTAGATGATTGACCTGGAGCCAAGTGCTTGGCCCTGGAGCTTGGGTGCTCCAGAGAACTTGGTTGGTCAGTTCCTTCAAGACGGCAAAGGAAGAGAAGGCCCAGATAGCCGCTGCTCCGCCTGCTGGTTTGTGTCTGAGACAGTTTTCCAGACAGTGCGGCTGGCCACAGATTCCCAATGTCACAAAGAGTGACCCTGGACTTCTGTCCCTCCAGTAGACAGACTAACTTCTGTTCTGAAAACAGAAGAGACCGCGTAAACAGAATATCTAATCTCTAAAGTGGAACAAAACAATGAAATGGGGAAAGGACCTTGAGGCAGGGAGCCAGGGAACTACTTCAACAGAAGGTCGAGAATGAATTATTGGGCCACTGAAAGACTCAGAAGGTAAAGGCATTTGCCACAAAGCAATAAGAATTATTGCCACTAACAATAAGAATTCAGTCTCTGGGACTCAAATAGAAGAGAACTCACTCCCAAGAGTTGTATGTACACACACACACACACTGGCATGCCCTCCCCCTCCCCCATAAGTAAATGTAACTACCAAAAGCTGTTACAACTGTGTGGGCCTTGTCCTTAGGGGTCAGCACTGGGTGGGCCTTACCCTTCGGGGTCAGCCCTGGGTGGGCCTTATCTTTACAGGTCAGTTGCTTGACAGAGGTCTGACATTCCCATAATCTCCCACCACCATTTCTTTGAGTCCATTCTTTTTCAAATGCAACGGAATCTCCCAAAAGATGAGGCTGACATGCGCTGGCAACTATTCGAAGAGGTTTCCAGAAGTCACAGGTGTTTCTGGAGCACGCAATAGTTACTCATTACATCCTGGAGGCTACACAGCGGGCACAAGCCCGAGGGGGTCTTCAGATTAGCAGATAGCATCTCTGCTTTATTGAAATGGACTTGAGTATTATAGCAAAAATACACTGTTGGCTTCCCTTGGATGTTACGAATAATAAACGTGTCTTCTTCCTCTCAGTCAGGTGGCTTCACACACATCTTCACTGAAGACATGCATGTAAGTCTCCCAGTTTTCTTCTCTAGCCCAGTGGCTGTCTGGCTTTCTGTGTCATCACCGTCATTGTCACCACCGCTATTATGACTTTCAATTTTTATTGTGGATTTTTTTTTTGGATCATGAGTTCAATATTAAATCATTCATTGTCTTGGAAAACCCATTGTGGAGCTACTTTCTTTCAAGTTGTATACTATATACTAAGATATGTTAACTTATGTATTCTACTGTTATATTATTATGTTGGCTCCCCTCCCCCCTTTCAGAATAGAGACGCCAATGACAAGAACGAGAGTCTCACAGCCTTGGATGCCCTCATCTGTAATAAAAGCTTCCTAGTTACTGTCATCCATACCCTTGAAAAGCAGAAGAACTTCTCGGTAAAGGACAGGTACGTGCTAATACTTTTGTATTTTGCTACGCACTTAAGCAGACACATTAAAACCTAAACGCCCGACAGGTATGACAGCACGTGTCTTTAATCCCAGCACACCAAAGACAGACTTTGGTCCATGGTCCAGATCTTCTTGCTTCTATGTCTCTGTGAGTCTGAGACCATAACAAATTCTAGGCCAGCCAGGCTATGTGGTAAGACTGTCTCAGAAACAAACAAATCCCCAAGCTACTTGTTTACCTTTGCTTCTTTCTCGAAGGGCTGGTTATCAAGGGCCTTGTAGATGCTGAACAGATGCTTTTCACTGAGCTACACCCTTAGCCCTCACGCTCCTTGTTCCCAAACCACTGCCTGAAACGTGGCATGCACCTTCCCAGAGCTGTTGACAGGGTGTTTACACAGCCAGGCTGTCTGCAGCTCAGATCACACCAGCCCAACACCAATTCTGTCTCAAAGGCTCACATATACGCACACACACGCGCGTGCACACACACACAACACCCTGTAAAACCCTGAAAAAACCCCCAACACCAAAAAAGAAATGAGAAAATTCTCAACCAAAAAAGCAGAACTGTTATTTTTAAATTTAAAAGCACCGTAAATTTTTGGGAAAGAGACTCACTTCTTGTTGCTAGAAACGTAGAAATGTCCCAAAGTTGAAATTGATGCGGTTTGTTTATTGTTTCATATACCCATCAGACTGGCCTAAAAGTTACTATGTAACTGAGGGAGATTTACTGATCCTCTGTCTCTACCTCTCTAGTGCTGAGATGGCAGGCATTGCCACATCCAATATTTGCCCTGTTAGGGATCAAAACCAGGGCTTCATGTATGAGGCAGGCACGAGCTATGTGAGTCCTTCGGCCAGTGTGTAATTTTATGACGTAAGGACAGAATTGGTTGGAATCTAAACAACACAAAATGGCTCCTCAGAGGACAATCCCCTACTGCCGGCAAGACTCCATGGAAACTGGTGACTATGGCTCACCGGGGCTCTGTTTTTAAACAGGTGTCTGTTTGCCTCCTTCCTCACCATCGCCCTGCAAACCAAACTGGTCTACCTGACCAGCATCCTGGAGGTGCTGACCCGGGACCTGATGGAACAGTGTAGCAATATGCAGCCCAAGCTCATGCTGAGGCGCACTGAGTCCGTGGTGGAGAAGCTCCTCACGAACTGGATGTCTGTCTGCCTTTCTGGTTTCCTTCGGGTAGGTGTCACGGGGCCCTGCGGGGGTCAGAGGTAAGACAATAGGCAGCTATTTTTAGCAGGCGCTGGTGTCTTTGTGGATCTGAGTCTAGAATGCTCCACGGTGTCAGCATTTAATTGTACTTGATCTTGAGGCTTCCAGATTGTACGGAAAATTAAAAAAAAAAAAAGAAAGATTTTTTTGTGTGTCGCTGTAATTCATTTAGGAATCTCTCAGGTAAGATTTTGCTATGTGAACTCATCCTCTTTGTTATTAATTGGCATTCCTGGTCCTGCCAGCCCATTCTGAGGCCAGGGAACATTTCAATGCTGATGAGCACAAACATTTCTTGGGTCCTCTACAGCATGCTTGAAATACTCATTACTTGCCAATATGCTGACAGCTAATGACGGTCCCTTCTTCCCAGGCATTCGGCATTAAAGCAAATCCCCAGTGAGCCTTCTGTCCTCAGAGTTCACTTTCTTGAAGTGACTATGGAATGTGGTTGAATTTAATTGCATCTTAAAATCTTTGTGAATGCAAACTCTCTATGGTTTCCATGGTTAGCAGAGTGGGCCTGGGAGCCCAGGGCTGGGTCTGGCACTCAGACAGCTGCAGCCCTTCCTTGGCATGTTACCTGTGACCTTGACAAAAGATGGGGATTGCTGGGCTCATTTAAACACAGATGAGAACGTATATGCCGTTGCTCAATACTAAGCAAGAACCCCATAAATACTATTATTATTAAACATTAAAATGAAAATGAGGGTATTTGCTGGCACTTGGTCTTTGTTCAGCTCTCTGAGGCCCTGCTATGGAAGGTTCTTACTCTTTGATTTCTCCAGCCATCCAGAGTCCAGCAGAACGGCCATCATTGTGTATTTGCAGCTAGGTTAGAAATCTAATTAAACTCTGAAGAAGATGCACGGTTATGCCACAGGTTTTAACGGGGCTGCTTAAGTTGAGATCCATAAGCAGCACTTTAAATTAGGCTGTGCCCAGTTTAATGTTTAATGCAATCTTACGAGTAGATGCACATTTAAAAAAAAAAAATTTACCGACTCTTCCCATTCCCAAGGCAGTGGCCGTTTATCAAGATTAATGAAATCTGCCTTCTTTTCTGTTTACTTGGTATATGTTATCTGCTCTGGGGAGGTGTCAAGTGGTTATTTTTGGGGTAAACCGCTTTTGAGTCTCACTGTGGTTGGGTGGGCCACAGCTGCTGCGAGTGCAGGTGACAGGCCCTCTCACCAGGCCCCCAAGTCTTGGTCCTCAGCTGGCCCTGCTAAGTCAAAAGCCCTGGGCTAGTGTCCACCGATCTCTTCTGTGAAAACTCCTTCAGGGAATCCCCGTGGCTGTTGTACATAATCCCCAGAGGTAGCAGAAAAGAAAGCACAGGCCCTGGGATGGGGGTGGGGGTGTTGAACACAGAAAGCTTGCTATCTGTGGCTGTGTTCCCCAGCTCCCTAGCTGCCCACCTAGCTGGCTGCCTGAATCCCTGGGGTTAGTGCGTTCACTGTAGGCATCGTGGTGTTGTTTTGCTTGTTTGCTTGCTGGTTTGGTTTGCATCCGCTGGTGTGGCTGCTGGTTTGCTGTCCACTTCCCACTCATCTTTACACCAAGCTCTCAGGAATGGCTCTCAGGCACTCCTTAGAAAGGAGTGAAGTGTTCAGAAAGTCTGGGCTCCAAGCCCAAGCAGCCCCCTTGAGCAAAGCATTCTGGGTCAAGATTTCTTCTCTGGGCTGATTCAAGAGTGTGTGGAGCACTTGGTGGTGAGCGGGGGTGTGGCATGGTGCCCAGGAGGAAGTGGCATTCAGCCAGGCCTGGGCAGAACTTTTGCTTTCAGTCGAATTCCCTCTGGTGGATCAGGGGGCTTGGGAGTCTGACTGCCCCAGCCCTCTTGGCCCTGCTCACAGATGCTAAGCAAGCAGCAACCACTAGGTAATAGCCCCTTCCAGGACTCCAGGGTCTGGTGGGTACAGTGATGACAACTGACATCTATTACGGACTGCTGTTTGCTATACGTGCCAGACATCAGGCTAGGAGCTTGTGTTGTCTTAATGGTCCAGAGAGGTGAGTGCCTTTTTGGCCATTTTGCATATGGGGAGAATCAAGGCAGATAGCATAGATGAGATTCTGTAGGTTCAAAGCAGGCATGGGTGATGCACCAGCCTCTGAATGCCCTTTGTGAGCTGATAGCCAACTGGTCTTTCATCCAAAGAGAAGAGACTTGTCTCCAATGGGTGAGACATACCTAACTCTCATATTAGCTGATGCCAGATCTCATGGCCTGTGGTTCTCTAGGTTGGTCAAACATCAGTCTCTCTAGGAAGATTTTTAAACTGCCTCTGATCCAGAGATCCGGGTTGGGAGACATCCGGGTTGGGGGACATCCAGGTTTGGTTCCTGTGCGGCACAGGGGAACAGGCACCTAAGTTCTTAAGGGGATCCTCAAAAGATGCCGGGGTGATTAGTCAGAGTTAGAACTGTGGGCCTGAGTGTGACCAGATCACCATATCAGTTTCCAAAATTCTGGAAACTACTGACAAGAGAGCCCTTAAGTCAGTGGCGGCTCCCTCCACCTAGCCCAGAGGGCCTGGCTGGCTTCTGTGCCAAGCAATGTGGATGATCCGATCCCCACACGACAGCCTTTGGTGTGCCTCTGATGTGTGCAAGGAAGGGAGAAGGGAGGCTCTTAGGTTTGTGGTCAGGACATCACCCAAGGGGGTGGAGGGAAAACAGATAGCGGTGAGATCGCAAACCCTGAAATAAAGGAAGTTTCTTGTGAGAACGAAATGCCAGGTCCCCCCCCCCGCCCCTCCTTGGAAACTTTTGCATGTTCCCCCTCTGTCCTGCAGAAGAAAGACACTCAAGGACGTATCCGTGGGGAGGAGAGGAGCAAAGGAAGGGAGGGAGTGGACTAGGAGGGAGGATGGCAGGGAGGGGCAAGAGGAAAGCCCAGTCTTGGGGAGGGGGCTGTGCTTGCCAGAAGTAAAAAGGAAGAGATCCGGGTCAGGGTAGGTGGCCCCAAAGTGGGGGAATTCCTCCTGCTAATAGATCAGAGAGCGCCGGAGGGATCCAACTTTGAAGGCTGAATTAGTTGGTTGTGCAGATGAAATTGGCAACATGGGGCTCCAATTGGATCCATGTAGCTAGCTACCTTTTCATCTTTCCTGAGGCACTCTGGCACCCTGGCCTGGGCACAACCCTTCTTCCTCCACCGAAAGGCCCTAATGCCCATAGATCCTGGAAACCTCATTATTAGGAGGAACCGAAACTGACCCAGGGCTGCAGGCCTCAGGAAGCAGCACAGAAGCAGAACACAGCCTGTTGCTGAGCTACCCAGTGTCCCTTTGAACATAAGCGGCTGCACATTTGGGCCGCCAGCCCCAAACTCAGAGGAGAGTGTTCACAAGTGAAAGCTGGGGACAGGAACCCTGGGCCCGGCCGGAGAGGACCAGGCACAGACTTGGCACAGTAAACGGAGTACTGCCCATGTGACCAAGGAACCAGGCAGGAGGTGTCTGAATGTTAAGGGACAAGGGCTGGCACATGGTAGGGCACAGGTCACAGACAGCTGAAGGGAAGGCCACTTCCCTGACCCCAGACTGTTAACTCTGACAGGCCACCCGCCTCTGTAAATGTTTAAAACATTCTTGCGTTGGTCCCTGTTGCCAACACTAACGGAAGCACTTTTTTTTTTAATGTCACTTATTTTTGGTTTGCAATTAAATAGGAATGTAAACACGGTTAAATCTCTACCTACCTCCATGAACCATTCTCAGGCGCTTACCTACTGATGAGCAGTCGTCTGCCAGACAGGAACTAAAACATGAAATTACAGGGCCCTACAGATGCCTCCCCAGTGTTGGGGGGCTGTGTGTGTATATCATAATATGTGTGAGGTAGCTTCCTGGCTTTTGTTTGCTCCTGGGCTCTAGTGGCGTGATACATATTTTCTTGGGTGTAGCATGTTGATTGTTAGGAAATACCGCTGCCTTTCACTCTTGGTAGCGCCCTGAGCTTCGCAGAAAAGCTAACTGTTGCTTTCCTCTCTTTTCCAAGGAGACTGTTGGCGAGCCGTTCTATTTGCTGGTGACGACCCTGAACCAGAAGATAAACAAGGGTCCCGTGGACGTGATCACTTGCAAAGCGCTGTACACCCTGAATGAAGACTGGCTGCTGTGGCAGGTCCCTGAATTCAACACTGTGGTAGGTTTGCCTGGAACACTCCATCCGGACTCAGAGGACAGGGGTTGGTGGCTGGGTCACTAAAACTGAACCAATATCCTAGACATTGGGGGCGGGGGGGGGGGCTCGTGCACCTACTTAATTAAAAGCAGTGGTTGATGAAATATTAACACGTGCTCATATAATAGATTTTAATTACTTGGATTGGGGAAGAAAGCATTGTGACGAGGCCTGGGGTACTCATCAATTTCCGAAGATTTTAATATCAGGATTGCTTATAGCTTTGAGCATCGTCAAAGGAAATGCAAAGTGCTCCCTATTCAGCACTTATAATTGCAATCAGGGTTTCTCAAAGGGCTCTGCTCGGGGAAGACAATGTGTGAAGATGTATTTCCACCCAATTGAGGCCGTCTTATTTTAGAACGATAACACACGACAAATGGCACCGTGTTCCCCATGCAGCATGACGCCTTGCTTTATTTCCATGGATTAGTTACAAATGTTTGGTGTCACGCACTTAATGTACTGTGATCTCATAGATATTTTTGGAGAAATGCTGTAGATCACTCAAGGAGGAGAAGGGGCCAGGCTACCCGGAGTTTCAAACTCTGGAGAACTTCCTTTTAACCCATTCCTGCTCCACCCACCCTCAAGTGCCCCTCACCAAAAGAGACAGCACTTTGGGGCGTTTGGGAAATTTTGTGGCAGAGGCCTTGTATGGAAAATATCTCCTGCATGGCTCAGGAGCTTTCTAAGCTTTTCCATTCTCGTGGACTTGGGGGAGGTGGCTGTGTTTTGGTTTGATCTTTAGCTCTATGGAGATTCTAGGCTTCTTTACCATCTCATTAGTGGAGAGGGAAGAAACAGATTCCAGTGGGATTCAGGAATTGCTCGCTGAAGAGCTAAGACTCCTGTGGCTTTGCTCCGAGTGGCGAGTCCTGTGGTATCATTCGAGAAGAATTCATTCCCTAATTGAAGAAGGCACCACGCTGCTGTGGACCATATCATGGTTATGTCGTGTGTGTGTGGGCGGGGAGGAGCCGGTGGGTCAGCTGTTTCCAGTTCCCCTCATGCCATATGTAACATCCCCATTAAGGATAGCAGTGTGCTCAGCAGGCACGCAAGATGCAGGAAGCTGTACCGAGAGGGAGCCCGTCTCAGTGTTCTGGCTTCTGTGGATAACGGTCAGCATCTCAGAGGCAGCACAGTGGCCCTCCAACTTTGTCATGCATCACTATTGCCTGAAGAGCATCAGACTAATCATTAGGTGACCCCAGATACAAGTCTGGGGTGTGGCCTAGAATTTGCATTTTTTTAAAATTACTTTATATTTATTTTTATTTAATATATGTGGGTGCCTGCCTGTATTTGCCCCGTGGGGGCTGAGAACTGAGTCTAAGTCGTTTGTAAGCACAGCCAGTGCTCTTAACCACTGATCCATTTCCAAAGCTTTACTTATTTCCAACTGTCTGGATGTGTGCGCCTGTGTGTAGGTGTGTGCACCAGAGAGTAGGTCCCCATGGAGACCAGAGGTATCCCATTCCTCCAGAGGAGGAGTTACAGGTGGTTGTGAGCAACCCAACCAGGGTACTGGGAACTGAACTCGGGTCCTCTGCCGGAGCAGCGCATGCCCTTAACCACAGAGCCCTTCAGCCTTAGGCCGTGCATGTTTAACATCCACTCCAGACGCTGCTTGAGAATTGTTGGCACCAGTGCTAAGAGCCTGGGTTTTGGAGTCAGGCAGATTTGAACCTTGCATCTGCCACCGGCTAGTCAGGTGACACTGAGCAAGTCTCTCCACTTCCTGTGCCTCCCCAGTCTCCCCCCCGCCCCGCCCCGTCCCCACCATGTATAAAATAAAGGTGACAATCATGTTGTCTGCCCATCTCATGGAGGTTTTACAAAGATTAAAGTGTGTACAACACACATGCTGCACAAACATGCAGATACATGTGCGTGCACACATACACACAGACAAGACATGCACGCGCACATGCAAACACAAAGAGGAGCTCTACCCTCCCATGGACATGATGTAAGTCACCTGGGGGTCCCTGGCTTACTCTATTGCCTCCTTTCTCACCCTGTGGTCTTTCTTGCTGCTTGGCCACCAAGCCCAAAGCAGCACGTGGCTCTCAGTGGCAGCAGGGAGAGGCTAGCAAGGTGCCAGAACTAGGAATTCAATCCACCTCTTCCCCATAGAAATCACCCGGCGCCAGGTGAGGCTGTTACAACAGAAAACAGCCCTCCCAGGGTTCCCCAGAGAGAAATGCTAGTCACCAGTGAACGCAGCTTTCGGGGATCCAGCAAGATTTCTTCTTGTGAAACATTGCACCAGACAGGGAGGAGCCAAGAAGAGTTGGGGCTGTGGTGAGGAGAGGGGGAGGGAGTCAGCTGCCCTGAGTTTTGAGGTTGGAGTCTTTTTCCAGCGCTTTACATCTGAGCGCGTTCTCTCCTTCCCGTTTGGAAACATTATGTATTTCGCAGTCAATTAAGACCACGTGTTTCTGGTTAGTTAGCACTCAACTCATCGTCAAAATGTTACTTGATGTTGAAGAAATTCATGCCGACTCTTTGGGTTTCTCCCCCTTTTATAGCCTCTGGGGGAAATGCAATGGAAAATTAAATCTATGCTCTGTCCTTCTCCGATTCCTGCGCAGTGGGGAGAGTGGAGCCTGGCAGAGAGAGGTGGGGTCCTCTCCTAGGGCCTTCGCCTTTAAGGATGATTTTTCTAATGCCTTTCCTTTTCCAACCTCCCTTTCATGGTGGCTGATGATACTGGAAGCCAGAGAGAAGGCGCATGATCCAGTCTAAGCTTGTGTGACAAAAATATTACCAGAAGGTCAATATAAAAAATTTAAGGTTCTTCATTTCCTTTCATACAAGTTCTCCCAGCCTGAACCTTTCTAAGTTTCCCTTTCTTAACGCCCTTCCTCCCCGTCCCCACATCCCTTCCTCCTGCCCTCCGAGGCTGCATTCCTGGTAGCTCACAGAGCATTGCTTTGCTAAATTTGCCTGAGGTGGTTTATGTAATTGAAAACCAAGGTGTGGTGAACAAATTGGAGTCTGTGTGTGTGTGTGTGTGTGTGTGTGTGTGTGTGTGTGTGTAAATTCTATCAAGGACGATCAGAAAGCTCCAGAACAGTCACATGAACAACTTGAAATAGCAAAAATCAGTGCCATGGCAGGGCCTGGTTGAGAAAAAGCCCATTTGGATGCACACTCAGAAACAGCCTCACACAACAAACTATGAGTTAGGTTTCGCACCTCCTAGGTTAGGATGCTTCCTCTCTGAGGTGTAGGGTGTTTTCTAGAACATAAAACCATGCTGCCAGTTTTTTTTTTTTTGTATTTGAAATCATTATACTAACAAATCATTCTAAGAAGTCAGATCTTGTTCATCATGTCTTGAGAGGATAATGCTCCAACTTGCCTAAGCAAGGGTCACTCTGACACTAGCACCTGGAGCACCAGGCTGGCATCTGACAAGTCAAATGACCCCAATCTCAGCGCTCTCTCTCTCTCTCTCTCTCTCTCTCTCTCTCTCTCTCTCTCTCTCTCTCTCTCTCTCTCTCTCTCTGATGCTTCTGGGGAGGGCTTATCTCCACACACCACCCTAGACTTCCTTTCATGTGCAGGAGTTTGGGGCAGGAGACGGCTGGACAAGCACGATGACCCGAGTTCGGGTCTCCAATTCCCACGTTAAAATGAGTCACTGAGGCACACTTGTAGCCCCAGTGCTAGAGGGGGCAGGCAGTTCCTGGAGCTTTGCTATAGCTCCGAGTTCAGCGAAGACACTGTCTCAAAAAACGAAGGTGGAGCATTGGTTCAGAAAGACTGCGTGTTGGCAGGGTGCCTCAGCAGGTAAAGGGGCTTGCTGCAAAGCCTGGCAACCAGAGTTCAGTTCTAGGCACCCACGTGGTAGAAGGAAGGAGAGAACTTGGCCCTGCAAGTCGCCCTCTACCCGCTACATGCACACAGAAGTTAATAAACAAATGTAATTTAAGTTCAAAGTCATCCACAGCGACTAGAGAAGTTTCAGGCCAGGGTAGGCTACATGAGACCCTGCATGAAAGAGAAAGAGAAGACCGCTACTCTCCGCACGCCCTTGCACGCCACCCATGAGTTCAGGGTTGACAGCCAGAGTGGAATAAGACCTATTGATCCTGTTTTCCTCCACTGCAAGATTGAAAGTTTGCAAGGCGGCGTTGGCTGTTAAGTACCTGGCCCTCGCCCACACTCCCGCACATCAGGAGCGTGGTTGCACAGTCGAGGGCCTGCAACTCGGAGGATTTCAGTTCCAGGAAAGTGTACCAACCGGGAGGAAGGGACATTTGCCTCCGTTTCCAGAGGAGATGAGAAAAATCAATAACTCGTAACAGGCGTGCTGAATTAGCAGGGGGAGTGTGACTTGTAATCAAAGTTAAGCAAGAAATGTTTTTTTTGAACTCTTAAACCCAGGAAATGAGCTTGCCAGTCGGCTGTATCAGAGAGATGGCATCTTGGCACCCTGGGAAAGTGTACCGACAAACGCATTATTACACACATTCTCATATCGGGACGAAAGTCTTTAAGATTATTAGAAATTCTTGACAAAGCTCGGGGACACGCCTGCCGAAACATTAATATGACTGTTGGGATTTGTGGAAGGTTTCCGCCAGCCGATGCCGAGTCGGCCTTCTCTCCAGTGGTCACCGTTCAGGGACGCCGCGTGTTGAATACAACATTCCGTATCTCACCCAACTCTGGCTATCCCCAGCAGGAGTTTCTGGGAGCTCCTTACCTCTCTCTGGCCCCTTCGGTTTCATTTAGCTTGTCCTTGCCGAAGATCCATTATCCCCGCAATTAAACAACCCACTGTCCCGATGAAGTCATTCTCTGTTCCTTCAATTACCTCCCATTGTTCATTAAGTCCTGATGTTTGCACTTCAGCAGTCTTGTTTTTAATACTCCTAGCATTTGTGGCGAAACAGTGAAGTTAATTAACAATTCTTTAGCATTTTTTTTCTTTTCCCTTCTACCATAGTACAAATCATTTCCATTCTGACTTGAGATAATACTGAAACCATTACTAGCTTCGTAGTTAGCTCCCTGACCAAAGAGTGAAACCATCTTTTATAATCGTGTTAGGTAAGCCATTACCTAGTTGACGGCAAGCCGTGGGAGATGAAAAATTAACTTTAAATAGGTGTCTTCAATGGCTCCTGTCTTCCCAGTCTTTCTCCTCACACTTATAATCTTGGACTTAGAAAAATAATTTCATTATCTCAGCACAAAAGTACTTAATTTTCTTCTCTGTGGTTCAAATTAAGTATTCTCATTGTTAGAGTCATTATTTATATTTACACGTTTTACAAAATGGAAGCTTTGACAATGGCCATACCTTTCTGTACACATTTTATCTCATCTGATCTCGGAGGTTAAGGAGTCAGGCCTGGCTACCGTCCAGGTGGGAGAGTGGTATCACAAATGATGGTGGAAATGAAAATAATTTTCTGGGTTTGTCTTTTTGGCATTCTCATTTTCCCTTTGAAGATAGTGTTAAATGTGGCAGGACTCATCCATCAGTCAACAGCCTCAGGCCAAATGATGCCTCTTAATCGTTTTTATGAATAAAGATTTATTGGAACACAGATCTGTGTGTTCACTTCTGTATTATGTCTGGTTGGCTCTCTGCTACAATGACAGTGTTGACTAGCTGCACCAGAGACCATATGAACCTGAAAGCCTTAAATATTTTTTACCTGATCCTCTATGGAAAGTTTGACAGCTCTTAAGCTGACACTTGACAGAGGGGGGAAAATATAGACTCTTCCCTCTAACCTGGAAGTACTTGGCAAAGCATTCTCGCTGTCCACAAATCTTTGCTAGCTCTGCTCCCTCCATTCTAGGACAGACAAGCTCTCTATGTATAGGGAAACTGATCACAGAAACCAACTGGGGACCCTGTCCCCATCACTTTGTCTTGTTCCGTGTGGAAATGGCTCTCTTCCCCTCTGTCCACTGTTACTGTGTTAGGGGAGCCGAGTCCCAGCTGTGAGTTGTCCATCCTGGGTGGGACAAGGAGAAGGAACTGGAGCTTGGTGGAAGGTGGGGGTGGTCGAGCACAGGGGCAAAGAGACACCTGCCAAAGCCTGCTGGCTCCAGTGGAGCAAACGGCAGCTTTGAGTCTGGTGAAAGGAGACTTTTCTCTTGACTTTCATTTGGCCCTAAAATGAAAGCAGAAATCGATTTTATAGGTTTCCTTGAATGAGAATAATTATTGCTC
Organism: Myodes glareolus; assembly: GCF_982192425.1. Taxonomy (NCBI): domain Eukaryota; kingdom Metazoa; phylum Chordata; class Mammalia; order Rodentia; family Cricetidae; genus Myodes; species Myodes glareolus. Next base: position 35,009,164 of record NC_142051.1, read on the forward strand.
AAAGACCTTTTATGACAAAGTTGATGGTTTGTAATAAATTCCTTTATGATTACTTTGTAGGAATTATAAGGTGTCCCAGAAAAGATAACAGCCATATCCAGCCATTGTTAGCCAAGGATATGCCAGAGGAGCCAATCAGGTGGCATTATAGTCCTCCTCTGGGGCAATGCTTTCCTCAGGTTCAGTTTATCTCAGTCTCTAAGATCTCTCTCTCTCTCTCTCTCTCTCTCTCTCTCTCTCTCTCTCTCTCTCCCTCCCTCCCTCCCTCCCTCACTCCCTCCCTCCTTAGTTCCTTAAGCTGGCGAGAAGCTTAAGCTTCACTAGCCAAAGAAGAAATCAATTATTACCCCTATGTACCATGGGACTGGGATCAAAAAGGAGGGGTTTGGGCTCTGGCAGTCCTGGGTATGAATCTGGTCTCAGCCCCTTACCGGAAGTGTGACTTGGGCAAGTCACTGCCCCCCCCAACCTATTTGTTCATCTATGAACGATTGGTGATAAGAAACCTACCCTTGTACATGTGTTGAAGCTAGAAAATCATGTGTGTAGCCCATCTGGTAACATTGCCTGGCGCAGAGGAAGGGGCCATTCTTTGTGACATTTTCTTGTCACCTTTGAGGCACACTATAGAGAAAGTCTCTTTGCAGTCCTTCCCAGTGGTTATTTATTGATAATGGGTGAGGCGGGGAAATCCTGTCATCATGAAAAGCCCATCAGAAATGCCCATGTGTTGTGCTGCCCCTGGGCATGGACAGCCAGTTTCATATAAGACCCTGAGAGGCAGGTGTGGACAGAGATGTCAATGACAGACTGGCACAGCGACCTAGAGGAGGCTGGCCTGAGGCTTGCTAGGAAAAGATCAGCCCTTTCCATGGCACCCTGGCTGTGAGTCTCCAGATGGCCTTGTCTGCCAGATGGTTTCCTCCTGTACGCAGCTATTCGGAGGCAGTGCAGTTGTGTAGAGCAGAGGTCCAGATGCCCAAGATCGAGCAGCAGAGAGGCTGGTTTCTCCCCAGTGTGAAGTGTCAGGACAGGCAGCCCATACCCCCAGGTAACTTCTTGGACTGAGGTGTCTGCTTCCTCAGCCCTCTTCCACATTCCCCCAGCAGGACCTCAGCAGCACTACACAAGAAAGGACAGATGGTCACCAGCTGTCTTCTAAGGAAGTTTCCCAAGGGGAGCCACACAACACATCCATTTAAAGCCATTGGCCAGGATTTGGTCACATGGTCACACCCAGCAGCGGAGGCAGGGCCATAAGCAGAGACTGCTAGCCACGCACGGTGCTGCCCAAGCCACACATGCTTCAGGACCATGCATTGTGTGCAGTTTGATGCCAAGCCAGAGTTAGATGGCCAAGCCTCCTCTAGCCCTGGTGTGTGGCCACGCATTATCTACTGAAGGGGAACCTCAGCAGCTGCCCTCTTTAAGAACCCCACGACTGGCCTCCTGGCGTTTCAGTGGGAGTCTGGACACAGCCAAGTGTGTTCCTACCAGATCTGTAATCTAGGACAGGACTCCAGACCTCTCCCTCTCTCCTGTCTCCATCTGTTAAACATGGCTAATAATAGTCCTCACCTCACAGACTTGTGAGGCTTCCATGAAATTAGCAGATTCATTGCTGGGCTGTGGTACTTGTTCGATAAGTGCTGGCTATTGTTATTATTATTAGAAACCTCAAGCGCGTTCTTATTATTAGAAACTCCAAAGAGTGTTCTCATCACTCTTTCTCCTAAAAATAGGGCAGGGCTTCTTCCTCAGCAGCAAGTGGTGGGGAAGGCGGGAGTGGATCGGGAGTGCCCCATCCTCTCCCATCCTAAGGAAGTAGGATTCTTCTTCTCTGCTCCCTGACCTGGGAACCTGATGTACAATTAAAGCTTGCTGCTCACCAGTCTGCTAAGTGTGGTAGCTGAGGGTCTTCATGGCCAGAGGCCTCTCTCACCTCCATCATGGGCTCCTTTCCAGACCTAGTTCATAATGCCACCTCCTCCACGCAGCCTTCCCTGTGTTCTCTCCCCGAATGCCCATCTCGAAATAGAACTCTCCAGACACCCCGTTTCCTCACACATAGTCAGGGATGTCTAAAAGAACAGAATTGATTATTAAAGATTATTATTAATAGATTAATTAAAAGATTACCTAGATATATATTAAAAGAGTAATTAAATGGCTTACTTGCTGTAGTCTGGGTAATCCAATAGCAGCTGTTCTCGTTCTCATACTGTAGAAGCTTAACTCTCGAGTAAGCTGCTCGGTCCACGAGGCTGGATGCCTCGGCTGTCCCCATCTGGTGCTAAGGGCCGGGGGAGTCCTGGGAAGCCAGTGGTCTTCAGTGTGCAGTGGGAGCCAGAAGACACTGAGTTCCAGTACCAGCAAGGGGATGCAGTCGTGGCGGCAGCCGAGCCGATGACGTCAGCAATAAGACATAAAGGCAGTACGGCGAAAATCGAAGTTGTTTCCTCAGACCTCCTTTATGGAGGCTCTAACCGGAAGCTGCTGCCCATATGTTGGGCCGCTCTTCCACGTCAAAGAAACAGGGCAAGGGAAGTTCCTCTTAGGCATTCCCAGAAGTTTCTCTCTAGCTGATTCCGGATCCAGTCAGGTTGGCAGTCAAGATGGAGTATCACGTGCCAGACCAGGTCTCAGAACTTGGGTGTGTCTCACAATTAGCCTCATCTACCAGTGCTCCCCATGAAGGTTTGCCCTGAGGCGAACAGCATCATCTGCAATGCCCTGCACTAATTGATGCAAAATAAATGTGTCTATGAATGAATTTGGCTACCATAAAATTGGCAGGGCGGCACTAGTTAGGGTATGTTCAGCTTCATGTTGGAGAACGTGGGATCCATGGGACCTGAGCCATCTAGAGGGGCAGAGGTGTGTCTCAGAGTAGATTGGAGGTGGCTAGTCTCCACTCCTAAGAGACAGCCACATGACCAGCCATCTTCAGCAGAGCCCAGGGTCACCCTCTCTGGGCTTCCTTGCTCCTGACCTTGCACTCACTGGATGGCTGCCGTAGCTCCCCCTTTTTCTGTTGGGATAAGAGAGTCTTTACTTTCTGTGTCCTTGTCCAGAGCTTAGTCCCAGGACCGCTCCCTGGTGGAGGAGGAGAGAGAGCTGCCGCCGGTGGCCTTCCTCTACCCTAGCTGGGCTCTTTGCTGGTCATCAGTCAAAGAGGCTGCGTGGCTGTTGGTGAGACACCAACCTCACATGCTCCCTCAGCTTTGCCAGTAGTTTATGACAAGGAAGGGAAGCTGCAGGGCTAACGGAGGGACTCATGTTCTGAGAAGGGACAGGATGTGCTTCAAAGAACTTTGGCCTTTGTGGTGACCTATAGATCCTATAAAACTGGATCAGGCTGAATGGTCGCAGCCTTCCATGCTTCTCCCCTGTTGGCAAGGAATTCTCTTTGTGTATGTGTGTGCGTGTGTGTGTGCGCGCGCGCATGTACTGAGGTGACAGGCGTGTCTCCCATACCTGCTATGAGCAATCTGAGAGCAGGTCCTAAGCAGTCCTCACCACCAAAAAGGGCACAGGTAGGGTTGGCTCTGTGGGTCTCAACAGGGCGGGGCTGCATGGTAAATAGGCATGTACTTGGGAGATGTTGCTATGAGGCAGGGGCCAAAGACAGACACTGTCATGCCCACACTCTGAGCTGACATGCCCCTTGCTTTTCTCTGGCAGAGTAGAGAGGCTCCCTGCTCTGGGTGGGAGTATTAGGACCCGGGTTAGCCCTGAGGGGCCCCTCCACTCCTAGTATAGGACACCGATGTCTGAGCACTATGAGTTACCAGCATGAAAAATGAACACAAATCAATTTGTTTCTGGATTTACTCTCAGAATTCCCTGTGGACTCCGTAAAATGCCTTTTTACCTCTTTTCTACCCATCTAGCTGTGGAGGCAATGGGAGATTTACATTAGTTTACATGCAGTTAAGATATTTTTTCCTTTTGGTTACTTTTTTTTAAAAGAACATTTATTGCCTATAAAGAGTTGTTATTGTCAAAGACAATGGTGCCCTTTAGGTAGCAACAGACTGTTATTTTGTAAATGCCAATAAAACTATTTCATGAGCCAGGAAGGCTGGAGCTCTGATTAAAGGGTGTTTCCCATTCATTTTTATCTTGGAAGCCACTGGGAAGTGGCTTTGACACCTTCTCTCCTGGCATGAAGAGCCACGAGTAAAGAAAGTGACCTGACCACAGGGACAGAATTTACTCCCAAGTGCCCTTCCCAACTTTCCTGCACGCTGGGGCTCTAGTTAAGGACTCTGCTTACAGCTGGCTTAAGAAAAGGTTCCTGGAAGCTAGGAGGGGTTTCTGGACTGCATTAGAGCCCTAGGAGGATGGATGGAAGCTTAAGAGGGACACCCTAGCACAGTGAGTCCTGAGACCACCAACTCAGCAGCCTTGCAAAGGTTGTCACTTAGAAACTGTGTCTCTAGAGCAATTAACCCAACCCTTCTGTACCTCAGTTTCCTCACTTAGAGTGGGGATGGTAATAGCAATATATCCTTGACCTGGGGGTTAAAAGATTCAAAGAGGTATTTTTTAGGACTGGGGGTGTAACTCATTGATAGAGTATGTGCTTAGCATGTTCCTCATGTTGAGTTTAATACTCAACACCCCTCTCCCACTAAAAGATGGTATGTCTTGAAATGCATGTGGCACTTCTATACCATGAACTGCCCTGATGTCTCTAAAGAAGGGAGGTGAGAGAGAGGGTTTAGGTATGAGTCTTCACCATGTTGGATTCTTCTAGACAGTCCACTTGGCAGCTCTTCCACTTACCTGGGACCCCTGAATTCTCCATTATCTGGTATTTTGTTGTGTTCATGCATGCAGAGGTTTGCCCAGAACACAGATTTTCCTAGACGGCAGGCAAGAGTGACGTCATATAGGACAGGGACTGCCCTGGAGCACACTGGCGTACTGGTCAACTCCAAAGATCAGATTCCACTAATGTGGGACTTCAAATCACTTGCTTAGGACTGGACTAAGGTGACCGTAGTATCAAAAATGGGATTGCAGGGGAAAATATTAAGTCTTGGATGATATAGCAAAATGCCATAGGCTAGGTGGCTTGTGAACACTGAAGTTCCTAGTTCCAAAGACTGAGTAGTTAAGAATCCGGTCCCTGTCAAGTTCAGTGTATGGTGAGCACCACTTTCTCATTGATGGCACCCCCTTCTTCGCCTTGGGGAAGCCATATTCAGCCTCACTGAAATTGCTGCCTCCTGAAGCTTCCATGACGATAAACCAAAATGACCACATGTGTAGACTCCTGGCTAGCCAAAAAGTACTCAGGGTGTTTACAGAGCATGGTGTTATCATGAGGCCTGGAATTCTCTGCAGGATCCCTGAGCATGGTGTTCTTTTTACTGCTGCCTGCACTGAAAACTCCCAAGGTGAGACTGCTTGGTAGGAGAACCTTTGGGGAAGCAACGGGGTAGAGGCCTTAAGAGCGGCCTCAGAACTACAGTGCCCCACAATGAGACACATAAGGTCTAAAGAACTTGCTGTGGAGACATCATTGCCAAAGAATACACGGCTCAGAGGGTTTCAGAGGCCTCATAACCTTGTGGGACCTGTTGAGTGCTATGCTTGAGCACCAAACATGATTCTAAGGGAAATGTCAATTCAGTTCATCATCAGTACTGTCAGAAGTCAGTTCCCACCCACGAGGCATGTGACAGAGTCTCTGCCGCCCAATGAATGTACAGTGGTCCAGCGCTACAGTTGCGGTTGCATCAACCTGACCAGTCATTAGCACCATTATCCTTGAGTACTGCAGCACCCATGAGTCCTCTGTCTCCTTGACCTCTTGAACATATTAGAAGGCAGGTGCTGTCCTACACATTTTACTTTTTTGCACTGCAGGGGATGGAATTCAGAGTTTCATGGGTGCTAGGCAAGCTCTTGTCTATCCCTGGCCTAGCTCCCCACCCCCATATGCACTTCCAGCAACCCTACCCAACTCTCCATGTAATCTGTGTTTTCATTTCTTCTTAAAATTCCTATTATAAACCTTATTATGAAAACTTGCAAATAAACAAAAACCCTGCACGCCAAAATGAACCAGACCTAAGATGTGTGCCACTTAACGAGCTTCTATACGCTTAGAGCTGTTTTCCATTTCTTCCTGGACCCACGATTTCATCCTTTCATAGTCCCTCATGAGCCAGGCCCCCCAAACATGAGCAAACTGTGCATTTCCCACCGCACCCAAGCCCCCAACTCTCTGATAACGGTGCCGGAGAACCTGGATCATGCGATGCTGGTACCAAATCCTCTCTGGTCATGGCTGAATCAATCTCCCCAAGGATGTGTGGCAGGTGAAACTTTTTTTTTTTAAGATTTGTGTATTTGTTCTTCTGGATTAAACCTGAACTTGCTCTTAGGTCATTTTTCGACATATTCCCTGGCTCTGTCTTTTCTCACATACACAAAGACTTTCTTCTCCCATTAGTAGGATTTTGAGACTTTGCCGCACGGGGAGAATGCTAACTGATACAACCTAAGCAATGGCACAGGAATGTAATTAATGCATGGAGAATAGTGCAGGGTGGGGCTCTTGGGATTTTAATGAGGACTCAGAAACATCTGACTGTGGATGTTGAGGACGGAGGGGGAGATGAACGCCGCCATAATTAATGCTGCATATTAAAAAGTGACCTCCTTGGTGAGATCAATACAGGGGCCTCATACCCTTTCCTGTCACCTGGACCTTCAATTCTGGGACTCTGTGGTCCCATTAATAAAAAAAGATAATCACCAGTCTGAGCTCATCGGCGATGGAATCTTTCCAAGTCATTGTTTTTTAGGATGAAACTAAAAGTCACCATTATTTTGCAGAATTGTTATGCATGTACATATTTTCCTCTCCAATATATTTATTCAATGCTTGCTCCATAATGAGTGTTTTAACTTTCTGTTTGCCTTTCCATTATCCCTGAAAAGAATGGATTATGGAGAAAAGATTAAAGTAGTATAATGCGATACGCCGTTCACTAATGCGCTGACAGAGGTATTAGTGGGCCTCTGCCACGGTGTGTCTTTTATGAAGCCTTTCAGGCTGTAGTTATCTAATAGACTCCGAAACCTGATTGTTTGTATTCTTCCAGGCATTAAATGTCGTCTTTGAGAAAATCCCAGAAAACGAGAGTGCCGATGTCTGTCGGAATATTTCAGTCAATGTTCTCGACTGCGACACCATAGGCCAAGCCAAAGACAAGATTTTCCAGGCATTCCTAAGCAAAAATGGTTCTCCGTATGGACTTCAGCTCAACGAAATCGGTCTTGGTAAGGTTTCTTCCAGACCCCTGAAAAGCACCCTCCTACCTTCTTTCTGTTTGGTGGCAATTATGTGGCCTCGGTTGTTCCCAGAGGGCATGTCTGGGGACCCAGGGATTCCTTGGCTCTCTTTTGTGCATCTTGATTCTTCCCAGGAAGCTTAACACCCTTCCAAGATGCCATTTTGAAAATGCTGTATTTGTAAACCAATGTGATGGCTGACCCTGGGCGCACACGGACTCGCCCTGCATCAGGAAGTACAGAAAGGTGTCGACCTTGTGCCCTCCCAATGTGTTGTGCTTCACATTGGCATTTGATTTGTTTGTTGTGATACGGAGCATGTCATTAGTGGGTGGCTCAGCCACAGGGTGTTAACTCCAGCCTGCTGGAAAGGTCATCTTCCTCCCTGCTAATCAAATCCTGTGTGGAGTGGATCCTCTCTTCTCCCCCAACAACAAAGCAGCATCTGCTATGAATTCATTTGCAGGCTCTATTGGTATACTGCAGAGGAGAGCATATGTGTGAGCAAGCTCACAGGGCTCCGCTTCTCTCAAATGTTCAGCCACATCTTAAAGTTGAGCTTGGCGTAGCCCTCCCAAGGGACTGCCGTGGGATTTCAGAGGAGATAATAGGACAGGAAAGAAGAGTAGACTCGTGGCAGTGACAGACAGCGTAACAAGGTTCATCTCCTCTCCGCGTACAGTTGTAGGCCTCCACTAAGCAGGCAATTAAAATCCTCCCCCACCCATCAAACCTCCTACTAAAACCATTGAGAAAAGCCTGGAGGCAGGCCTGGGAAATTTGGGGGAGGCCATGCAAATGCGTAGCAACGTCAATGCCAGCTTCAAAGAAAACAGACTGCTTAGGTGACTCTGCAGCAGTGTTCCATTCCCTTGCACGGCCTGAAGGAGCTGGCGGTTTAAAGAGGGCTTAGCTCCTTTGCTTAGATGTAAGCAGAAGGGGAAGCCCCGTCTAGGAAACTGCAGCCTGATCCATACCATCAGCTAGCTCGCCTTGAACGTTATCGTGCAAATGTGTGTCTGACCACAAAGGACATGGGCACACCCAGCCTAATAACCGCAGGAAAACGGTCCAGCAGCTCTGACTTCAACCACCGAAAAGTCCACAGCAGAACCTGCAGGCCCTTCCTGGGTTTGTGCCAACCAGGTGTCCCTCCCCTAACCCCAAAGTTCCAGTCAAGACTAGAATAAGCTGGTGGCGGCATGTCCAGCAGGACAGAAAGCCTATATGCACAGAATGTCACCACCTGGGAAAGGGACATAGCAGAACCTGATCTAACTGGGAAAGACTTGTCATCGAAGACAGTAGAGCCACTTGGGCTCTGCAGAAGCTGCTTTATGGGTTGTTACAGAGTCACTGTCATCAGATTTGGGGTGGAGATGAGACAGGGTCTCAGTATTGCAGCTCTAGCTGACCTAGAACTACTACTGAATCCAGGCTAACCTTGAACCTGTGATGATCCTCCTGCCATAGCTTGTAGGTATGAACTATGAACCATATCTGGCCATTGCTAGATTTAAAAGAAAAGTTCAATTACATTTTTATTTATTATATGTGTATGTATGAATGCACACACACATGCACGCACACTTGTGAGAGTTGGTTTCTGCCGTCTACCTAATGTGGGTCCTGGGAATAAAACTCAGATCATCCTGTTTGGAGGCAAGTGCCTTTTCTGACCGGGTTCTCTCCCCAGTCTCACTGCCAGGTTTTTAAAAAGAGAAATAAAAAGTACAGATTGTTTTGATGTTGCTGCTGAGTGGCTATTAATATAACAATTCATCAAACACTGCACAAATTCCAGGAAAGGAAACACTTCTCTGTGGCTACCTTCTGTCTGTAGTGACTAGTGCCCTAGCTGGGTTGGTGTATAGTAACTCTGCAGGAAGCATGCAGAAGAGAGTTCACAGTGTGCTCTACGAATGAACATGCACAGATATTGGTGGTACTGGAGATAGAGTGTGTGTGTGTGTGTGTGTGTGTGTGTGTGAGAGAGAGAGAGAGAGAGAGAGAGAGAGAGAGAGAGAGAAGGTTTTAGCCCCTCAGATGATGGGTGAGTCTACCTTCAGGGTCTCCACTTCCAGACTTGACTCAGCACAATGTTTCAGGAACAGTTGTCTGAAATATTCGACCCTAAACACAAACCCAGAGCTTTTTGTCTGGCTCGCTGTCTCCACACTGCCCGTCAGAACTTTGCACTTCATTCAAGCTTATTTATTTACCAGGAGTATTTGTCAAAGAAACCAGGCAGCGCTTACCTTGTTTGTTTTCAACTGTGACTTGAGAAGGGAACCAAATACCTTTCCTCCCTCTTTTCAGAGCTTCAAGTGGGAACACGACAGAAAGAACTTTTGGACATTGATAGTTCGTCTGTGATCCTTGAAGACGGAATAACCAAGCTGAACACTATTGGCCACTACGAGGTAGGACCAAGACGCAATCTCAGCATCTATTTCTTTACCTGTAGTTCTATTTGTATTGGATAACTCTAGTAATGGATTAGCCCTTAAAAAACAACAAAACCAAAACCAAGGCTCCCTATTTCCGAATGTTTTTGCAGGTTGCTTGTTTCTAGGGCACAGTCTCTGCCCCTGCTCATTCCGAAGAGCCCACACATGTATCTCTAGTGGTGTCCCCACCACAAGGCATGGTGTCAGGCTGTCTGATTCTCCACCTTGCCATTTAGATCAGAAACTCTGCTATGGCAAGACTGTCTGGTCTTGTGCACTATATTCTTAGGGAAGCTGTGGGTGAGTTATCATGTGTGCAAATCCCCACAGCGTGTCAAGTGTGTCAATGCTGAGCAAAGTAGAACCCTCAGCCTCACCTCTCTCCACTATGCTGACCTTGAGACCTTTTGTGCAGGGGTCTTGTTCCAAAGATGTTCTGAATGTCCTATTCAGCAATGGCTCCTTCAGCCCTGTGACTCTCATGCTGAGTGAATGCTGAAATCAGTGAAGGGTACATAGAACTTCTCAAAGACCTGAGTGCCAGAGAAGCCTGTTATATGCAAGACAGGAAGCAGGGAAAGTTCCTGAAACCTGACACTGAGATCTATTACTGTTGAGTGTCTGCTCTGTGCTAAGAGCTGGGGCTGCAGGCAGAGGAATGAAGTCCAGGCCACTATACTCAAAGAGCCGACCCCTGTTTCACCTACTCCATGACCGTATGGCAGTGAGTGGGACCCTGAGGAGGGGGTGGCCACTGACGACCCTCAATAGGGACAGGCAGGACAGGTCATTCCAGCAGAGAAAACAGCACACAGATGTCTGCATGGCCCAGGCGGCCTGTCAGGAGAGCTAGGACATCACTCTTCCTTGAGACATGGGCGTCCTAGACACCTATCTGCTTAAGGATGATAATGAAATTAATCTGGCCTGTAGTCACTTCCTGTCCTGATGATTTATTGGCCTCCTAGCCCAGTGTTGCTGCCTGGTGGAAATAAATGACAAGACTGGGACACAAGGGCCTAACGGATTCTGCTTATGTTTAAAGAGATAAGTCACGAGGCAAATGAATGCAGAGAGCCCCAAAGGAGCCAGGGAGGTCAGCCGGCCGTGCACCCCACAAGCCTGGGTTCCTACAAACTGAGCTGAAGGAAAGCGTCCGCCCTGCCTTCAGCTGCCTCAGTGTGCACTTGATTTGAATAGCACCTCTACAGATTTGAAATCTGGGATAATTTGAGAGGGCTGGGCCACTGTTTGCTTTTGCCCTTTCGTTAAAGAAAACCATTTTCAAGTACTTTGCTTTTCCCTCCAAGAGACAAGATGCTAATTATCACTCTTATTCATTTAGTAAAGCACCCTAGTTTGAGTCACTGTATGTGCTTGAAAAGGAAAAAAAAAACTATATTTCATTAAAAATAGGGTCTAATTCGGAGTTCTAAGTGATTCAAACTTACCTCCCCCCAATTAGTCCAAATTAGTTCGGCTTTAAAGTTAATCGTCAGTGACGGCCAGTCCCTCCTCCTGTCTAAACACAGTCTCTGCTACTGGAGTATAAGGCCCAGCTTCTTCCACTTCATTTTGTTGGGGGAGCAATGTGGTGTAGCAGATCTCTGCTGGACACCTGCTCTGGGGGTACTAGAGGGGTCAGGGTGTACAGAATGTAGGTTGGATGCTGTCCCCAGAGCCCCAAGCTGATGATGTTGTCAACCTACTGAAGGGTTTCCAGTCCAACTCCCAGCAGTTTTGACAATTGCCTTCTATGGCAGGAGTGGCAGTGGGCACCAGCCTTGTCCACAGGGCTGGCTCCGTCCATGCTTGCCATAGCCTGATGCTTTTAGACCGGAAGGATTGTTTCGCTCAGTTCCCATCAGATGTGCAGAGAGGACAGCAAATTTCGGCTCTAGTATCATTCCAGCTTGTGCAGCAAAGGGGTTATGTGAGCCAATGTCTTTATAAACACACGGAACCAGCAACATCCTTCTCTCTATAATTAAACCCTCACAGGCACTCCCCTATCTGGCTGAGGCTCAGGGGGTTTGCTACAAAGGGGATCCTACTGGTAGAGTCAGGGTAGACTGTGGAGGCTAGCTTGCAGTCCAGGCTTCCTACCTCTCTCCTTCGGCACCCACGGTGACCGTTTGCTGAGCCACACTGTCACACCCTGCCATGGGGTGGCACAGTGGCTGCAAGACAGGTGTTTTGTGGGGCAGGAAGTTTTCTCTACAGATCACACATCTTGTTCCGAGCTGTGAGTTCTGAGGAGGGAGAAAAGACAATAAACCACTAAGTGGCTGAAGAACATTGGGTGCTGGTGCAGAAGTGGTCACTGATGACCCCAAATTAGCCATCAGGAAGTCATTTGTAGCGCTCAGAAACGTTTCAGATGATGTTGGGTAAGGTCAGTGGTCCTGGTCAGGTTTCATCTCTGCTCTTACAGAGACAGATCGGATTGCCTTGCAAAGCGCCTTTAGATGTTTGTCTATTTAGCCAACTTTAGCCAACAAAGAGGTTGCTTCTGTACCATGTATTGTCCCGGGCTTTGCTGGCAGCGGCTCCTTCGGTTCTCTTCACTACCCCATTAACGGAATGCTAGGTGGGGGGGGGGGGGTTCAGAAACTCCTCACCTCGACTCCTCACCTCATTGAGCTTCTCTTGATGCCCCAGGTCATCAGCTGATAAAAAGGAACTTCCCATCTAAACTGTGGTTCTGCTAAGGACGGTGGAATAAGGCTGTGTGGGAGTGGGGATTTTAGCCCCCGCTCCTGACCCTTAGGCTTCCTGGTTGAGAGTGGCGCCTGATCTATGAAATGGTCTGGTGGTTAGCAGTCTCGGCTGCTGACAGAAAAGGTTAACTTCTCTTGAGACCCCATGATGGATCTCATGGCCTATGGGACAAGGCTCTTCAGTGAAGAATGAGAGACATTCAAGAAGGTTGCCCTGAAGTAATTTGTATTGACCACTGTGCTTTTAGAGTGTTTGCTTTACATAAGGAAAAAGGATGAAGTTCAGGTCACATCCATTATAATCCATAAAACTCTGAATTTCAAAAAACTGAGCCATGTTAGTTTCTAATAGTTGATCACTATTACGTATACAAGATAAGAACTTTAAAAAAAATTTTTTTTCAAGACAAGGGTTCCCTGTGTAACCTTGGCTGTCCTGAAACTCACTTGGTAGACCAGGCTGGCTTTGAACTCAGAGATCCTCCTGCCTCTGCCTCCCACGTGCTGGGATTAAAGGCGAGTGCCACCACCACCTGACCACATACCATTTTTATGAAGATTTACCTTTATTATTTATGCTTACATAAGTGCATGTGTGCAGGTGCCTTCAGAGGCCAGAGAGGGGTATGAGATACCCACCCCCAGTTGGCATTAATGGCTGTGACCCAACTAGCATAGGTGTTGGGAACCAAACTTGGGTCCTCTGCAAGAGCAAGCACTCTTAACCACCAAGCCATATAACACTTTTATATGATTAAATATGTTTAAAATTTATCTCTAAAATTTATCTTTAGGGGATAATCTAAGCCGATGACATAAAGACAGCTTCCTGCCACCAAGATATCTCACATTTATGCGCAGATCTATTTTAGGAGTTTTTTATTAGTTTTGGTTTTGAGACAAGGTCTCACGTAGCCCAAATTGGCTGCCAACTCCATATGTAAGAGTTGAACTCTTGATCTGTCAGCTTCTCCTTACTGAGTGCTGGGGTCAAACTCAGGACTTCATACCTGCTAGGCAAGTACTCTAATAGCTGAGCTAACGTCCAGGTGTGGCTTTAAATTGTTGACATGTGTCCAATTCATCCCTGTGTGGTCATAACTTCTAATGCTGATGCCAAGTCTACTTCTGCCACCTTCTAGCTCAGGCTGGCAACACTGGGGAAGGGGTGGCCTTGTCATAGTGATTGTGGGCCACCATAAGACTGGAGAGGATTTCATTTGAAACTGTCACGTCCACCTATTCTGCTCTGGGCTGCAGACAAGTTCCTACTGCAGATCTATCTAGTGACATTAATCTTCCCTTGATTTAATTTGGTTTTCATCCCTAAAGTCAGGGCCCAGACGATGTTCCTTGCCTCACAGGAGGACAAGAGAGTAGATGTGGTACTCTGTGAGAAGTAGCTACAGCTCTTAGGACAGAACAAACAGGCACTGTGTTCTTAACCCTTTGGATCCCATGGCATTTTTCAAAAAGGCATTTCACATCTTAACTTGGCAGTAGCTGACTTGAGAATACAAAGCGGAAACCTGCTTCCCCCAAACATCTGCAAATGATTTTTCTGTCCTTCTAATAGTGTTAGAGCATCACATGGGGTCGAAATGTTCCAGCCCCAGAGCAGCTGTGAAAGTCAGAAATATGCTCACACACATCCAGCGCATCCACTAATAAAATGTTTTTACACCAGCTCTTGGGAGATAATTCCAGAGTAAAATCTCCTTGGTCCAAGCTGCGTCTACACTATCTTAATGCCTGAGCACAGTGCCAGCAGCCGAGCGTTGCCAGCTCTCCAAAAGACATTTGAACTCTTGGCAGCATTCCTTATCAGAAGGCCCATCCATGGCGTTTGTGATTATAGAGGAAGGGTGCTCGCTCTTGGCAAAACAAAGTGTCTGACAGTAGTGGAGTATTGGCTCAACACTCAACAGGATCCATTTGGGATTCATTCTTTGACAATTACCCAGAATGAATCACCAGTTTCCTTTTATACAAGGATATTTATTGGCTTAAAATCAGTATATCCAGCTCTTGGTGCATGCGTGGGGGTGGGGAGGTTGTGATTATGTTCACACATTCTTATAAGCGTGGCGTCTGAGTATTGCTTTGGGGATGCCTGCACAGGGCCTTTATTTTAATTGCATCAAATATGGAGGAGAATTGAAAAATCAGTCAGAAAACAATGCATGGCTCGAGGGAAAGAAGATGCCTGGTAATTAACAGCAGCCTAAGAGCTCAGGAAGTTAACACTCGGAGTCTAGCTAGCTCTGCCCAGATCCCCCCTCTTCCCACAAGATGTTCTGAACACTAGCAGTGGGAGGCCTCTAGCGTAAACTTAGTGGCTGGCTGGACACAGCTGGCTAGACAGCTGTGTCTGGGGCCTCTGGAGAGCTGGCTCTTCCTCCGCGGGTGTCACCTGAAGGAGCTTGTGTTTATCCTGTGGTGCTTACCAGGGAGGCCTGGACATTTTGATAACCATTGTGCAGCAATCCAGAGAGCAATTCTAAGATTCTTTTTTTTTTTTTCCAAACTAGGGAAGGCCAGGTCCAAATTTCTATTAGAGCTTTACACTAGGGAGGAAAGTCACTTAGCTGATAGGATTCAAAGTGACAGCTGCTCTGCAGGCCGTAGCTGGCGGGAGGTGGGGTTTGCCCCCGACTTGCCTCCTCTGCACAGTCCTTTGTCTTACATTGTGGACCCGCCTTCAGAGCCATTTATTCTTAAGAACCCCGGCTTGCCCTCCGCATCTTCGCCTGTGGTTTCTTCTGCCTGAAGTTAATTTGTGCACTGGTCTTTTCCAAGGAGCCACCTGGTTATGAGAGAGAGACCCTGAAGAGCCATTTGGCCCAGGAATCCTTGGTTCTAAAAGGCCTCAAAGTGAGAGTCCTGAACTTCATCTCTAGAGGAAGCCAAACATAGACATGGTATTAGCATGACTACATGATAAAAGCATTTGTCTACTGACCTATACATTTAAAACCTGATATTTTTTTTAAACAGAACTATTCTGAGTTACAGTTTACATTCCTCGAAGTTCATATGTTTAGAGTAAAGAATGTAGCTCGGTGATGAAATACTTGCCTGGCAAGCACAAAGCTCTGGGTTCAGCCCCCGAAACCAGGGTAAAACAAACCAACAACTCCAAATCAACAAAACCCACCTGTTTAAAATGTGGGACCCAAGCCGGGCAGTGGTAGTGCATGCCTTTAATTCCAGCACTCAGGAGTCAGAGGCAGGAGGATCTCCGTGAGGTCGAGGCCAGCCTGCAGCCTGGTTTACAGAGAAACCTCGTCTTGAAAAACCAAACCAAACAGACAGATAAGACATGAGACTCGCTGGTCTTAGGTCTACTCATATTTGTATACCATCATAATCTGACTATAGACTGTTTCATCGCCTTTAAGAGATACTTGTCACCTTTCAGTCTTCTCTACAATTCCTATTGAAACAAACCACAAGCTGTCTATATAAACTTGCCTGTTCTGAACATTTTATATAAATGAGATCATACATGTGATCTTGTAGCTGGATTGTTTCGATTGGCATATCTGTAAAGTTAAACTGCACCACTGCATGTATTAACATTTCCCTACCATATGGCAGTTTTTGTGGTACATTCACATAATGGGCTATTACACAGTTATGAAAAGGGATGTACTACTGACAGGCACAGTGTATATTAAATTAACATCATAGGCCTTATATCAACCCTCAAAAACATACGTTAAAAAATATCAAAAATACAAGTATGTAGTGTACAAATCCAGTTGTCTGGATCTCAAGAACAGGTTAGTCAGTGGAAGAAGGCATAGAGTCAGTTCCGTGAGGAAGGAGGCGACTGTCTGGGAGCAGATGGGTGGCTGTTCTGAGGACCTTGAAAGGTTTCATACTATGGTGCAGGTGGAGTTACTATCCATTTACACAAAATCCCATTGGTAGGAATGACCATAGTTACACAAGTAATAATTGTGCTGACTAGTTGTGTGTCAGCTTGATACTAGCTAGAATCATTTGGATGAGTGAACCTGAACTGAGGGACTACTCCCTCCCAGAATAACCTGTAGGCAAGTGTAGGGCTTTTCTGAGATAGGGCCTCACTCTGGAACTCTGGCTGTCGTAGAACTCACCATGTAGACTAGGCTGGCCTCCAGAGTTCTGGGATTAGAGGCATGTGTCACCGTGGCTGGCTTCTAGGGCACTTCTTGATTGATGATTTATGCGGAAGGGCCCAGCTCACTGTGAGTGGTGCCGGCCCTAGACTGGGGGTCCTGGGCTCTGTAAGAAAGCAGGAGGTAGATCCGTGATCTCTTCGGTTCTGGCCTCAGATAAACTGTGATATGGAATTGTGAGCACAATGAGCTGCTGTAGGTCACGGTGTCCACCAGAGCAGCAGAAGTCCTAAGAGAGAGGTGTGTGCTGGGCACCTGCTAACAGGGTGCCCTTACATTTGGAGGGTTTTGTTAAAAGCATGTGTAAGTTCTATAGTTAACCGAAAGAGAGCAATCATAAGCGTGCCAGGAGAGGGTTACCGGGCGGGCACACCCTGTGTCTTGCCCTCCTAACCACTAGCTCCACTTTCTTCTCTAATATCTGACACCATAGTTTCGACTGTGGGAACAGTCAAACCATACAGTATGGTTTCTTCTGTGTTGGCCTCCGTCCCAACAGACTGTGCGATTCACCCCATGGCGTGTGGCAGTAGTCTGTTCATTTTCAGTATTTTTGTAACTTTGTACTGCTGAGGACAGCCCTTGACACGCAAGTGTTCTGCCATCGGGTACAGCTGCAGATACCAGTTTGTGGAAGTCTGTCTCAACTTTTCTTCACTTCCTATACCGTCTTGGCCAATTTGGACGCTGTGACAGAATACATCCTATGGGCGTTTCTCACAGTTCTGGTCCAGAGAAGCGAAGACCATGCACCACTAGAAACAAAACTAGCAGTCAAAGTCTCTTCCTGGTGCACAAGGTTGTCATCACACTGTGTCCTTATGAGCTGGGGGGGGGGGGGGGAGGGGGCCAGATTCTGTCTTCCCAGGGGGCATTAATCCCATGTCTGAAGGCTTCTATGGTGTAATTACTTCCTGAGGGTCCCACCTCCTCAGACCACCATATTAAGATGGTTCAGCATATATATATTTGGAGGGTACACAAGCATTCAATTAATAACAAGCAGAAACCTGTGTGTGTGTATGCGGTGGGGGGGAGGGGTAATCCAGGCTTCTTCTGATCTGTTAGGCAGGGAACTGGCCAAGATGGCTTACTCCTCCCTCTGCCAGAAGCAGCTCCCACCCCATCCAGGTCACAGGTACCAACCTGGGTGACCATGCGTGTGTGTGAGTCCCTTGAGGACAGTGTTCTGGTCACCTGGCTAACCCTAGCCTGCACAGTGCCCAAGATGTAACAGTTCTTGACAAATGTTTAATAATTGAGAGAACGTAAGATCCACCTTATTCCTGAGTTGAAGCTGAGAAAGCCATTACATTTGAAAAGTCATATTTTTTAATCTCTGCTTTCAGATATCAAATGGATCCACTATAAAAGTCTTTAAGAAGATAGCAAACTTCACTTCAGGTAACCAATACAATACTGTTAACCTTCTGCTCTCACCAAGGTTTATGAAGTACTGCTTTTTTGCTTCTCTTAGACACACTGTCACAGAGGTATGATTGAGTTGTTGCTATGTAATTCTCTGGAAGCTGAGGGGGGAAACGCTGTTTCAGTCTGTTCCTAGCTCTAAGAACATGTATTCTGCAAGCGGGGAAGGAAATTGTAACCATGTAGGTACAGAAGCCCCAGCACAAAGGAAATTGCTGTCTCCTCTCAGCTCTGAACACGGAGTAGTTTCAGCCCTCGTAGCTCTTTTCCAAGTCCAGTAGGATGGGCACCAACAGAAGAGGCCACCCTGCAGCTGACCGGGAAGCTTGCAGATAACCACAGTGCCCTGGACAGGCTGAGCAAGCAAGACAGTCCCTGCACAATCTCCAAGATAGCAGTGTGCTAGCATTGCAGACTTCCCAGACAGCGAACGCAGGAGGAATTTTTACAGGAAAAAAGAGTCAGCAAGCTAGTCTTCTGTCTTCCTGGCAGCTGTGGGACAGGAAAACACTGATAATGCCTTGAGAAAATCCACTGGTCCTGTTTTGGGTTTGTCCTTAACCCTAGACAGAGGCCTCGGCCTCTCCCCAGCGGGCTCTTTGCTCATCCATTGCAGACAGGGTGCTGTGACTGTCCCAGCATCTAGTCTGTGGAACCACATCCCTTTGGCAGTTCCCCCTTTCCATCACTACACTGAGCTAGCTATACAAAGCCACCCTGCAGAACAGTTGTCATCGTGGCATGAGGAAAGTGGCGTCATTAAGACCCATGGAACACAAGTGTGCTCCCTTCCTATCCACTGGGGCTGAGAACCTTGCCCCTCTATGAATCCCAGCCCTGGATGACCCAACTATTAGTCAGGCAGTCATAGGAAAAGCACACAGCAGCCCAGCTAAGACTGGATGAGTTTCCTGGCGGTGGTGGTGTGCACCTATAATCCCAGCACTAGGGAGGCAGAAGCAGGTGGGTCTCTGAGTTCAAGGTCAGCATGTAGAGCAAGTTTCAGGACAACCAGGACTACACAGAGAAACTGTCTTGGATGAATTCATGGTGTTGAACTTGATAGAGCTACTGCTACTGATTTCCCAAGCACTTAGCACTGTTCTCC
The DNA here is from genome assembly GCF_982192425.1 of Myodes glareolus. Lineage (NCBI taxonomy): Eukaryota > Metazoa > Chordata > Mammalia > Rodentia > Cricetidae > Myodes > Myodes glareolus. The sequence continues at coordinate 35,028,350 of NC_142051.1, forward strand.
CTAAGAAGAGAGAGAAGCTCCCCTCTAAGCTCTAACCACATACAATTCCTTTGTAGAATTCTGACTCCCTCAACATCCAGCACCAAACCCACCAGCCTACTGTATCTATCTCCTCCCTCTCCTCCAAGGACAACCTGTGCTTTACGGCCACCAGACTGTTCTGACACCACAGATTTCTCTTATTACCTAGCCTATGGTTGATTTCCAATGGATAATTTTCCCTTCCTCTTAAAGGATTTGTTTTCAGTACAATTTTGAGAAGTTACTAAATTAGATGCTAGCCCCATTCATCTGTTTTCCCCTCCATTTTCTTCTCTTCCCTCCCAAACATCCCCTTGCTTAGTGCCACTCTTGGTCTGCTTGCTTTCTGAGCTGGATATTGTCCATCTTAGAGGGGGCCCACATTTCTTCCCACTTTGGAGCTCCCCCCCATTTACCTGGCTAATCACTTACTTAGGTTCATCTGTAATAGGCTGTCTTCAAAGAAATTCAGACTCAGATTGGCACATTTTTACATGGCTCTCTCTTGTTGAAATTAGGTAATTGGGCAATTAGTAGCAGAACAAGGCTGGTTTAATCCTAGCTGCAGGCCTGGCACACAGAGGTGCTCCAGGTCTCTCTGTTGAGTGACAGGCTGGAACCCCTCCTCCCTGTCCCCATTAAGTGTCTAGTCAGCCCCCTAGGCCCCTGTCACACTGTTCAGATACAGCAGAGGAAACAAAGTAGCAATGAAGAGCCTGCGGGTAATAGAAGAGCTGTTGTTGGCTTTGGAGCACAACCGAGGCTTTTGTTGAGGCCAATTAGTCCGTGGTTGTTTTTTAATGGGCTCTTTTTTCTCTCCTTTTCTCTGGTGTTCAGATGTGGAATACTCAGATGACCACTGCCATTTGGTGAGTTCGAGCTGCCTTGTGCTCTCCACCCAACTGCCTGCCTTTTGTACCATGCAGTTTCTTCAGGTAACGCTTCTACGGTCTTCTTTTTAGATTTTACCAGATTCAGAAGCATTTCAAGTCGTGCAAGGAAAGAGACATCGAGGCAAACACAAGTTCAAAGTAAAAGAAATGTATCTGACAAAGCTGCTGTCGACCAAGGTACACTTACTAGTCTAGGACCGCTTTCATGACTGCCTTGGGGGTATATGATGTGTTCAACTTAATTTCCCCTCACATGTGAAAATGTTACAAATACATTGTGCCCTCTAGCAAAGCAAAATGAAAGTTTAAATTGTAGACACATCCTGTACCCCCGTTCAATTTTTTTATAAACTGGAAAGAGAAGAGCACTTTCCAAATTTCTACTGCAGCGTCTCCAATCAGGGCGTTTACTATTGTTCCTGCTCCTTTACCCACCATTCCACTATTATTGTTTGGGTTGACAGCATAATTATTCCTTTTTGTTTACTTGTTTTTATAGAGAAGCAATAAAACTCCTTTGAGTTGCAAATAAAATGAGGGGGAATCTGTGAGACTAGCCTAGTAAATCTTACTTTCTTCTGAAATTCAAGAATTCTGTTCACTTATAAAGTGTTAGATGGGAAAGCCAGTGTAATACCAAGTCAGGAGCAAATCTTACCTCATCTAGTTTTTAGCAGTTAACAGAAGTCTCTGGATTTCTGCTCCACTATCCTAATCGCCACTGTCCCCCTAGCCTTGTAATACCTTCCTGGGCAGGCTTCTTCAGCACATCTGCTTAGACCCGAGTAGATGTGTGGTCGGCAGAGGAATGTCTATATCTCTTGATTTTTTTGTCTTTCCCATGGAGCTCTGCCTTCGTTTTGTTTTTGATAAAACACTCGACTGCTTTGGGAAGTCCACACTTAAACCCTGAGATGGAAATGCATGCAACAGGAAGACAATCTAGCAGCAAAGCATTATCCCTAATTTTTTTCCCAGGCTGCACATAACAAAGGCAGAATATCCGCGGCTTGTCTTTACACAGCCCTAGACCTGGCACTACAAGTTTATGCACTAAATCTAAACGCGGACACAGACTTTCTGGACCCTTACCCCACCCAGCCCACGTCGGCCTCATCTGGCAATTTCATGATTTTTTTCCTCTTGAACTTGGAGCTGGCACCACGAATCTCAGTGTCCCATTCTTTCTTCCAGGTGGCAATCCACTCTGTGCTTGAGAAACTCTTCAGGAGCATCTGGAGTCTGCCCAATAGCAGGGCCCCATTTGCTATAAAATACTTCTTTGACTTTTTGGATGCCCAAGCTGAAAACAAAAAAATCACAGATCCTGATGTTGTACATATTTGGAAAACAAACAGGTGGGAATGTAGGTGATTACTGACTGTTTCCCAGAACCTAGGGCAGAATGTTAAATATATAGTTGCAGTATCAGAATCTCTGTTATCTTTAATTCATGAAAAATTTACTTAGAATGTTAGACTAGCAAAGAATAAGAAATTAGTATTTTATGGTTTATTCTATTATTTTTATTAGAGAAACTGTTATTGTGCCTACAATAATTGCTTTATAATTTTCAAGATGTATGTCTCTTTAGATTCCATATGGAAGTTCACACTTGGGTTTTCTTGAATTATTCAAGGGTTTTGATGTCATTTATTTTAGCATTTTACCTTAAGGAGCAGGGTTTCCACATTTATGCTAATACCTCCTCAGAAGAGGCGTATAGCCTATTGCCTCTAGTTGAAATGCTCTGCACCTCAGCTGAGGAAGACTCAGTCATGAGGCATTAGAACGTCTCATGTGAGCTCATACCCCTTCATGCGCTAGCAAGGAGTAAAGGTGAAGTTGGGGAGCTCTTGGTCAGTCTTTTCCCTTTGGTCTGCTCTGGCTAACTCCTGTCCTCAGTTCTAGCCTCATGTTCTACAAGTCCTGCTATTCCCACACAGCATGGGTGCTACCACCAGCCACAAGAGACCAAGCCATTGAGAATCCGGCAGTAGTCAAGTGGTGGAGGTAGTAAGTTAGGCCAAAGTTGCAGCAGAGATGCAGGGAGGACTTTGAATACTTCTAGTCCATATTCCAATAGTTATTTAACTGCCTACATTGTGCATATTGTCGGGCACTGTGGTAGTACAGGAATGGATGAAACACACCCACATCCTCACAATTCGCATTCGAACGGGTAGAGAGAGACAGGGAATGGGATGGATCCACTGATGTGCACCAGAGGGTTATATGCACAATGGAAAAAGTAGGAAGAGGGTAAGGGAATCAGGACAGGGTAGACCAAGGGTTTGCACCCTCTTAGATGAGGAAATGGTATAACTATGAGAGCAATGAGAAGACGTCCACTTAGCGAGATCCTGGAAGTGTGATCTTGCCTGGTTTAAGTGAAAGACAGCAAAGGGCCCAGGCGAGATGGAATACACGGGAAAAGCGGTGGGAGAGGAGACTCGGATGGAGGGACACAGGCAGTTAGAGAGGAGTGACAAGACCCGATTCTGTGTTAAGAGGATCAGGACCTGCGGGATGTCAGTGGCTTAGACCAGAGTGCCACCTTTGAGAGGGCTGGAAGAGGTCAGGCACAACAGATCTGAGTGAGAAGTTCCCGTTGGTGCCAACATCTCATATGACCCAGATTTGGAGGAAGTTCTTATCCAGGGCCATTTTCTGGCTTCTCTAGCCTGCCCTCACTCACTGCTGGAGTAACCCTTCCTGGTTCTCAGTGATGTTGCCAGCTGCTGCTTGTTAGTTTGGCTAAGCAGGTTTACATACTTCAAAAACAAGGTCAGACAGACTCATTTACAAACTGGTGAGCAGACCACTGGCTATGTTAACAGTCCTGCCTGAGAAGAGATTGTTTTCCCTTCAAACAGCCTTCCTCTTCGCTTCTGGGTAAACATCCTGAAGAACCCTCAGTTTGTCTTTGACATTAAGAAGACTCCACATATAGACAGCTGTTTGTCAGTGATTGCCCAGGCTTTCATGGATGCCTTTTCTCTCACAGAACAGCAACTGGGGAAGGTAAGGCCCAGCTTTGCTTTCTGATACATACCCCTGAAAAGCACTTCCGGTGACTGATGCTTCATCCACCTCTTCCTACGAAAACCTGCCTCTGCTCCTCTCTTCCCTTCTTATTCCTCCTATCTCTTCAGGCCCCGCCCCCTACTGGACAGCAATTGTGTCCATACCTGTGGCCCTGCTGTTCACCTGCCCCCTAAACTCTTCCTTTTCACTATCTTGGTGCCTTTCTTCCTACAGCTGGCATCTTTGTTATGCTACCGGGACTTCCCGACTGGCCTCAGTCCTGTTAGTAAAATCCTGCTCCTGCTCATTCATCTGACAGTGTTTCATCCCACAGTTTCTTGATGTGCGTGAAGAACTGGAGGAAACTCAGATCTGGTTGACTGTGTCTATGAACTTCCCCAGGATATCTCCTACTTAGAATGAGTGTGCTCATAGTAAAAGTAGCCTTTGAAAACATCACTTCCTCGGCTCTTCATGTAGCTCAGTTAGTCCTTCAGGTACCATGAGTCCCATTCTATATGTGAGGATCGGAGGTGCAGAGAGGTACAGGTCTTGTTATCACAAAGTAACACAATTCTGAGCTCATCTGTCCAGCTACCGCCCTCCCCTGGCATCTGTCAGGGATTCTTCACACCACACTGAGGCTGTCGATTCTCTACCCAACAATGCTGTAAGCATCTCAAAGGCTGATGCCACTCACCTCCATCTTTGTACGTTTGGTGTCTACGAGTGACACTTGGGTAAATAAATGGCTATTGAGTGGATGGTCATGCAACTGGCAGGGTTCACTCAGAAGCTGACGAGCACTTCTCAGGGCTATCTCAGTGTAGGAAGCCTTCAGAGCGAGTCACCAAGCCACCGATTCAGTCACTAGACTCTTGGAACACGTACTGGGACATTAGTCTCATTATTCATCCAGATATCTTCACTGAGACTTTTTTACATTTTGTGAATAATGATTTCTTCACCTGGTTGTTTACATGTTATCACTACTCTGCCTCCATAGCAACACTGACACTGCTGAGGAGCAGCTCAGACATCAGAGTCACCAGTACTGCTGACATGTGCTTCCTCGAGAAACTGGAAGATCTTTTATAATCTAATGAGATAAGGGACAAGCTAGAAAATCTGCCACTGCCAATTACTTACCAGTTTTAGTTATATAAAGGGCTCAATCAGATCTACAATCAAGTCTTTTATACATGCCAAAATTCACTGGTGGGTGAGGATGAGAGCAATGTTTTAATTCAGGCTTTTTAACGACCATTAGTAATGAACTATGACTGAAATAAGCTCCATTGTTACCGTAACTCAAAATCATGCAAAAATAATAATTTTAGTTCTTTTATGAGAGGAAGGCTGAATATATTAGCATTTAATCTGCCTGAAAATAACAGTGACTCACCAGAGCTATCTAGATGGCAGCCAGTCACTCAGTCAACACTACTGAGGCCTGGAGCCTTGTTAGCTGGGGGACATTCAGTTACCCGGCACTGCCACCAGCCCTCCCCCCACCATGGCTTTTTATGTTTCTGTGGCTGTTGTTGTTTTTCAGGAGGCACCAACTAACAAACTTCTGTATGCCAAGGACATACCAACCTACAAAGAGGAAGTAAAATCTTATTACAAAGCAATCAGGGATTTGCCTCCATTGTCATCTTTAGAAATGGAAGAATTCTTAACTCAGGAATCTAAGGTATTACTAAAAAGCGGAAATAAGCTTATAATTTGGTTAGTTAAAAACATGTATTTCAGAGCCTTTCAACAAACCTTTCTTTTAGAAACATGAAAATGAATTTAATGAAGAAGTGGCCTTGACAGAAATCTACAAATACATCGTAAAGTATTTTGATGAGGTAAGCTTTTACTTACTCACAAGCCCATCACAAGTCCTTGGCATAGTCCTCCATCCCAGATAGGCAGAAAGGGATGACCCAAGTCAGACCCCGCACAGGCTACCCCTCCTGTAGTCTGTCATCTTGTCCACCTTTAGATCCGCCTGAATTTGAATTCATGGGGTCTAATGCCACAATTATTCAAGTAAATTTTGATTAGTAAGTTATGGCCCTGTTAAATGGGGCCGGTTTATGTTTGAATGGGATCTGCTAAAAATGAAAGCTAAGCCTGTAAGTCACCTAGCTTCTGTCTTTCATTGTTATATGAAATCATGATATACTTTAACTTAAGCGACTATCAATAAACAGTGTTCTCACTCAGGCTTTTCATGACCATTAGTAGGAACTACCATTCTCCTTTAAGATTAATTCTCCTTAATCTGGATTCGTTGTTTCCAAACATATGTTAATTCCCCCTTCCCTGATTCCCCCCACTCAGTCATGCTGGGACAGGCTATCCATGTCAATGGTGAGAATAGCTCACCAAGTCCATTTGCTACTTGAAGATCAAGTGAAGAGCTAAGGTAGGGTAGAGGCAATGAGCTCCTTAAACATGATAAGCATCCCTTGCCAAGGGTGAGAGGGGAGGGAAAGAGATGGAAGAATCCATCTCTGATCAGGATGCCCTTGCCTGCTGCATTTGAGGAATACTTGCCTGCATGCTGGCTGCCCAGAGATGCTTGCTGTGCTTGGAATGGCTGTGACGTAATGCATAAAGCAGGGCCTTGGAAGTCTGGCCCAATATTTGTAAGCAAATAGTTGGTATTTCTTGTGGGCTTCTATTTCAAGCCCAAGTGTTGTTGATCCTGTGATAATGACTTAGCGAAGCGAGTATGGAAATGATGGAAGAAAATGCTGGCATCTGTCTCATACAGATTCTTACCACTCTCACAGCATCAGGAATGGGGGAGAAGAAAGAGCAAGCCCACCAGAATTGTGAATTGTAATGCTAAAACTCTAATATGTAAAATAACTCTTCTAATTGTCAACAGATTCTAAATAAACTAGAAAGAGAACGAGGGCTGGAAGAAGCTCAGAAACAACTCTTGCATGTAAAAGTCTTATTTGATGAAAAGAAGAAATGCAAGTGGATGTGAGCACCCTGGGGCCTGGCTTTATTTGACAAAGTTCTTCAGACAGCTTGGGAGCAAAATGGCTGCTTGAGCTACTCTTTGTCGTTAATTTCTTATGTTTGCACATGGGTTCCACTTTGAGCACCGTCTTTTAAGAGACCAAGGCACATGCACAGCTTATAGAAAGCATATCAACCACTGTGCCTGTGGGGATACCGTGGGAACCTTTCTGTAAATAGAGCTGAAGTGGTTGTTGCAAACAGCCTCCTTGTTTACAGAGAATACAGGGCCAGTAAGCAAGTGTCAGTATTGTAACTACAGTCTCCACTTAAGCACAATGACACCTAAGTAGTCTGTTGGAAAACTACAGCTATGTAGCAGTTGTGACTACACCGCACGTCTGCAGAGGAGAGGGGATACTAACAATGCTCAGAATGTGAACTGGATCATTTGGAAACAAGGTGGGGGTGTCAGGGCAACCCTGAGGGTCTGCAGCATTCACTTTCCCCAGTAGTTCTTGGAAAAGCTGAAGGCAAAATTTGGTAGTGTTGTACACTTAGCGTTTGTGAGTGTGTGTGTTTAAACCAAAAACCAACAGTGTTGCAACATTGTTGAAAGGGCTCGTGTTTTTCAGTGGTTGCCAGCTGCACTCATCAACTCCCTCCATCTCATCCAAGGAGCTCTAAAGCAAGGAGTGAGCGGGTTTCACTGAAATGCCACAGCATTTTTTTCCAGACTCTGTCCTAATGTGTTTCCTTTTCATCTTTTCATGTATCTGGTAGTGGACATGTTCAGTATTGTGAGCAAAGAATTCATGGCTGACTTCTGTTTGATGGGAACTGTCTGTGGATGTGTAAGTCACTCCTGTAATCTTACATTTCTATGCTAGTGTCTCCTTGCTTTAGATTTCTGGTGAACCCTGTGGTTATAAATACTTGTGTGTGATTAAAATAAAAGATACATTTTACATTTCATCAAATTGTTGTTCACATTGGAGTATTATATATAAATATATATTTGAGGCCCAAGGCCTGAAAAATATTAGTACAACTTGGTATCTTAGTCTTACTATGTACTTTTTGAAAGTATTCCTTACAGGAGAAAGATTTAAAATACTCATTTATTCGTGCCTCTTTTTTTTTTTCAAAGAATTTCCTATACAGTTATAATGTAGTCTTTTTTATTGCTGATTTTTTTTATTCCCGAATTTTTGCTGCTCATGACCAATTTTAATACCACTGTGTTTTCCTTCTATTAAACAGAAATACAAAGTATAATCTGAGAACTGTCTCACTTCCCTTGTGGCAGGCACCTTTTACCCTTGATGTTCCAAACCCCCACTGTAGGAAAGAATTTTCTTTCAATCAGCAAATAAAACATTGAGCACACATTCTTTAAAACTATTTACCAGCACTGTATGGACCATCTAGAATAAAATGGAATTTGTCTTGGTAAATGCAATCTTTTTTGCTCCGTAATAGCAGATAAAGTATAAGAGAGGTTAACATCTCAACATCAGTTCCTGTCCTGATCGGCACCTTCCCAGTCCTTTCTTGTGACCATTGTCTGCCCAAATGGACACATCTCAAAACTACTACCAAATACTTTATTTCTAAGTAGAAAGGTGAGGTCTGGCCCCCATTTAAAGCTGCTACAGTCTTCAAAGAGGTGAAGGCTTTCATAAGAAAAGTTGGAGGAGAGTTGAGAGCCAAGGGTAGGAGAATTGCCCAACAGACTTTCCCCTCTCTGGGGAAGGTTTGGCCACAGCTTTAGTGAAGTCTTATTAAATGCTACACAAGTCCCTGTCCAGCTCTATGACACGGGTCCGGTGTGGAGTGAGGATCTTTGGGCAAATCACTTACCTCTTTGTGCCTCTGTAATTTCTGTATAGTATTTCTAACCTACCTCACTGAGGTGGGATGAAGATTCACTCATGTGTGTAATGTGTTTGTCAATCCTCCAGTGAAAAGCACTATCTACATCACAGTTTGGATCACAGTAGCCGAGTGCAGAGAATGTCCAAATTAGATGTGTGCTGAAGACAATCAGTCACTGGTCTATAGTAAACAGCAACTAAAGAAACAAATGACAAACAGTATCTATTTTCAAGTTTCTTTGCATATTTTTGGTGCAAAACAATTAATTTATAAACTTTTTTTCTAACACTAGTGTCTAAAGCAGCATCTAAAAATGACTTCTGTTACTTTTCTGTATTAGGATTTAAAGTCTATTTCTTACTGTATACCCTGACTGAAGCTGTTCTTGAAGATGAATGTTTTAAATGTCTATATCCAAAAATAAACATTTTGATGTAACAACTGTGGGCTGTTTGTCTTTTCTAGTTCAAATGGGTTTCTTACTCTAAGTGGTTTCATGGAAATTACTTTTCAGGAACAAGATATCATTGTACATTCCACATAAAAAAGCACCTCCATTAAGCAAACCTGGCTCCTTGCTAAATGATGCCAAGAGCTGCTTGATTACGTTCTTGTCTTCAGAGATCACCTTGGACTTTTGACTGCAGAGACTTCTGAATAATGATAAATCCATATAAGTTTGGCAAACTTGAGCTGAACTTTACTTTGCCGACTTGAAATTATTCCAGCAGAATTCCTCTAAAACATGCTCCATAAAGAAGCTTCCAATGGGTGAACAGTGAAAGTTGAATAAAAGATAATAATTTGGTTAGGTCCTAGACAGTGAGAAACAAAACTAAATACCAGAAACACTTCACGAGTCTACTGCTTCATGTAAGATCATCAGGAACTCTCTGTAGAAACAGCCGCAGGACTCAATTTTCTAAAACTTCCAACTAACCAAAGCAAAAGGAAGGTGAAATCATCACTCTATGATCAGTGAAATTAAACACAAAACAACAGATAGAAAAATATTTATTAAGTTATTTAATAAATTAAGTGCACAGCTTTTAGAAAAGGTAAAGATGGTAAATAATGGATATATATTTAGAAACTTTTAAGTGATATTTATACTTCTAAATGACCATCCTTTCCCAAAACTTTTATAACTTTTGTATACAATAAAGGAGATGTTTATTGATCATCTTATTGCCATCTCAAAGATAAGAAAAAAGGAATTCAAGATTACATTTTCAAGCAAAATACCAGAAAAATTTCAACAAAATAAAAATTACTATTATTTCATATTATTATGAAAACTTGATTCCTTAGTTAGTTCCTCTTATCTTTTGTCGTGTCAATACATGCTCTACAGATCTAAAACTTGCAACACTTCACTTTGGTTACCATGATCCTAAAGTCCCGGACCCGTTCAGTGTAGCATGTGGCTAGTACCTTTTCTTGAGGCAGCTCGTGGGTTTGGCAAACAGTAATAAAGCACCGCAATGCCACAGGTTAGACGTCACGCTTTATTGAGGTCTGGCTTTGCCTTTCTTCCAGCATCATTCCCCAGGAGATCCAAGTTCCTCTAGTTGTTTTCTTTGTGTCGTTTCTAGTTCTTCCAGTCTTTTGCGAAGTAGAGAAAGTTCTCTTTGATGTTGTTCCTCCTTAAAAATGACACATAACAGAAATCTAGAAAAACTAGGAAAGTCCCTGCCTTCTGCCTCTCTCACAGAGGCCTCCAACAATGTGGCTGAGATATGATGTCCATTTTAGCAGTCAAAAACAGAGTAGCAAGGGTGAAACCATTAACTAGTCCCCTTCTCTCCTATCTCAGGTTCTACTCTTAAGCAAAACCCAGGCTATTCCTCCTTAGGAGTAAAATTCACCAGGGAGTAAACTAAACAATGCTACCGTCAGGGCACAGGTCTACATAGACAGCAGATTTCACACAAGACTGGAATGTTGCGGTAATTTACTAAAAGCAGCACCGGGTATAAGACTGTCTAGTAACTACAATCTTAGGCCTATGCTGTAAAACATAGTTACTTAAAGTCCAACTTTTGAATAGCATCCAGTCAAATCTCGGAGCCTAGGCTCTGGAATCAGGCAGATCTAGGTTTAAAAAAAAGCCTGTCATTTATTCAGCTAGGACCTCTGGCAAGTCACATGACTCTCAGTTTCTTCACCTATGAGTTAGAATAAAAATGGTGCCTTCCCTCAAGCATTTTTCACTAGTATTAAAATATTATATGGAAAATGCAGTTCGTTGCAAGTTCTTGATAGTTGTATATAATTAATCTACAAAATCTAGGCTACTCACAGACCCTTATAGCCAAAACGAGAACTTACTGCCAGCACCATCACTGAAGGACAGAGCATATGTCAATTTACTCAAATTTCTACAGTAAATGAAAAAGAAGAAGGCAAAACTCTACATTTCTAAATCGGTAAAACCAAAGAAGAACCCTGTAGAAATGTTTGTCTCTTCTCTACAGTGCCCCTACCTGCACATGAGGGGGGAAGGAGAGCTCGAGTCCAGGCGCTCTAGCCGATGGCTGAAAGCTAGCAGAATGGAGCGATGCTGCGGGAGGCAGGTCAGGAACCAAGATCAGACTCCGAAACTCATTATGTCTTCTCTGTATGTCCTTTAGTCGCTTCTGAAGCCTTGTATACTCTTCAAACGGAACATTTTGCCTTAAAAAGAAAAAGAATTTCTGCTCTTTAATAGTTACACTCTAATGAGGATCAGAATATAATTTTTAATTGGGAGACTCTTAAGTTATAATATCCATGTATCTAAAAAAATCTATGTATCGGAAAGATGAACAGAAAAATGATCTTTTTATTGTACCACACTATACCCCTGTAGCTATGACTGGTGTAGAATTCACTTTGCAGCCCAGGGTGGCCTTACAACTCAAGTGCTAGGATTATAGGTGTGCTGCCACACCCAGCGAATTAATACATACATACATATATATGTATATATGTGTGTGTATATATGTGTATATATGTGTGTGTGTGTATGTATATATATATATATTGTTTTTAAGACAGATTCTTGCTGTGTAGCTCTGACTGGCCTGAACTCACTATGCAGATCAGGCTGGTCTCAATTTTCACAAAGACCTTCTTGTCTCTATCTCCAGAGTGCTAAAACTAAAAGCAGGTGCCACCACACTTGCCCCTATATATTAACAATAGATAATTATTAGCACTTTAAGCTATTAACTCATTATAGCCTTATTTGTCAATTAATCAAAGATTAAAAATACCTTGGGAAAAATGTTGGCACTTTTATTTTCACTTCTATATCATTCCCTCCTATGAATCCTGAATATAAAAGGGAAGTCTAAACTACAAAAAAAAATTAAAGTTGTATTCAACCTTATGAAACTCATTTTTTACATGAAATATAGTCAAATATAAAATCATAGTTCTTTATATTTGAATTCAACCTAATTTTGAATGTAAATGGATACCTATACAATAACAATATGTTATTTGGCCTCTGGTTCCACCAGTGTATGACTCCTAAGACTCTTGGAATCTCAGGAGTGAAGGGCACTCTTCTACAGTGATGAGCTAAGTCCTGGACAGGGACCGTACACAGCTGCAGGAAGGAGAGGATACGATTACACGATGACAACGTTTGGTCCCACTACACCTGCACCTCTGGAAAGGGGAGAGGAACTGAAGACTCAGCTGCTCATTAGTGACAGATAATGTGGTCAATTGATGGGATATGACTGTCATAAAACCCAATAATGTGATCAATCGATGGGTTACGGCTGTCATAAAACCCAATTGCTAATGTGATTAATCAATAAGATAGGGCTGGGGCAAGGGAGGCTCTGCAAACATGAGGACCTAAGTCAGGATCCACAGTGCCCAGGTCAAACAGTCCAGCAGAATCAGAATCGGGGAGCTCTAGGTTCTTTAAGTCTGTCTTAAAGACTAAGGAGAAGTGTGACTGAGGAGAACATCTTCCATTGATCCACCACCACCACCACACACAAGGGAAAAACAGACAGGGTTTAGGGACCTCTAGATTTGCCAAATAGATGGAGACCAGAAGGTGGTATACAGGCCATGGACACCCACGGCACTCATACTTTTTCCTTTAACTCTCTTCCAACTGGCTGCTCATTTGTGTCCTTCACAGTATTCTTTAAAATAACTGGAGTCAAGTATTTTCCTCAATTTTGTGAGCCACCAGCAATCAACAGATCTGAAGCGGAGGGTCAATGGAACCCCAATTTACAGCCTGTCAATCAGACATGACCTGGGCTTTATGACTGCCATCTAAAGTGGAAGAGTCTTGTAGGACTCAGCCTCATGCTGGGTCAGACTCTGAACTGAGTTACAGGACGTTCACACCAGTCCACTAGAGGACTGTTGTCCAAGGACACCAGAACACAGCAGAAGCCACTGCTGCACAATACAGGCAACCTGCATTTCAGACAAGTCCAGTTCTTCATTAAATAACAAGCATTAAATAACAGTTCAAAAAGATTATACCGCCTTAAATCAAATGGGTCATACAATATCACTATCGCCAACTTAAAAGTGTCGATCTTCTCAGCTCAAAGAGCACTAACAGTGACTGGCAGCCGACACAATGTCCAGAACTGCGCCACTGCCACAACGTTGCTGCCATGACAAGAATCCACACCAGTCCCAGTAACAACAGCTACTGCACTGCACGAAGCCACCGAGTGTCCTTTTCCTGTTAGTACGCTCAACACTACAAATGCCTTGTAAGATCCAGACTTTTGGCCTGAAGTAACAATAAATTAAGAAGAAAAGTAAAATGTAATGCATTTTAGAAATCTTATAAGTAATATATTTTTTCTTGTTTTTGAGATAGGATCTCAGTATGCAGTCCTAGCTGGCCTCCAACTTGTTATATAAACCAGGCTGACCTCAAACTCACAGGTGTCTACTTGTCTCTGTCTTCACAGTGCTGGCCTTAAAAATACAGCTTAAAATAAAACATAATGTTCAGTATACTAAGAAACAACGTTTTGGAACTGGAAAGATGACTTAGCAGCAAAGAATATTTGTTGCTCTTCCAAAGGACCAGAGTTCAGTTTCCAACACCCACATGGTGGTTCACAACAGCCTGCAACTCCAGTTCCAGGGAACCTCACACCCTTCCTAGCCTCTGCAAAGGAACTCATGCAGGCACAGGCACAGATATATACAACAGATTTTAAAAAAAAAGTAAACAGAAATAAGTTCCACAACATTACAATAGAGCATACATACAAACGTGTTACCTATTTAACACCTGGTTTTCTGTCTCTAATTCTTCTCTCTTTGCCTCCAAGACTTCCACTTTTTCCTGAAGTCTCTTCAACTTGTTTTCATGAAGAGATTTTCTCTAAAAGAAAAAAGATTAGTATAAAACAATTATGTTAATACCTAATTTCTTCCTATTTGAACAAAATGATGGTGGATATCCTAGACCTTCTTTATAAAACTTAGAGATTAATATTTTCAGTGAACACCAGGGACAAACATTAGTATATGGCTTGTACTAAAACTGCAAAGGCAAAAAACAGATCTATGTTACTCTTTCAATGGGACATATAGAATCATTACCAATACCAGAAAACTGGGATCAATAACCAAATCATTGCAAATGAACTCAGGAAAAGGAGGCAGACTCTTACTGCGTATGCCTCTGCCATCAGCAAAAAGGAGCATGAGCTCCTCATGGTTTCTGATGATAAACACAGGTTAAGATACCAGAACACAACTTTAAATTAAAAGCCCGTCTGCAATCAATAAATTATAACCAAAGCCAAAACTGAAAGGATGAGAATGTTAAGATAAAGCAGTATTTCTAAATATAAACAGAAAAATAAATTCAATTTTATAATACATAGAGAAAATTTCTAAAAGTGAACACTATGATTTTGTTAAACTGGAAAGAGTATATTGCAAAAGGACTATAAGAACTGAAACATTTTTCAGTTTTTATAAACAGGTTTTAAAAATAGAAAAAGATACCCATCATGTTGGAAATAATTTAGCAGCTGCAGATCTCTTAAATATGTTTTCTGTTTATTGAAGCATAACAAACTTGTTCAAAAAAAAAAAAAGCACAGAATGTAAATGCAGAATCCAAGGAAACACGCAGCCCAAACACTGGCACGACCACGTCACAGGTCAACAGCACCTTCAGGTAGTGTCCTTCTCCTCATCACGACCCCTCCTCCATCATCCGAAAAGGGAACCAACTAATGTATTTCCAGAGCTATGGTTCTCCTAACTTTTGAATTTTATGAACTGCAAGAGGAGGATACCCTTTGGCAAATGACATTTTCCTTCACTCAGCACTCTTGTGATTATCATGTTCTTTACCAGTGTAACACAGTGAATATTCTCACAGCTCTCCACTTCTGACTACATTCATCGTATTCACCCAGTCCACTAAGGAGCATTTAGGTTACGTCTAGTTGTGACAGAATTGGAGGTTCAGGGTTCCACAAGTAACACTTTTGTGGGCATTGCTTAGCCTTCCATATCCATCCTTAGCATCCTCAAAGGTTTCATGCTCCTCCTGGATATATACCCTGGCAAAGTTACCATTCTTATTCCTTTATGACTGTACTTACTTACTTGTGGCCTGAGGAACACGGATGCCCACTCTTCCATCCATCTCATTTGTATAAGAGAAACTATAAAGCATATATCCTTTGCATCCGTTTTTTTCTAAGCATTTTATCTCTGTAGAAGCAATGCTATTGAATATTACAGTAGTGTTTTCCATTGCTGTCTAGTGTACAAGTATAGTACGCTTCAACCATTTTCCTACTGATGAAAATTTCAATTGTTTCAGTTTGTAAGTATTAACAAACTTTACCTAGGTCATGGAGTATGGCCTTGGTATAACCTGCCACTTTTCTGAAACGACTCTACCAGTTACACCCCCACCGGCTTGATAGATAGGAGAGCTGTGGCTGTTGGCAACCTTGCCAATATCTGCTAAACTCAGTCCTTACAGTTAGCCATTCTGGTATAGTCTGTCAGAGTGTTACTGCAAAACAGTTGTAACTTTTATGATAGCTATCTAAAGATGTTAAATATCTTTTCTTATCCTATTAGCCAGCTCTGTTTTTTTCAGAAATGTTGCATATATACTTGTTTGTGCTTAGTCTAGTTTTTGCGCAAAAGCTTTTTTTGAGTAATCTCCTTCTTATGTATTTGAAGTTCTTTAAGTATTCAGGTTATGAATGCTTTTGTACATGAATTTATTGTGATTCATATTTCAACCTAGTGTGAGAATTTTTGTTTTAAATTTTTAATTATTTTATGTGTATGAAAAGTTTGTCTGCATATACACCTGAGCACCATGTGCATGCCTGATACTGAGAGAAGAGTGTATTGGATTCTCTAGGACTCGGGATACAGAGAGTTGTGAACTGTCATGTGGGTGCTGGGAATGGAACCCAAGTCCTCTGGGAAAGCAGCCAGAAATCTTAACCGCTGAGCCATCTCTCCAGGCCCTATCTTGAAATTTTCTCTCTTAAAACAAAAACAAAAACCCTACCTTTCTCTGTTAACTCTGGGGCTGTGGATCAGACTGGTTATCCTCTATAAGGGACGCACGGATTTCCCTGGGAAGGGGAATAGAAGAGGTCTCCTCGGTAAATTGGGGGCAGGATAGAGGGAATGAGGAGGATGGGAACTTGAAAATACAGGGTTGGGCAGGCTGGGTGCAAGAAGCAGTTTTAGGCCAGGAAGGAGGTTAAGAAGAAACCTGGCGCTAGGGAAATTCCCAGAAATGCACAAGGATGACCCAGCTAAGACCCCTAGCAATAGTGGAGAGGTGCCTGAAGTGGCCTTCTCCTGTAATTAGATTAGTGACTACCCTAATTGTCATCACAGAACCTTCATTCAGTAAATAACGGAAGCAGATGCAGAGATCCACAGCCAAGCACTGGGCCGGGCTCTGAGAGTCCAGTTGAAGAGAGGGAGGAGGGATTATAGGAGCAAAGCGGGGAGGGGTCAACACCATGAGGAGAAACCAGAGACAGCTGACCTGAGCTCCTGTGGGCACAAGGACTATGGACCAACAGTTAGGGAGTCTCCATGAGGACGGCGTAGACCCTCTGCATGTGTGTGACAGTTGTCTAGTTTGGTTTGTTTGTAAGACTCCCAGCTGTGAGACCAGGACCTGTCCCTGAGGCAGCGGGCTTTTAAGAACCTGTCCCCTGCACTGGATTACCTTACCCAGCCTTTATACAGGGGAAGGAGCTCAATTGGCCCTACCTCAACTTGATGTTCCATGCTATGTTCAAGTCCATGGGAGGCCTGCCCCTTTCTGAATGGAGACAGAGAGGGAGTGTGTGTATGGAGAGGGAGTTGAAAGAGGAGGGGAAAGAATGGGAAGAGAGGAGCAACAGAAAACTGTGGTTGGTATGTAAAATAAAGGAAAAACATGTTAATAATAATTTTAAAAAGTACATTTCCAAGTAAGATGTTCTACTGAAGTTCCAGTTTGCACATTAATAAATTAATGCCGTTTCAAGTAGCAAGCTTTATATTGTCAAATTTCTCAGAGTTGAAAGATATTTTCAAAGCCAAAGTGTGTAGCTCAAAGGAACTTTAAACTACATGTGTCTGTATGCGTGTGTGTGAAAAGAATTTATAATCTTAATTCTTAGAAAGATTAGAATATTTTGTATTGTGAAATTGGAATACTGGCAAAAAACAGATTCAAGCTTCTACAAAGAGTCAAAAGTCTAAGCTAATTTTAATCTTTTCATTTCTTTTGGTAAAAAATGGCATTAATGTAGTATGAATTCTTAGAAATACAAAAGAATTGACTAAACAAAACATCTAAATTTTATAAAATGTTTGATGGTTTAATTCTTTTATCTTTTATAGGAAATGTGAAAATACAGATTAAAAACAAGTGTAGAACAGTATTTTCCAAAACAATAATGATAAAAACTTGTTAATTTAAAAAAGGCACCTTTCAAGGAAAAAAATTCACTTTTTGGAAGAAAATTTACTTTTATTTTCAAATTGTCAATCATATCTTTTATAGTTAGTACTTTCTGTGCCCTATTTAAGAAATGTTTATTTACACCAACATCCCATAGTTTGCTCCCAAGTTATCGTACACTGGTTATAGTCACGAATTTCATCTTTCACTTCTAAGAACATGGATCTTTTTATCCACATTACAGTGCTGAGTGGGTGAAGGACAAGCAGTTGACACAGTGCCCTAGGGCTCCACTCTGCTGAATGCAAGGGCTGATACTTTGGTAGCAAGATCTTGCTGGCTTCCCTTCCCTTCAGGATTGCCTTGGTTATCTACTCTTTCTGATACTCTGAAAGATTTACAGTTTGTTTTTTACTTTTATAAAGGAATATTAAAAGATTTTGATTATATCTAACTTGTAGATCTACTTGGGAAGAGCTGGTTTAACAATGAATTTTCCAAAGCATGAACATGATATGATTTTCTTCTTTAATCATGTTTTAAATTATTCTGAGCAGTTTGTAGTTTTAAATAGACATTTTTTTTATATGTAAGATCTACGCCTAAATATTTACATTTTTCTGCTATTATAAATGACATTTACGTATTTTATTTTTCCAACTGTGCATAAAGATAGCTAGTTCGTTGTTTGACTTTTTAATCAACACCTTTAAAAACTTACATATCTTAGGTTGGGCATGGTGGCAAGTCTGTAATTCTAGCTAGCACTCAGGAAGCAGGGGCAAGAGTATCTCTGTGAGTGCGAGGGCAGCCCTGGATACACAGCAGGACTGTCTCAAAAAAATAAGTCAAATAAATAAATATCCCTAACCTATTTTAATAAGTACTGCTAGATTTGTTTCATGCATAATCATTTAATTTATGAATGGCAATCTTACTTCTTTCTCTCCAATAGTTATACCTATTTTTCTTACTTCATTAAATTGGCTAGAACCTCCATCAAAATAATAAAAAAATGTTACTAGTGGACTGATCTGGCTTGTTCCTGACTTGGATGAAGGAGATATTGAACATTTAATCAGTAAGTGTGTTAGCTGGAGGATTTTGTAGCTTCTGCTATGAAAGGCACTGATGTCTCCAGCTGTTCTCTATACCCAGTAAGACAGTCACAGCAGTTGGCCTTCTTCCTTGAGAGTTCACTGAACTATACTCGTCAGTCTTGCACGCTAGCCCACTTTTAGTCTTAGAATCAACCTTATGTTATTTTAATACAGAATTATACTGAGCTTCCTAATATTTACAACTTTGTATCTGTTTAAATGATGAAATTCTCTTTTCTTATGACTGTAGCAGATTTGAACCTCATAAAATATATAAGGACATTCTATTTTTTTTATTACTAGGGAAAATTAAGACTAATATTATTTCTTCCTTAATTATGTAGAAGAATTTACCAGTGAAGCCAAAGGAGGAATTTTCTTTGTGGAAGGTTTTAATTAAAGATCCTGTTTCTTTACCCTTAATAGATGTTAAGACTCCAGATTTCCTAATTATTCTCATACCTGCTTCATTAAGATGCTCAAGGAATGTATTCCTTTCATTTAAATATATAATCAGCATAATTATTCTTATAATATTCTTTTTATTTTTACTATATTCAATAGGTAGTATTATTTTTATAATGTTCTTTTTAATTTTACTATTTATACAATATGTACCAGTAACCAGTTTTTCATCACTGATAAATATTTGCATTTGTCTAATTGGTCCTCTGAGGTGTTTGAGAATTACCAATTTTATTAATCTTTTCTTTTTGGTTTTTCAAAACAGTTTCTCTGTAGCTTTGGAGACTGTCCTGGGATTCGCTCTGTAGACCAGGCTGGCCTCAAACTTACAGAGATCCTCCTGCTTCTGTCTTCTGAGCGCTGGGATTAAAGGCCACCAGTACCCGTCCTTTTAAATCTTGTAACATCTGTATCTGAGAGTGCTATTTTCTTGGTTTTGTAAATGCTGCTATTTCCTCATATGGCCAGTTCTGCGTTTTCAGACACGGACTCACCTCTGTGTGAGGAGGTACGGGAGTGCCACAGCATGCACAGTGCTCCGACAACTAGTTCTTACAGCAATTAATTTACAAGAGAACTCAACAAAAAGTGAAACCTTTCCATCTGCTACCCTGTCCACTCAGTTTACATTATTGCCGTCTTCCACTGTAAAGGGGCACTTGTCAAAGCTGATACGCCAACACTAATGCATTTCTGTACCCAAAGGTGTAGTGGTACTAGAGCTCTTTCTCATTGCTGTCCATCTCTATGGTTTACACCCACTGTACGTCCTACGCTCTACTCTGACAGCACCACAGCATAGTGCTCCAACCTCACCCCTCCCTCCATCGGCAAAGCCTAGCAAGCACTGACCTTTCCACTCTCTCCACAGCTCTGCTTCATCCTCATTATACTCGGAATCATATTCTCGGAGCTAGCAAAACGCACTTAAGGTTCTTCCGTGTCTTTGTGTGGTTAGACAGCTCACTTCCTTTTACTGCTAATAATAAAATATACGAGTGTACCACAGTTTATCCATTTAGCTATTAAAGGATACTTTGGTTCCAAGTAATGGCAAAAAGCTGCTATAACTGTGTTTCAATTCTTCACAAAGATGAATGTTCTAAACTGATTTGAGTAAATACCTTGGAATGAAATAGATGATTTATAGGTAGAGTTTATGTAGCACTATATAAAACTGACCCAAGTGTTGGGTGGTAGCACATTCTGCATTCTCACCAGCAATGATCAAGGAGTTCCTGATGTTCTACATCTCCACTAGTATTGGGTTGTGTATTGGATTATAACTTCTGGGTGCATAGTGCTATCTCCATTCATATTTATGTAGACCTGTGCATTACATATAAAAATTTGAAGAAATAATTTCCAGTGGTGCCTTCATCCACTAAGCACTATTTAGCATGTGAACTAAAGAGTAACTTCTTTTTTCTTACTAATGTGAGAACACAGCTACAAGACATCATTTATGCACCAGAAAGTGGGCCTTCATTCAGCACATAATCTGCTAATACACGGGTCTTGAACTTCCTACCCTCTTCAACAATGAAGAATAACTTCTATCGTGTGTGAGTGTAGTGACAAATATTCTCCATACCCGACCAGGTCCTGCTCACTAGCTCCTGCAGCTGCTTATGAAATAATCACTCTGAGGCTTAATATTAATGATACACTCTTTGACCTATTAGCTCAGACTTGTTATTAACTAACCCTTAAATCTTAAAATAACCCATTTCTATTACTTGATACTTTACCATTAGGCTTGTGGTTTGTTACCTCATACCTTACTTCCTGGGAGGCTACATGACATCCACCTGACTCCGCCTTCTTTCTCCCTGCACTCACTTTATTTTCCCACCTAGCTCTACTCTGCCCTGCCATAGGCCAAAGCAGCTTCCTTATTATCAATGGTAACAAAACGTATTCAGAGCACACAGAGGGGAGTCCCACATCACATGACCTATTCCATTCATGACACTTTTGTTATAGCATACTGGAAATAATAAGGAACTATCCTTTCCCCCTCTAAATTGAAGCTCATTCTCATCTGCCTGCTGCAGGGCATTACTGGTCCTACAACTGTTCCCTTTATCTTTTTCTCTGTGCTTTTAAAACACCCTACAATTTCTTCCTTCTTAAAAAACTACCTACCCCTCCATGGCTACTAATCCCATTTTTCTGCTCTTTTTCACAACTAAACTCCCTAGAAAAGCAATGTTTCCATATAACCAGTTCCCCTTGAATCCACCTCAGTCATTGCATATTTACTACTCCAGGGAACTGGCCCCTGAGAAGGTAACCAGCCATGACGATAGTGAAATCTACCCTTGGACTTCACATGCTATCTTTTCATTATACCTATTAATGTCACTTGACCCAAAGTGACCCTTTGTGAGGCATTTCTGCACTGGGTATCAAGTACTTTTGATTCTCCTACCGTACTGGCCACTATCTGTTTCCTCCTCTTCAACTTCTAAAGTTAAGAATTTCTTAAAGTTCAATTCTCAGATCTAGTCTCTTTTCATTGAGTTTTACTGCTTTAAATACCATTTATGTGCCGATGAATCCAGCTTTTAATTTATCAAACCCAGTGTACTCTCTTCTAGTCAATTAGGTTCATGAAGCCAGCTAATTTATCATCTCCACATGGAAGCCGCACTGCATCTGTACTCCTCAGTGTCACATGACTGTAACTAGGCCTCTGAGGTAACTAGCTTACAAAGAGAAAGGGCTACTTCAGTTCACAGTTTCGGAAGTTCCAATCTAAGGTCAGATCCTCGCCTGCTTTAGTACATCCTGGGAGGAGGGGTTAATGTGACAAATCTCTTCTAAGACGTCAGCAACTACATGAAGTAGAGAGAATGAGATCCCGTACTCCTTTCAAGTCCATGTTTTCAGGGACCTTTCACTGCCTTCTAAGGGCCACAGCACTTTGATGATTTCTGCTTGAGGAACAGACCTTTAACACATGGACTCTTGTAAGATACTATGCAAATAACAGTAGCATTTCAAAAGTTAACATAGTCAGGGGGTAGAGCGATGGCTTCACTGTTAATAGCACTGCTGTTCTAGAGGATTTGGGTTTAAGTCCCAGCACCCACATGGGACTCACAACCTACTTAACTCCAGTTCCAGGGATCAAGCGCTCACTCTGGCCTCTGTGGGCACTGCACACACATGGTGCATCGACACAAACGCAGGTAAAACATCCATATGCATAAAACAATGAGATGCTTTAAAAAAATACAATTTTTTTAAAGTTAGCATGTTCAAAAGTTTTACTGGTAAACCCATGCATTCCAGTCTTTTCCATGTCAGGGAATGCTAACTATTTTACAAGAGGCTAAGTCTAACATCCTATTGTCTTGGATTTCTTTCTCATTCGCCCTGTAAAATTATTTCAAAGCTTTACCTTTAACAAATCTACACATGGTGATGACTGAGACCCCATCATTAGATCTTTACCCTAAGAAACCATGATCACTAACTGGGACGACTACAAAGCTGTCTTCCTGAGTGTTCTTTTGATTTTCTATACAACAGAGACTATTTTAAAATGTAGTTCACATCATATCAACTCTCAATTCAGTAGTCTCCAATGTATTCCTATTTCATTCAGAATAGAAGTCAGAGCCCCTGTGTCACCTGCCCTAGTACCATGCCTCCCCACCCTAAACACCAGAACCTCCTTGCATTCGTTCCACATAACAAGCCATCTGTACAGGTATGTGCTTGCTATTATATCTGGAACAAGATCTTCTATGTAAATCAGTATGACATCTTTCCTTTCCTCTAAGTCCTGCTCAAATGTTACCAAGTAAACCTTGCCTTAGAGGATGGAACACTCACTCCCTCATCTTGTTATTTTTCATCTTAGCAGGCACCTCCTCTACACACTATAGACCATGCTCCTAAAGCACAGCATCTGGCCACCTTGGTAATCCAGTGAACTATTCAAAGCACTTAGCAAGCACTTGGCATATTTTCTGAACTGTCTTAGTGACAACACTATGGAATAAACCTCACCAAAACGCAGGCCCACCTAGAACCTCAGGACACAGATACAACATCTTAAGAAAAATTGCTAGGTTTTTTTTTTTTGTTCCCCATTACTGGCACAGAGTTCCCCCAAACCCTAGGAATTTCTTAAGTGATAGGGGTGCCCTTTATAATCAGCAGGAAGTCTCTCTCAGTCTCTCCTATTGATGTAATAAAGTGACTTACACTGGGGACCCAGGACAACCCTCAGGATATAGGAGGCTACTAGAGAGAGCAGGTGAGCACATGATGATAGTTTAAAGTCCGCTCTTCTACAGGGAGGAGAAGGCAGATACACTGAGTTCCGCCAAATCTCTTCAACAAACAAATTAGACCTCTGAAGAGCTTCTTTGCCGGTGGACAAAATAACTCATGTACAGACAAGCATGGTCCTCTACACCCTACACAGTTACCTATGTATCTGTTCCATTTGGTTGTTCCCGAATGGTGTCTTTTATAATAAATTGGCATACATCAGTAAAGGGCTCTCCTGAAACCAAGAAAAATTTTAAATATCAAAATAAAAAAAAAATCATGGGAACTCCTAATATATGGCCAGATGGGTACCTTACACTTGTGGTTAGAGTTGGAGGGGTGCATTCTTAGGGGACTAAATCTCTTAACTTGATAGATTTAACTATCATTCCAGGTAGTTTCAAAATTGAATTGCTCAAGCAAGACCAGTTGGTGTCCAGAGAACTGTGGATTGGTTGTTGGTACTTGAAAGCACCCCAGAGTGATGTGATTTGGGAAAAGGGTCTTTCCAGCTGCAATCAAGTTAAAAGGTGATTAGAGTAGGCATGTTTGTATTAGTATTCCAAGAGAAACAGCATAAGACTAATGCTTACAGTACAAAGAAGTAATAGAACTCTTTTTTTCCCCTCTTTTTTGGTTTTTCAAGACAGGGTTTTTGTGTAGCTTTGGAGCCTATTCTAGAATTCACTCTGTTATCCAGACTGGACTCAAACTCACAGAGATCCTCTGCCTCTGCCTCCCCAGTGCTGGGATTAAAGGTGTGCGTAACCACTGCACAGTCAGGAGTAAGAGAATTCTTATAGGGTATGTAGAGCTAGGTGTGGTTGCACTCAGGAAGCTAAGGCAGGAGAATCAAGCTAGCCTGGAATACATAGAAAATTCAAAGCTACCCTGCACTACTTGAGATCTTGTTTTTTTAAAAAAAAAAAAAGCGTGGGGGGGGGGAGACAAATGCAACATAGCAGTACTCCCCTGCTAAAACCTCAAAAACAAGAATTGGGATTCCCCCTTGATTAGCGAATTAACCACATTCAAGGACCATTTGCCCCCTTTAAAATATGGGCTGTGTGTTTGTGTGTGTTGCACATGTATGGAAGCCACAGGCGGATGTCAGGGACCCTGCCGTCAACTCTCTGCCATACTCACTTCAGTGTTTCTCGCTGATCCTGGAGGTCACCGGTTTGTTTTTGAGCCCCAGTGAGCCCCAGCAAGTCTCTGAGGCCAACAGCACTGGTTATGGGGGTTTTGGGAAAGCACGTGGTCACAGAGATATCACCCTTCTCCTGGGTCCCACAGCGGTCGCACTATTGCTCCTACCCATGGGCATGTCCACCAGCTCTTCCTCGCTACTCTCTCCAGTTTGGGCTTTCTCCTCAGCCACTCAAAACCTCAGTTCACTTTATAACACAGCTCACGCCCTTGTCTTGCGGCTTCCTTTTCTTATCTCTAGTCAATGCATCTGCTTGAGGCCTTCACTGCCGATCTGTGTTTGCTCAAATTTCCTTGCACTTCATGTTCTTCATTCTACCACCCAGTTCCACTTATGTTTTGACAGCTAAAATGACCCCTGTCACCTATTTATTTACCAGCATACTGTGGGGTGTTTCTTTGTTTTTGAGACAGGGTCTCACCATGCCTAGGCTTACTCTAAACTCCTAAGCTCAGCCATCCTCCTACCCCAGCCAGGTCTACATGCAAACTGCATGTGACTGTATTCTGTCATTTCTCCTCGAGAAGACCTCTGGGAGTTAGTTACTCTCCACCTTGGTTCTTATACCCTGAACTTCTGTCTAAGTTTCTCACCTCATGAAAAGTTTCTTGTCTTAAGGCTTTTTTGTAGCTTTTACTAAATTTGCTCTCTGACCATTTCTCATATATATTCATTTTCTGAATATTCTTTCCTCGGCCTTCTCTTATCTCCCTCCTATCCCTATCAGCCTTCCCTCCACCCTACAATTCCCTTCCTACATTCTCATCTTTTTGTTTTGTAACATAATGCGTTTAAGTAGGGCTGTCTCTGTA
This sequence comes from Myodes glareolus, assembly GCF_982192425.1. Taxonomy (NCBI): domain Eukaryota; kingdom Metazoa; phylum Chordata; class Mammalia; order Rodentia; family Cricetidae; genus Myodes; species Myodes glareolus. The sequence goes on from NC_142051.1 coordinate 35,053,957, forward strand.
ACCATGGGTTTCGAACTGTCCATTGGAGTTTGGTGGGTTCCTCTAGTTTATTTATTTATTGAAAGGGGGATGGTCTTGGTACAGGTACAGGGTTCTCAAATTAGTATCTATGTAAATGACCTGGGAGTGTTCAATAGTATTATCTAGGTATCTCTTAAACACTGATTTCTTTCTTCAAAGAGATTATACAGTTGTCAAGGTTAAGGAGAGATGATAGCTTCTCTTCTCTGTCAGCATAATGCTAGACCACATAACATGTCTCATAAAATACTCTGAAACTTAAAGGCCATGGCTTATCACTCTATGGGAAAATGTTCACAATAGTATTTAACCAAGAACTTCTTTAGGCTGGGTCTGTGGGTGCACACCTGTAAATACCAGCACACGGGAAGCAGATGGATCTCTAAGTCTCAGGCCAGCCAGAACTACAAGATTATTTCAGAGAGAATCATTTTAAAATAAAAAAATTGCAAACTGTTATTTCACGTGCCTCAAAAGGACAGATAACTCATTGTGTTCACAGCACACCCAAGCGGTGAAGCCAGCAGAGAAACAAAGACATCTTCAACCAAACAACAACATTCAAGGTCCCCGGCCATGCTTTTCAAAAACAAATTAAAAAATGATGAACACATCAACATTGCATTTCCACCAAAGGCTCTACCTAAATACACTTACTAAAAATGATATTAAGTCTTGTGCTTAGAAGTTTAGCATTCTGAATAAACATACCCAGATGGCATGCTTATCTAGCCCAAAGGGAAAACAAAGTTGCTAGTCTTGCGTTTAAAGAATTTTTCATGGGTAAGAAATTACAAAAAATTACAATTTCTATTCTAGATTACTAGTTTGTGGTTTAAGTCTTACTGCATAATAAAGTTATGATTTTTTTGACATTTAAATGAAGAGCTTAAATTTTTTTGCCCCGCTATAAATTATGTGTTTGTAATGATAGAAAAATTGTGGTAGAAGTTCTTTGTTTTGCTTTGAGATAGTCTCACTGCGAACTCTGCTAGCCTGGAATGCCCTATGTAGACCAGGCTAGCCTCAAATTCAAAGATCTTCCTACTTCTGTCCCCTCCTTCAGGGTACTGTGATTTACTGTAATTTACTACATTACTGTGACTGGCTAGGATGTTTTAACAAAAGCCAGGAAATGGTAAGAGTTAACTTATACTGATTGTTCTGACATAGGAAATAACTCGTGTGAACCATAGCTCTAAGGAGAAAACTTAAAAGACATCTAGAATCAAAGGAAGGGGGAAATGAAGAGTCATAGAGCAATGGAAAGAACACAGGAATACGAGTAGAAAGGTATGGGCTGTATACCAGAGATCCAAGCCAGGATCTCCCTACCTTGGCTTTCTGAAACAAAATCTCCCTAAGTAGTCCAGGTTGGACATACTATTCTTGCCTCAGTGTCCCAAGTGCTGGGATTATAGGTACATACCACTATGACTTGCAAAAACTGGGTTCTAACAGGTCAGATTATCCTGGTTATCTACAACTTCAGTTTCCCAATTTGTAAAAGCTATCTTAAACCCCTAAAAATCACATATTCTGACATACATAGTACTATCTCTCTCTCACACACATGCATACACACACACACACACACACACACACACTTCAACTGATAAAATTCCTAGGGAAGAGTTCCACATGGTATAATAGATAATAGCTCTAGGTCACTGTTATTCACTGGATTGAACTGAGCAATTTCCTAGGACTTAAATCATAATTTACATCTCACATATTTAAAAGTGAATAGAATCCTGGAGTGGTGTTCCATGCTTTTAATTCCAGCACTTGAGAAGCAAAGGTAGCCAGACGTCTGTGAGCTCAAGGTCTGGCTGGTCTATGTAGCAAGTTCCAGGCCAGCCAGTGCTAACATAATAATACTCTGACTCAAATACAACAAAAAAGGGTGAAGTGAGAAGCTGGAGAGAGATGGTACAATGTTGGAGAGGAAGTGACCTGGAGTTTGGATCTCAACACCTACCTAACAATTCTTATGCAGACCTGTAACCTCAGCACTAAGGGAAGCTGAGAAAAGAAAAAAAAAATCACGGGAGTTTGATGGTTTTTAGTCTACCCTCAAAATACACCTGAGCTCTAGGTTCAGAGGCACCCTGTCTCAAAGAAATAAGCAGACAATGATAGAGGTCCTCTATGGATAGGGGAGTGTGCCACCCCATCTTTCTCCACATAATCCCACAAATAAATAATTTAAAAGTGAAATGGCACTATGTTCTCACCCATCAGTTGGTTAAGTATTTGAGAAGAAATAAGTTAGCATTATTACAATAGCAGAAAAATATTATTTTCTAGGATTTTAAGTACCCTGTCCTCTTTCTGGTATACCTACAATTAGTTGATAATCCCTGTCACCACCGGATGTCACTTTTACTCCAAAACAAGTTAACCCAAATTAACCTTAATAATTAGGAATACTGCAACAAAAAAGTTTATCTGCAAAAGATAAATAGCTCACAATACTTCCTAGAGATTTCTGAACGTTTCTAAACTCCAAACAGTACAAAAAGTACAGTAGAATTGCTAAGATCATCTGGAGTTGTTAAAAACAAAATCACTGAAATGTCATTAACACTAATAGCCTTTCAGAATTTACATATGGACAGAAAGGAATACAACTGACAAATAAGAAGAAAAATGTGCTTCCATATGGGTAAAAATACTGGGTTTCTTCTATAAGAAACATTGTCTTACTTTTAGTATCATGAGAATGACTTAAGTTATTTCTCTCATGCAATTAATGAACATTTAACCCATTCAAAGTTATATGGATATTAAGATACTGGTATAACTGTGCATATTTCTTTCATTCACATTGTCTTTCTTTGTCAGAACCAATGCCACTACAAAGGGCCCTAACTCACTAAATGGAGACTTTTCAAACGTAGACACATAGCCCTGTCTCTCCCCACACCCAGGCTGCTGAAAAGAACAGCTGAATCACTGGCACACTGAGTCACTGCTGCTGATGGGATCTAAGACAGTCCTTGCTGAAGCAGAAAGAAGCTGTAAGTATTGACTAGATGAATCATCTGGCTACTTAATGTACATGAAGTACTACTGCATTGTTTCCAAAAATGTGAAGCTTTTGGAGTAGAAAAACATATGCCTACAAAGGACAATTTAGAACGCAACAGAGTAGCTTCAGAAGTCAGGGTAAGTCCAAGATCGCACTGGTGGGGCAGGGAGACATTTGTTTCTCTATTTGCTGAGTTGGAAACAAGCGCTCTCTTTTTTTGTGTTGTTTTAGACAAAGTCTCACTATGAAGCCCTGTGTGACCTAGAACTTACTAGATAGTCTTGGGAAATTCTTACCATTCTTACCCCAGCTCAAGAAAAAAAGACTTAAAGCACAAAAGCAATGTGATAGATGTTAAGTATAATTGAAACAGGTCTAGTCACACTACAACTTAAGTGAAGAATGAGTCATGCACATTTGCATGGATTGGGACTGAAAAAAGCATCTCTAAGAAAATAAATATTAGCTCTAAAAATTTTAGAAATACACCTGTTAGTTGGATTTTCTCAATTGTCTCTGTGAGATTAAAAAAAGAAAAATGTGATGTTTAGATATCACGTCAAATAGGCCACAAAACCTCACCCTCAGTTATTCTTGGACAGTGATGCTTGACTCTAAAGAAACCATTCTCCTAAAAGCCACTTGCCTTTTTCTGAGCAGTTGCAGCTCTCTGTAGCTTCTCTTTAGCCTGATTGTACTTTTCTTCTCGGTCCATGATTCGCTCATGAAGCTTATGCTTTTCTTCCAACCACTGTATCTGTTTTTCCTCCAATGTCCTGTCACAGAACATGGGCAAAGACCAAGGAATTAGACAGCAGTTCTTCCATCAAACAGACACTATCACAAGTGTTCTCAAACAACCTGCCTGTCTGACCACATCCCATCTTTTCAGCTATAGTGACTCTTACATGCTGTATTTAAAATAATATAGACACTATATTTACACTAAACCCCTAGAGTAAGGTACTTCTGTCATCTTCTAAATAAATGAGGAAACTGAAGTTAGAGCAACTAAGTTGCATAAAGAAACATATCTATTTATTGTCAGGATAAGCACTTAAAATCTGAACAATGATTATAAACACCAAGCTAAGAAATGTATCTACTAAAGGCAGTTAAACGTCAAGTCTGATGTCAGGTGTGGTAGCAAACACCTTTAACCCCAGCATCCCAGAGGCATAGGCAATTTGATCTCTGTGAGCACAAGGCCAGCCTGATCTACATAGCAAATTCCAGAATAGCCAGGGCTACATACAGAGATCTTATCACAAAAACAAAACTAAACAAAAAAAAACAAGCTAAATATTAAGTTTTAATGAAAATTATTTTTCTGTGTAAATTTTGTATAAATTATATTTTAAGTTATATGCTAGTAATAATATAATTTAAAAGTTACTCTGCATACTTATCAATAATATGAATTTTATCATCAATACTATATGGCCATTAAAAATAAAAATAAAAAATGTTAGATTGTTTGTCTAATTACTCATACAGATTTTAAGTATATTAGCTGGAACGAAAGTTAAATTCTACTGATCTAGAAATCCAGTATTGTGTTATGTCTGAAGCTGGGCACTGAGAACATAACTCAGAGTCCTGCACATGTGAAGCAAGCACGTTACTGCTGAGCTACGTGGAGCAACGCAATGGATACCAGTCTGAAACCAAAGTGAGTCACCTAATCCGTCAGCTACACGGTGTGCCATTAGAATTCTTATACTCATTTTAATAAAATATTTGAGGATCAAAAGATACACATTTCTTCTTTGACAAAACAGAAGAAGTAGTTAGAGCCTCTGGAATGTCACAACACAGTATAGAGATGCATCTTTCTAACTGCCTTCACCATACATAAAACGCCATCTATAAAGCATAGACAAGCCTTAAAATATGAAAAACAGAAAAACTGAAAAGTTTTATGTGGTAAAACTGATTTAAGAACAAATTTGGAGAAAACTGTCCTATAAATAAATAAAAACAACATGCTATAAAAAAACAAAGCAACTATAAAGCAGTATTCTATATTTATTTGTTTTTGTGCTGCCAGGGATCAAATCCAAGGCCTCTGTACAACGGCCCATCAACTGTACTGAGCTACACCCCAGCCCCACTTTACCACATGCTAGCAACCTCTCAGAAGTATAAATCCTGAGCACGGCCAGCACATTTTCCTTACCAATTTACTGTCTACGACCAGACAATTCCAAGGTGAAAAGAATACAAATAAGTAAATAACTTTTCAAAAGGGAAATCCAAAAGGCAACAGAGAAGGAGAGAGACAGACATAGACAGAGCACAATCCCACAACCAAATCATTCTGTTCTCTGGCATTCAAAACAGATTTGGGAACCATGTTCTGGTCTGCTCAATGAATAAAGGTTTTTCTTTAAGAGTTTTTAGGAACACTGTGCTCAGAATTTTAAAGGTCCTTTATCCATGCCTAAAACTTTTAAAAGCAATTTAGGAGCAAAAGTTCATTTTAAAAGAAAGAGAAAGTACACAACCTACAAATACACTCTGTTTTAATCATCAATAAAATATACTTTATACAGTAGAAAGAAAAAATAGTTTGTACATAATAAAGGGCAAACTCTACTTTTCAACTTCTAGTTGTGCTTTTTCAGCTTGGCTTCTTAAATTTCGGCATTCTTGTTTTAATCTCTCCACCATGTCCTTCAACATTTGGTTTGAATTCAGCAAGTCATTCTCTGACTGTGTCAGGGAGGTCACTCGGATCTGCAAATGACTGATTTGCTTGAAAGAAAAAGAGAGAGAGAGAAAAAAAAAATAAAAAGACACTAAGACATTCATTAAGGGATGTGAGAAGCAGGTACCTCCCAGAAATGGCTCTCCCAAGGGCGCAGGGCCCACAGGGTGTCCTGTGTCATCTCTCACTATCCCCACAGACTCAGTATCATACACTGTATTGAAGGCTTGCGGCATTAGGAAGGTTGAGAGCAACTGCTCTAGAGTCGTCTATCAGCACATGTATGGAACTTCATCCCCAATCTCCCTTCACATGGAAGCACGCTTTCCTCATAGTATGCTGGAGTTATAGATCTAATGGCTAGAAAGACTCAAACGGCTTTAAGTTGTGATTAAATAGACCTCACTAGGGACAATTATATATCACATTCTTCATAAGCCATTTTTATTTTATAAACTAATATATGTCTTTATTTTTCTTTCACTACAACTTCTCTTTAGGAATTCTCTGGAAGACCTTTCAGAGTTTACTGAATCACGCGACAGAAATCAAAAGAACCCACCATCAGCTAAGATGCAGCTCAGTACAGGATACTTGTCTACTTAATAAGCACAGAAGCCTGAATTTGGTCTCCCCGGTGCTAGCATCACAGGCAGTACCACCGTGCCCAACAAGAAGCAAGATTCTCAGTTAGTTAAGTGGCGGGGGGGCATTATATGGCTGATTGTATAAAAGACAGCACTATACACATCTATGGAGCAATTACTACAATACAGTAATATGGTGTGTCTCAGAGTTCTATTTTAGAATAAATTTCTTCATGTAGAACTTACTCCTTTTTTTTAAAACCGAGGTAGATAGCATTAACTCTATATTACAACTTTTTAACTAAACAACCTTCAAGAAACTTAACTCTAGATTTAGGATGACAGAATGTCTAAGTATTACAGCCATGTCTCTCAGCGAAAAAATATTGTACCCTACTGGCTAAGGCTCCCTAACTGCACATGCAAGCAATGCCAGGTGACATGTAAGCACTGTGACAAGCAAAGTAGTAGTTAGTATCTCCTTGAAGTGCAAAAATTCTAGGAGAAAAGAAATACTTAAAGCAAAAAGAAAACAGAACTCAGAAACAAATAATATTATGCATTTTATCCAACATTATATAAATATTTTCTTTAACCTAAAAAATTAATTTCAAAAACAGGTGGTGGTGGTGGTGCACACCTTTAATCCCAGCACTCGGGAGGCAGATGCAGGCGGATCTTTGTGAGTTCAAGGCCAGCCTAGTGTAAAAGAGCTAGTTCCAGGACAGGCTCCAAAGCTACAGAGAAATCCTGTCTCCAAAAAAAGGCATACATGAAGCAGAACACTGTGTACAAATAAATAAATAAATGAATAAATCTTAAAAAATAAAAAATTAATTTCTTCCCATGAATATAACTCTTAAACTTTATACAGATAAGCAAGAAAAGAAAACCACTCATTAACCCATCACAGAAAATTCAGAATGTCAAAAATTGTCATTTTAATAAAAAATTTATCGCAGGCCATAACATACCAATATATTAAGCAAAAGTAAAACAAGTCGACTAAGCTATAGCAGAACAAATTGAAACATCTTATCTTCATATAACAGCTTTAAAAGTATATTATCAATTATGGTGATTGTATTACAAAGTATTAAATATGAGTAAATGCAATAACTACATAAAAGAGACTTAAAAAAGAAGCATCTAACAAAATAAAAGCAAAATGTGTATTACAATCACACCTGTTTCAGTTCAGAATTTTCAAGTTTTTCTTTCTCTGCCTTTTCAGTATTCACAATTTGTTGCTGAAGTTTTAACCTAAAAATCACAAACAAACAAAAAGATTATGAATCCATAATTCAATTATTTCACTGAACTGGCAATCATTATACTGATTGACTACAGGCATTATACTGAATCCAAAGCCTAAATATTTAGACTCCCAGCAGCTACATTGTGTCCACATAAAACAGCACGAATTACTTCTCTTGGAACAGGAACTGGAGAATGGAGGGGCATCCCTTCTACTGTGGGTACTGGGGAATACTACATGCAGTCACTGATGGCAAAGATGCTAATAAACATAGAGAACAGCCTGAACAGCCTGGCCTTCAGTGGAAACGTTCAGGATGTGTGCTCGCCACACCAGAAGCTAGTTCAGAAGCCACTCGTGACCTATAAAGCATACAGAGTCAACAAAATGCTACTTGGCTTTCACTTTACAAGGTTACAGTTCTAAAAGAAAATTAACTAGCATAGAACACTACCCGACACTCTCTAAAGAACCTCATAATCTTCCATCCCTGAGCTAAATGGTCAGTAGAGAATATGATTTGCAAGGCCAGCCACAGCTTTTGTGACATTTACAGGAAAACATGCTAATTAAGTTTAACAGGATGGGGCCCTCAAATTTCTCCTTTTAAAACTTAGCTTACAGTATATAGTCCGCTATCCAGGGAAGTCAGGGCAAGAACTCAAGGAATTAAAGTGGAGGCCATGGAGGATCTGTTTACTGGCTTACTCTTCATGGCTTAATCAGTCTGCTTTCTTATAAAACCCAGGACACCTGCCCAGAGCTGGCCCTACTCCCTATATGTTGAGCCCACATCAATCATTCATCAAGAAAACTGCCCAAAGACCAATCTGATGGAGGCATTTTCCCAGTTGAGGTCCCTCTTCTCAGTGACTCTAGTTTGTGTCAAGCTGAGAAAAAAAACCTAACCAGGATGAAAAGGAAGTTGACAGATTAGAAGGAAGAGAAGCACCAGGGCTACCAGCGTCAGTGTCTCCAGTGAGGGAAAAACAACTAAAGAAAAGAAGAGGAAAAAGAACAGAGATAAACTAGACGCAACAAATATCAAGGGGAAAACCATTTTAACCAAACTTGGTCAAAAAATGATCTGCAAACAAGAATAGAGTTTCCCGTCAAATAGGTCTTTCACTTCCTTGGTTAGAGTTACCCCAAGATATTTTATACTATTTGTGGCTATCGTGAAAGGTGATGCTTCTCTGATTTCCCTCTCTGCTTCTTTATCCTTTGTGTATCGGAGAGCAACTGATTTTTTGGAGTTGATCTTGTATCCTGCCACAATACTAAGATGTTTATCAGCTGTAGGAGTTCTTTGGTAGAGTTTTTGGGGTCGCTTATGTACACTATCATATCATCTGCAAATAACGAAAGTTTAACTTCTTTTCAATTCAAATCCCCTTAATCCCCTTATGTTGTCTTATTGCTATTGCTAGAACTTCAAGCACTATATTGAAGAGGTATGGAGAGAGTGGACAGCCTTGTCGTGTTCCTGATTTTAGTGGAATGGCTTTGAGTTTTTCTCCATTCAATTTGATGTTAGCTGTCGGCTTGCTGTAAATAGCTTTTATTATATTTAGGTATGATCCTTGTATCCCCAATCTCTTCAACACCTTTATCATAAAGGGATGTTGAATTTTGTCAAAAGCTTTTTCAGCATCCAATGAAATGATCATATGGTTTTTTTTTCCTTTCAGTTTATTTATATGATGTATTACATTGATAGATTTGCCTATGTTGAACCAGCCCTGCATCTCTGGGATGAAGCCTACTTGATCAAAATGGATAATTTTTCTAATGTGTTCTTGGATTCGGTTTGCCAGTTTTTTATTGAGAATTTTTACGCGAAAGACCTATTTGACAAGAACTTTAAGTCTTTGAAGAAAGAAATTGAGGAGGATACCAGAAAATGGAAGGATCTCCCTTGCTCTTGGATTCGGAGGATCAACATAGTAAAAATCGCAATTCTACCAAAAGCAATCTATAGATTCAATGCAATCCCCATCAAAATCCCATCAAAATTCTTCACAGACCTTGAAAGAACAATAATCAACTTTATATGGAAAAACAAAAAAACCCAGGATAGTCAAAACAATCTTATACAATAAAGGAACTTCTGGAGGCATTACCATCCCTGACTTCAAACTCTATTACAGAGCTACAGTAATGAAAACAGCTTGGTATTGTTATAAGAACAGAGAAGTTGACCTATGGAATCGAATAGAAGACCCGGACATTAACCCACAAACCTATGAACACCTGATTTTCGACAAGGGAGCTAAAGGTATACAATGGAAGAAGGAAAGCATCTTTAACAAATGATGATGGCATAACTGGATGTCAACATGTAGAAGAATGAAAGTAGATCCATATCTGTCACCATGCACAAAAATCAAGTCCAAATGGATTAAAGACATCAACATTAATCTGACCACATTGAACCTGATGGAAGACAAAGTGGGAAGTAGTCTACAAGACATGGGCACAGGAGACCACTTCCTAGGTAGAACCCCAGTAGCACAGACAATAAGAGAAACAATGAATAAATGGGACTTCCTGAAACTGAGAAGCTTCTGTACAGCAAAGGACACTGTCACTAAGACAAAAAGGTTTCCTTCTGACTGGGAGATCTTCACCAACTCCTCATCAGACAAAGGTTTGATCTCCAAAATATACAAAGAACTCAAGAAACTAGACACTAAAACTCTAATTAACCCAATTTAAAAATGGGATACTGAACTGAACAGAGAATTGTCAACAGAAGAACTTCGAATGGCCAAAAGACACTTAAGGTCATGCTCAACCTCCTTAGTGATCAGGGAAATGCAAATCAAAACAGCTTTGAGATACCATCTTATACCTGTCAGACTAGCTAAAATCAAAAACACCAATGATAACCTATGCTAGAGAGGATGTGGAGTGAGGGGAACACTCATCCATTGTTGGTGGGAATGCAAACTTGTGCAGCCTCTTTGGAAATCAGTGTGGCGGTTTCTCAGGAAACTGGGAGTCGACCGACCTCAGGATCCAGCAATTCCACTCTTGGGAATATACCCAAGAGATGCCCTATCATACTACAAAAGCATTTGTTCTACTATGTTCATAGCAGCACTATTTGTAATAGCCAGAACCTGGAAACAACCTAGGTGCCCCTCAATAGAAGAATGGTTAAAGAAGGTGTGGAACATATATACATTAGAGTTTTACTCAGCGGTAAAAAACAATGACATCTTGAATTTTGCATGCAAATGGATGGACATAGAAAACGCTTTACTGAGTGAGGTAACCCAGACCCAAAAAGAGGAATATGGTATGTACTCACTCATAAGTGGATTCTAGCCATAATTAAAGGTCTTTGAGCCTATAATTCGTGATCCTAGAGAAGCTCAATAAGAAGGTGAACCTGAAGAAAATCATAGTTATCCTCCTGGATATTGGAAGTAGACAAGATTGCCAGGCAAACTTGGGTGCACGGCGGGTGGGGGGTGGATGTAAGGGGAGATGGGTAGAGAAAGGGAGAAGGGGAGGATTCGGCAAAGCTTGGGGGAATGGGATGGGTGGGATGGAGGAAGGATGGATATGGGAGCAGGGAAGTAAATATCTTAATTAATGAAGCCATTTTAGGGTTTGCAAGTGACTTGATTCTAGAGAGGTTCCCAGGACCAAGGAGAGGTCCCCAGATTGTTCCCTGGGCAGCAGAGGAGAGGGTGCCTGAACTGGCCTTGTCCCATAGCCATACTGATGAATATCTTGCATATCACCATAGAACCTTCATCTGGCGATGGATGGAAATAGAGACAAAGACCCACATTGGAGCACTGGACTTAGCTCTCTAGGTCCAAATGAGGAGCAGAAGGAGGGAGAACGTAAGCAAGGAAGTCAGGATCACAAGGGGTGCGTCCACCCACGAAGATGGTGGGACTGATCTAATGGGAGCTCACCAAGGCCAGCTGGACTGGGAGTGATGGAGCATGTGATCAAAATGGACACTCTGAACATGGCTGGCAATGAAGGCCGACTGAGAAACCAAGGACAACGGCACTGGGTTTTTATTCTACTGCATGGACTGATTTTGTGGAAGCCTGGTTTGTTTGGATGCTCACCTTTATAGACATGTATGGAGGGGGGAGGACCTTGGACTTCCCATGGGGCAGGGAACCCTATTGCTCTTAAGACTAGAGAGGTAGGGGAAGGTGGGGAGGGGGAAGGAAAAGGGAGGCAGGGAAGAGGTGGAAATTTTTAATAAATAAATTAATAAATTAAGAAAAAAGAATAGAGTTTCCCATTGCCGATTTCCTTGGTTGATTCTTTGTTTGAGAGGAAAAGATGGATTAATTTCCACTTAGAGGGATTAGGTTGTATGCCCTCACAGAATTCAGTGGGTGTTGTGGGAGTAACTTCTGCTGCCTCAACCAATAGTCGCTGAAATACGAGCCCACAGTGCAGCAGGGAGCGACTTCCGCTCCGTCAGCCAATAGCTGCTGAAATACCAGCCCACTGGGGCATGGTATATTTCTCTTTTAAAAAGAGAAGCAGATCCGGATCAGGCCCTCTTGGTTCCGGCTCTTGGTTCTGGTGCTTGCTCCTGGCTCCTGCTCCCGGCTCCTGTGACTTGGCTCCCTTCCTGACGGTTTATGGTGTATGTAAGTTTTACCCCCCAAAATAAATAACCCCTTAAAACATAACTGGTGTGGGATTGATTCGCCGATAATTGCTCCCCCCCAAAAAAGAGGGATAATTGGATTATGGGATAATAGCTTTGTACTTGTGAGTTATTGTTTTTAGACAAATATATTGGTATTGATTCTTATATATTGATACAAACTTAAATTATGTTGACTATTTTATGCATGCATGCTTCTACCTCTGTTTAAAACATTTTTATGTATTGACATATATATATTGTATTGATATATGTATATTCTACCATATTGCATTGTACACTTCTACCTCTGATTAAGATACTTATATATTGCTTATGTATTGATATATATTTACCATATTACAATGTATACTTGCACATTGTTTATATTTGGAGGTCATATTGTCCCCATTTATTGCACAGTTGTTTACTATTTCAGTCTTTAAGTTAGATAGATATTGAGAATAATATAGATCAATAGTCATCTAAGTTTGTCATTTATAATTAGACTAATCAGGTTCTTTAGATACATAGACATTATATTCAGTATAGATAGATAATCTTCAACCTCTTCAAAGAGCTGTAGAAAATGGCCTTTAATCTAACTCAGAGTTCTGTGGTAGGGAAACACAATCGCTCCTGGCAACACTGATCTATTCCCGAGAAAATGTTGAGCACCAAAGACACTCCACCTGGAGCCTTTCTTCTTGGCAGAACTGGCCTTTGGGTAAAGAAATGCCCATACCTCAACTACTGACAGAGTTACAGAGTATCCGTAAATGGATAAAACAGGACTGTCATATCCTGCCAAGACAGGATAAGATAGTTTTAAAAAGTTCCTTGCCTTTAAAAATGGTATGTCAGTTACGTTAGGCCTTAGCCAAAGTTGGTTGCTTCAACGCTGCAAACGTGATTTTGGGTGTTTGCCCAGGTAGCCAGTTGTCTATGTGATTTGTTACATGTTCTGGAAGTTTGATTGCACTTCCTAATTACTCAGGTAACATGATTTCCCTTCTCAGATCTTTGATGGGATTGAAGATTATATAAACGTAATTACTTTCTTTTCATGACGTGGCCAAGTTATTTCTTATACAAGACTTAAGCTAGTTAGAATAGGATATTTATATTTATTGTATATAATTGTGTAGGTTTGTACTTACTGTATATAATTTCGTAGTAGGCTTAGAACTCTCTTACTTAAACAAAAGGGGGAGGTGTTGTGGGAGTAACTTCTGCGGCCTCAACCAATAGTCGCTGAAATACGAGCCCACAGTGCAGCGGGGAGTGACTTCCGCTCTGTCAGCCAATAGCTGCTGAAATACCAGCCCACTGGGGCATGGTATATTTCTCTTTTAAAAAGAGAAGCAGATCCGGATCAGGCCCTCTTGGTTCCGGCTCTTGGTTCTGGTGCTTGCTCCTGGCTCCTGCTCCCGGCTCCTGCGACTTGGCTCCCTTCCTGATGGTTTATGGTGTATGTAAGTTTTACCCCCCAAAATAAATAACCCCTTAAAACATAACTGGTGTGGGACTGATTCGCCGATAAGTGAGAGGCTTTAAAAGGGATCCAAACCACTTTCTAGATTTTTCTAACCTGAATAGACAAGCAATTGTTCTGCTTTCATTTTGACATATCATACTTGCCTTACAGAGAAAACAGGAGAAAATAGGACAACAAGAAAAAAGAGGGGAAAAAAAGAAAGAAGAAGCTTCTATTTGCTCACAACAGTGCAAACCCTGTGCTTTCTTTCTACACTTATGTCAGCTAACAAAGTCTCTTTATTTTCTTGTAAGAGTTTGTGTTAGAACACTATAGTTATGGGAAATGGACTCACATTTAATCTCCTATAATTTTTACGCAATTAAATTTACAGGTAACTTTATAAACTTCAAGAACTGAACAAATAAGTAGTACAGCAGTCTTCTGAAATACAAAATGTGTGTGTATGTGTGTGTGCATGCATGCATGTGTGCATGCACATTCAAGTACACACACACATGCACTGTCTATACAGGCACATGTGGAGGTCAGACTCCAACACTGGAAGCCTTATGCAAAGGCTTCTCCACCTTGTTCTTTGAGGCAGGGCATCTCACTAAACCATAAACTCGCTCTTCTGACTAGTCTGACTGGCCAGCCAGTCCTGGAAACACTTGTCTTTGCTCTCCACTGCTGGCATTACAAGGGAGCACTACCATGCTTGGCTTTTTATGTGGGTGTCGTCAGGGATCCAAATCCAGGTCTTCATGCTTGTGCAGAAAGAATTTTACCCACCGAGCCATCACCGCAGCTGCAATGGAATACTTTTTAAACTATTATTCTTTACACTATGGCAGATTAGTGGTGAAAAACCACTTTAATAAAAACAAAACACTAGTAAATAATAACTTAAAGCACCTGTAAGGCATACATTAATATCTAGATCATCAGCTACTTATCATAGGTATTATTTTCAAGGAATGGACTTTTTCCTGTCAGGGCTCTTTTTTTTTAAAACCCTAGATTGTCTCTGACCTACCACATATTCTACTAAACAGAAGCTACAATTATAGTTATTTTAGTTAAAAATAAACACAGTTGGTTGATATGATTAGATTTTAAAGCAGTAAATAAGAATTGATATCACAATTCTGAAACATTCCAAAGAGGGAAAATTTATACAATTGCGGGGCGCCATCCTGTCCAGCAGGAATGAACGCCACCAAAAACGAGAATTCCTTCTCTGGTCACATCTTTATTTGGAGCATTCCCTTGAGGAAAATTGGGGGAAGGGACGATAGAGCAGGGACGAGAGAAAGCTTAGAGAGAGCGTTGGGCCCCGAGGCAGCTGCTTTTAAACGGCGGAGCAGCCTGAACGCTGTCCCGATTGGTCAATGCCACTCTGCTGGTCTGAGCATGTGCAGGCAAGGGTGCAGGCAGGGTTGCTCAGCCCCACGTGGCTACCTCCAAACTGCAGGACCACCTGTGCCTCCAGGTGGCTCCCAACATCTCCCCCTAATTATTGTCTTTAAGAGCAATAAGGCAAAACTATTTTCCAATCTGGTCCCCACCTAGACGCAGCATGCCAAGGATATCTCTGCTCCCACCCATTCCTAAGGAAGGAAAAGGCAAAGTAGAGTAAGAGATAAGAGGTTGCACAGGGTGTTGCTCAAGTCGATGGTGTGAAACAGCTGCTCTTGGCACCGCCCAGAAGGTCATCTCTGCTGTCTCCGCATGAATCTTCCACAGCAGGACACTCAGCATCCACTGGGTCGTCTTCTTTATCTCTCTGGTCGGTCTCGCTGGCATCCAGATGTATGTCAGCATTCCTAGAAAAACATAAACAAAACTCTCCTCCCAAATTAACATTTAAGAGTATTAAAAACTCTCAGTGTAAAAATTCAGCACAATCAGTACTGGAAGTAGGCTGGTTTTGAACTTAGAGACCTGTAGGTCTCTGCTTCAAAAAGCAAATCTTGTTTGCCTGTACCAGCAAAATTTTGAATTAAAAATTAAGTGTATAGAATGCAAGAGAAATCCTTTCTCTGGGGGAAGCTGTCACTGGTAGTGTATTCCCCCTCTTATGTCTAAAAACCAAAGCAGTTGTCACTGGGAATTGAACTCAGGACCTTTGGAAGAGCAGGCAATGCCCTTAACCGCTGAGCCATCTCTCCAGCTCCCCTATTCAGATGGAAAAACCTCTAGGTAGCATTGTTTATCTCACCAGGTGCCTCAGGCAAAAGGTCCGCCTTTCTTTGTTACCTAGGATACGGTAACCAGGTAAACATGCCTTTATTATGATAATCACGACCAGTTCTTTGAGGGAGAATGGACGTTGCTCATCAATCTGGCTACTTCCTGCTGACGAAGGGACGTTGTTTGGGGGATAAATGTTTTTATCTGACTGAATTTTTGGCGACAAATGTTTTTATCTGACTAAATTCTTGGCGACCTTGACTGAGGGCGGCAGCAGCGGAGGCGGCGGCTGCCACAGCTCCGCCTCTGAAGCCCATTATGGCGCGCTCCGCATGGCCCGAAGGCATGGCTCCGCCCCGGGCCGTGGGCGGGCTCGCCGGTCATCCCGTAACTGCGAACTGTACCTCAGCCTCACCTCAGGCATTGAATTCGCACCGCCAAGCTCCGGCGAGGGGGGGCATCCGCCCACCCGTGGGGGGGCTTCTCCTGCCCGGTCCGCCCGCCGCGCAGAGCCCCGTTCTCTGGGAACTCATCTCCGCCCGCCCATGATGCTATGGAAACACAGTTTTTCCGCAGAGCCGATTCAGCTCCTCTTTGCCTTCTATGGCGCCGCTGCTCACCACGCAGCTTCCGCCTCAGTCAGGCGAGTCCGCTCAGGTGCTGAAAAAGTCCTCCAAAAACCATAGCCCCGCCAGAAGGCCTCTGATGTCACACGGACTTTAGCCCGCCCGCGACCTGGCTATTCGCAGGCCTCCAGCAAACTCCCCGCCAGCAACTGGTTGCGTCTCCCTCCTGAGTAGCTGGGATCACAGGTGTGCACCACCGTGCCTGGCCCACTTCCGTGTTTCTAATCAGGCATTACCGCTCAAAGGCGGGCCGGCTGCCGCCAGCACTCTCAGCACGATCAAGCAGCTTGTCTTTCTCAGTCAAAAATTAAAGTTTTTGTACGTGAGAGCCAGAGACTGAGCTCTCTTATCAAAATTAGGCGAAAATCACCTCCAAAAGCTCTGTGGCTCTTTAAGAATAGGAAAGGCAGTCTTAGAACACGATCAAACTCGCCTCCCTACGAGACTGTTGCCCCGAGTCTCTTATCAGCGAGTACGCACGGAGGAAGCCGCGGATCTCCCAACCGTAAACCTCGCTTTTTCTCAGCTCCACCTGCACTGAACTTAAGGGATTTTTCTTCCCCGTTGCTTTCTGTACCTTCTTTCAGATACCTTAACTTTGATTTTTTTTTTGTATTTTTTTTTTTCTATTTTAGGCCTATCCTTTGAAATTCCTTTTTACATTTCTTTTCCTCCCCTTTCTGGGGATTTTAACCGACGTCACTCACCGCTCCATGTTCTCAGAGTTCTGAAATTCAAGGCTCTCTGTGCTGGTGTCTGATCTTGGCTTTTTCTCCCGGGCTTTCTCAGGGTCCCCCGGCGTAGTTGTCAGGGTCCCTCAGCGTCCCGGAGTTTCGAGCACCAGTTGCGGGGCGCCATCCTGTCCAGCAGGAATGAACGCCACCAAAAACGAGAATTCCTTCTCTGGTCACATCTTTATTTGGAGCATTCCCTTGAGGAAAATTGGGGGAAGGGACGATAGAGCAGGGACGAGAGAAAGCTTAGAGAGAGCGTTGGGCCCCGAGGCAGCTGCTTTTAAACGGCGGAGCAGCCTGAACGCTGTCCCGATTGGTCAATGCCACTCTGCTGGTCTGAGCATGTGCAGGCAAGGGTGCAGGCAGGGTTGCTCAGCCCCACGTGGCTACCTCCAAACTGCAGGACCACCTGTGCCTCCAGGTGGCTCCCAACATACAATCTTAAGAAGTCGTCCTTCTGAGAGACTGTACATGGTTAGGGGTCCTCATTTTAAGTACAGGGCCAATCACATATTATATAAATGATCTGGAGAGACTCAAGAAGAATAAAAAAAGTCTCAAAAGTAACTAAGAAAATATAAAATGATTTATATTATAGACAAGTTAAAGATGAAAACTGTTTTGTATGTTAAAAATGTTCCCAAATAAAATAAAAGAAACACTATGGGGCAAGTCTATTATTGTCTTTAAGTAATGACAGAGGCTGAACATTATATCACTAAAGCTACAGATGCTCTAAGCAAGAGAATTACATTCAAGTTCAAACAGAAAACATTCTAAATGGCCTGAGACCACAATACAATAAAATAACAAATGGGGTGCTTCCTGAGGGAGGGTAGAGACTAGAGAGTCTCACAAAGACTGTCCAGAATAGCTAAGTAAAATATTTACCTAAATGCAAAAAAAGGGTAAGACTGGCTCTCATAGTCCAGTGCAGACCTATGACTTTAGAATCAGCCACCAACTGTGTAAGCAATCCTAAAACCTAACACCCACACGTTTTTCAGAGCAGTTCTTTCCTAAGGAAAATGAACTAAGAAGCTTGCCTCAAAGCATAATCTACAGCTTTACAGTTTTAAGTCATTTATCTTTAATCTTTATAATTAACTAAGTCAGTAAGATTTACTTTTTAATTTAGAAAGCAAACACAGGGATGTGCAGGTACTGAAGGACAGATGCACTAGCATTGTATTATGAACGTTTTCTGCAAGAGTAATTCAGAAAGTAAGAAAACCATATCCACAGTGTTAACAACTGTAAGTGAAAGGGATAGTGCTGCATACCAACTCCGAGCAACTCATCTTTCATGATCCTATCTGAAAGACTGTAGACGCAGTGCATAACTCATCCATTCAAATGAAAAAAGCACAACTTATATCTTGTTCATAAGCAATGCTATACTATACGACTACATGTTGTATAGAAAACACATTTTAAAAAAGAGAGTCATACAGAAAATTTAGAAAGGAGACAAA
This sequence comes from Myodes glareolus, assembly GCF_982192425.1. Taxonomy (NCBI): domain Eukaryota; kingdom Metazoa; phylum Chordata; class Mammalia; order Rodentia; family Cricetidae; genus Myodes; species Myodes glareolus. Next base: position 35,072,711 of record NC_142051.1, read on the forward strand.
AATGTGCCAGACAAACGGAAGCAGTAAGAAAAACGTGGAATAATGACATCAGATAATGTAGAAATCAAGTAAAAAAAAGAAGTGAATGACCAAGAAGGAGAATATTGTAATGCAAAAAACCCACAGCTGATCATCAGAATGTAACTTACAGGATGCTCCAAACAGCACAGCCACCACCTTTATGAAGCAAACCTCAAGCACAGACAAAACACACTAGTAATGAGACTTTACTATTAGTTATATCACAGAGACATCAAATGAGCACAAAATAAGAAGTACATAGAAGACCTACATTTCGTAAGACAAATCTCAATGGCTATATGTGTATGCATATACACTGCACACAAATACATAAATATATCAAATGTTACCTGACTTGCAATGGTTCAACTTGAAAATTTTCAACTTTACAATGGGAAGGTTATATGTATTTAGTAGAAACCATACCTCCAATTTCGAATGTCCATCTTTCACCAGGCTAGTGATACACCATAAAACATGCCCTTACAAAGACAGCAGTGGCAGCACTGCACAGCCACAGGATGACTAAAATAAATGGCTGACATTGTATAGTAGACTGTGGTGCTATGATGGAACCAGGTAGTAATTTTCAACTTAGTTGGGACTGATTACATTGTAACTCATATAAGTTGAAAAGCAACTGTACTAACTAAACTTTACATATGGTTATTAGATCCACAAAAACTGACCATATGCTACAGACATGAGGGAAACAAGGTAACCATTTTATGCAAATTGTGAGACAATCACTCTGAGGCTAATGCAAATGCCAGAGTCTGCCTATAAAGGTAAATGCTGGGGCTGGGGTGATGGCTAAGTGGTTAAGAGCATTTGTGGCTCTTGGAGAGGACTAATATTTGATTCCCTGCACCCATATGGTAGCTCACAACCACCTGTAACAACAGTTCCATAGCATATAACACCCTCATTTGAGTTCTGAGGGTACCAGGCACAAACATGGCACACATACAAGCAGGCAAACACTCATATACATAAAAATAAACTAATTTTTTCTTTAAAATCAAATGTCTCTTTAAAGTTCATATCCTTATCTTACCTTAATACTGCCCTTGACATATCAGATCACAAATGAAAAATGACTGTGCTGCATAACGTAGAAATATTCTCTAATCTCAATGCAATGAAACTCAAAACCAAAAACAAAATAATAAAAGAGTAGCAAGAAGAGAAAGGATATTCTTTCCTACTCACATTTAAAAAAAAAAAAATCTCAAGACAAGCAGTGGTGGCACACACCTTTAACCCCAGTACTCAGGAGGTAGAGGTAAGTGGATCTCTGTGAGTTCAAGGCCAGTCTGATCTACAGAGGGAGTTCTAGGACAGCCAGGGCTGTTACACAGAGAAACCTTGCATCAAAAAACAAAACAAACAACAAAAATAAATAAAAAAAAATCTCTTAAGGCATAGGATTCAGGGTCAACTATGTCAACTATTCCTACTGCACTAATCCAACATTTTACAACAGAACCACTGTAATAGTAGAAAACCTTAGGCATAAACACTGTAAAGATGAATCTGACAGAAGCATAAAGTACAGCGACAGCAGCAGGGATACAGCTTTCAAAGAGGAGGGATGGGAGACACTTGAATTAACCCATAAAGCCGATGCTACTCCAATCAAAATCTTTAGTGGGTATTTTCACATTTACTGAACTTTATGTGTACGAATTTTTGCCTGCACATATGTACATGCATCATGTGCATGCCTGGTACCCAAGTTACAGATGGTTATGAGTTGTCTGTAACTGAACCCAGGTCCTCTGCAAGAGCGACATGTGTTCTTAACAGCCAAGCTGTCTCTCTAGCTCCTAAAGCTAATTTCTTAATCAATGAAGGAACAGTACAGAGACTTCAACTAGGACTGGGAATAAAGTAACAAGGATCCCTACCATTTACACTCCTGCTCAGTGCTGCACTGGATAACTGCCAGGGCAATTAGACATATCAATCAGGAGTCTAACAATTGGTAAAGAAATACAATTATGTGTACTGCTAAATGAAGTAACTTCAAGTAAAATTAACTCAATTTAGTATGCAGACAGAATATAAAGTAACCTATAAAATGTATTGTCTTCACAAACATTAACAGCTAGAAGACCAAAACAAAAGAGAACTACATTCATAAGAAGGACTAAATACTTGGAAAAAAAAATTAACTCTTTCAAATAGAAGGAGAAGAAAAAAAAAAACCTCAAGGGCCATCAAGATGGCTGAGTCAGTAAAGGTTAAGTGTGCTGCACACTTCAGAAAGTCTGATCTCTCTAAGGCAGGGGCTCTCAACCTTCTGAACGCTCTGACCCTTAATACAGTTCTGCATGAGCCGTGGTGACCGCCAGTCATAACATTATTTCATTGTTATTTCATGACTATAATTTCACTAATGTTATGAATCAGAGCAAAAGATTTATCAAGGGGGTTGCAACCCACAGGGTGAGAACCACTGCCTAAGCTAAATTAATGCAGTTAATTCAAGGAAGCTGTAGAGTGGGAAATATCAAGAATATGTCTACTTCCTTGGACAGCAATTGCATTAACATAAGCAGTCTTAATTATTTGAAAATCTAGAGCCTTCTGAAGACTTGAAACTTTCAGAGGAAGGTTCTAATAGAAAATAACAGTTAATTTAATTGTACTGAACCTCTTCCAACAGAAAAAGCCAAAGTCTCAGGCAGCTCTGTATACCACCACCAGGCAGACTAGAAACCAGAGTGGGTAAATGCTATCTGTCCCCCAAATATGGAAGCCTGTACCTTGATTACTGACTGCTGCTTCTGATCCAAAAGGTACAAAGAAAGAGGTAGTTACTGTTCCTTTTTTGGCTGAAATCACTTCTAGGGAACTCTCAGAGCCAGTGCCTATTCTTTCATGTCTTTATTTGACTTTTGTTCAACTTCTGGAGACATATATGAAAGAGCAGGACATTCAAAAGCAAATGAAGAGTTAGGGCTGAGAGGTACCCAATAATCCTAGAACTCAGAGGAGGCTGAGGAAAGAGGATCAGGAGCTCAAGGGATATACATTTTATATGTATGGGCTTGAGAGATCACTCAGCAGTTAAGAACATCAGCTGCTCTTCCAGAGGACCTGGGTTCAATTCCAGCACCCACATAGCCGCTCACAACCATCTGTAACTCCATTTCCAGGGGATCCAAAGCCTTCTGACCTTCACATGCAAACATGCACAGACATATACGCAGACAAAAACATAAAATAAAAACAAGCCTTAAAAGAAAAGTTAAAAAATTAAAAGCAGTAGATGGATATATTTTATATACCTAAAATAAAAAAGTTCAACTAAAGATCCTGTATCTAGCAAAAACAATCTTTAAAAATTTTTAAAACGTTTTATAATAAAGTACACTTTAAAAATTTTTTTTAAATAAAAGAAAATTCCAAATAAAAGTGAGGAAGTTGGTAGTCATAAGATGTATGCAAAACAAATGTTCAAGGGAGGTGAAAGGAAAGCATATTAAATAATAACTCAAACCCACACAAAAAGGAAGTAATAGTAAAGACAGTAATAGTAATAAAGACAATAATAGTAGGCACATGTGAAATTACAAAACTATTATTTTAATTTGTAACTTGTTTACTAATGGCATAAGAGATATTTTAAAATAATTTAAATATTTTTAAATATATTTTAAAATTAGTTAAAAAACTATTATTGTAACTTTAGCTTAATAATGCCACACTTTATTCTAGTTGATTTAAGAAATTGATTCACTGAAAAAAATCATGTTTGGGAACATATGGTGCACAGATATGTAATTCTGTGACATGAACAACAGAAAACGGTGTGGATGGTAATGAAAAGGAGCAGAGCTTGTGTATGCTTTTGCAATTAAGCTGATATAAAGTCAAACAAAAGTATTAGAAGCATTGAGATATAAACGTCAATCTCTTGGTAATCATAGGTATAAAATACATAATTAGAAGAAAATAAAGAATTTAAACATTCTACCAAAAGAGCAGAGTAAACTAAAAAAAAAGCAAAAAGGCAAAAGAATTAAATACAAACCGCACAGTATTGTAGGGAACAGGTTGGGGGAGGGGATGAAATTTACAGACAGAAAATCGCAAAATAATCGGTCTTTTTTTGATTAGTAATTACTTTGTAAATGTAAATACATTAAATGTCCCAATCAAAAGACAGCCAATGATAGAATGGATAAACAATAAGACTCAACTAAAAGTTGCCTACAAAGCATCCACTATAAATCTGAAGTACAAATAAACTGAAAAGGAAAGCAGAGAAAACCAGCCCATGTGGACAGTAACAAGAGCCATGGAAAATACACCAACACTGAACAAAACAGACAAAACTTTATAAAGTTACAACAGAATGAAGGACACTATAAAATGGAAAGTTCAATATACTAAGACTATAAAAATTACAAACAGTTGGATATGTACTAGATCATCAAAATACAGAAAGTTAGGCTACAGAGAAGAGTACATAGGTTAAGACCTGAGTTTAGATCCCAAACACTCCTGCAATTCCAGTGCTAGGAGGCAAAGACACAAGGACCCTAGAGCTCAATGGTCAGACTGTCTAGATTAAACACCAAACTCCAAATTCACTGAAACCTTCATTCTTAAAATATATGGTGGACAGTGACAGAAGATACCCAGTGTTAAATGGTGGTTATCTACATGTGCAAAAATCTTACAAAATTAAAGGGGGGGTGGTGTTTACAAAATAGCAGAGATTTCAATATTCTATTTGCAACATGGAAAGAATAGGCAACTTTACTGAAAGGAACTAAATGTAAGGCATTCCTAGAACTAACAGACAATCCCAGATGGAGATTTTGTTTTCTACACCATTCCTATACCACTCTCCAATAAAGAGACACCAAAGCAACTTACAGAAATGGCTAATTACAGACCTGAGGCAAGGAGAGTCAAAGCAAAGTCTAGCACAGCAGTTCTCAACCTGTGGGTCTCAACCTCTTTCACAGGGGAAGCCTAAGACCTTTGGGAAATACAGATATTTACATCATGATTACCTATGATGCTAGAAAGTGGGGACATCCTCAGGAAGTGGCCCGAGGGTCTGACAATCAAATCTGAGAGATCTGTCTGCACACAGAAGTATAGTGCGCTCACAGGCGACATAGGAATCTACTAGTCTACAGTGATTACAATGACATTTACAAAAGGGAAGGCTCTTCTTTCCAGAATTCCAAACGACAAATATAGAAGAAACGATGAAACTACATAAAAAAATCACAACTGGAAAACACGAGTGACAACTGAAAAAGCAAGAATGGTGAATGGATGCTCAACTTAGAAGAACGTTTATGAGAGCATATACATAGTCTCAAAATACGGGGAAGGGAGCCTAAGAGTATTTATAGAAGAGTAAAAAAATATTTGATAGTAGGGTAATGATAAGAAACAAATGAAATAGTAAAATGTGAATGAAGGGAATAGGTTTGATTTATTGAAATGCTAACTTGGACTTGATTCCTATAATATGGCTAAGAAATCTGTCACTACATGGAGAGGCGGGGTAAAGGTTATAGATGAGTTTTCTGTGCTAGTTTTACACCACTATGGCGCCCCACCCTCACACTAACCTAATACTCTGGAGCTCCCTCCGGGCCGCCTCCTCTGCCATCTGTGAGGCCCGCAGTCTCTCTTCGCACTGCTCCTTTTCCGACCGCCTCCAGACATCATGCTCCACGTTCACTTTCTCTAAGTCTGATAATCTGTTCTCCAGCTCTAGCCTAAAACAACAGATGATAATTATGTTAGGAGAGCTACAATAAAGATGATCTGAGAATGCAATGTTTGCACCAAGAAATCTAAACAAACTAAGGTAGTAAGGACTTACTTTTCATCCTGTAATGCCACGAGCTTTTGGTAACCTTCTTCCTTGGCAGCTTGTACTTTGCGGACTAATTCACGATCTTTTTCCACCAAGAGCACTTTGTGGTGCTCAACAGTTGACTTGAGAATTTCATTGTCTGACTGCAATCCTAGTATATTTTTAGAAGGAAAAACTTATATTCAATATTAGCATCAAAGTTTACAATTAACAAGCATTTGAAACCCAGTAAAAGAAAGAATCTGAGCAGCGTCCTGGACAGATGAAGGTTCTCACAGAGCACCAGCTCATCACAACTTTCCAAAACAACAGTGAAACAAACACAACCTGGAGGTGAATGCTGATGTCACTTTTTAAACACATATTCACAACCTATCAAAATATACATTTATTCTTCAGAGACACTTATTCTTTTGAATCTTAGGAGGGAAAGATCCTATTAGAGGAATACCCAAAGAGGCGTATTTACATGGCTTTCTTACAGGGGTTCTGGAGTCCCAGGATAGTACCATAAACAAGCTGGTAACAGTATTAAAAACAAAACAACAAATGAACCCTTCAAAAGAAACCTAGGATTCTAGCAAACTGGCTACATTTCTAACAAAAATATAAACAGTAAGAAAAATTTCAAGTTTATTGAAAGGATTCTCAAATCTTGGGATAAATATTTTAGAGATGAATAACTACAGAAAATTTATTTTTAAACTTTAAAATATAATTCAGCAATAGATCCCAAACTCTAATACTAAAAAAATTTACTCTCAACTCTGGTAATATATAAAAAGACAAAATAATCATTAATAAAAATAAACTCTACTTGAAACAACAGAGGTCAACTCAAGCAGTTATAGCCCGAGGATAGATTGTTAAGGTATTTAAGAAAGAAAGTTAACCTCTGAGAAATCTTGATGATACATTTTAAGAATAAAATGGAATGTAAAATGAACACATATCTGACCTGGGATTTATAGCAAAAACAAACAATCAATTATGATTGGAACCGACCTCCTTATATTTGCTATCCTAATAACCAGACGATCTATAAGCACTTCAAATTCTAAGCACATGAAGGACAAGCTCACACCTTCAATCTTTCTTTTAATTCAAACAGTAATAAAACTATTATTTAAACACAGGGTAGTTCATTTAAAAAGATCACAGGATGAACAAACCATTCAACATAATAAAAACAGTCCCTATGTACTCTAATTTTAAATTTCTAGTAAGACTGAGAATCTGGAAAAGAACTCAGGTTGCTTTGTTTAAATAATTTGAATTTAGACGTGAAAATAATAGAGAAAAGCATGGGAAAGCATATATTACCATCCAGTTCACTTTGAATCTTATTCCTTTCTCTTTCTAGCTCACTCTTAGCTCTTGCTGCCTCCAATTTGATGTCAGTTATTTCTAGTTTGTTTGAATGTTTGAGCTCTTTCACCTGTTGGTTATTAGAAATTGAAATTATTATTGGATCATTTTCTTATCGTTCAGTACATATCTAAGCGTGTAAGCAGGAATAAGGAAATAATATAGTAGTACAGGGTGTTAAGAACCTTCCAAGAAAATATCCCAAAGCCCAGAACAGCAGAGTCTGAGAAATATCAAACAAAAGTTACCTTTTCCTAAAGGAACTAAGGTACTTATTTACAAATACTTGTATGGAGTCACCAGCACTTAATTTTTTTTTTTTAAATCTTAACTGTGGATAAGCAGCATTCACTGACAAATCAGTGGAGAGATGTTGGAACTTTCCTTTTAAAAAGGAAGAAATAGCTGGACATGGTGGTACACATTTTTAATCTTAATCAGTACTCAGGATGCACAGGTAGACAGATCTCTATAAGTTCAGACCATCTAAAGCTACTTGGCTGGATCTAATTTCAAAATACAACAAAAAAAGTGGCAAAAAAGGCACAGGCATGCTAGGTAGTAGGAACAGTAAATAAATGTTAATTAAGAATAACATCACATCATCTACTCTTTAAACAATGAGCTATCCCTTACAATAAAACATAGGGAAGCATAAAATCTGGAGAGATGTCAGGGAATAAGAGTTATTACTGTCTTAGCTGGAGTAGCCATTTCTATGAGGAAACACCATGACTGAGGAGAGGGTTCACCTGGCTCACACTTCTATAACACAGTCCATCATCAAGGAAGTCAGCACAGAAACTCAAACGAGGCAAGGCTAGAGACAGAAGTTGACGCAGAGGCCATGGAGGAGTGCTGCTTACTGGCTGGCTTCCCCTAGCTCACTCAGCCTGCTTTTTTAAAGTCCAAGGATGGCACCATCCACAGTGAGCTGGGCCCTCCCCCAGCAGTCACTCAGAAAATGCCCTACAACTGGATCTTATGGAGGCATTTTCTTCATTGACGTTTCCTCCTCAGATGACTTTAGCTTATGTCAAGTTGACATAAAATTATTCAGCACATTGCTCAACATACTTGCTTAGCTATTCAGGGTAGAATAATTAACTCTGTTTTAGAAAGAAAACTCTGATTTAAAATGAGTAGGATAAGAAATAAAAGCAAAGAAGTCAACTCACAGCAGAAGAATCAAAAAAGGACCAACTGAACTTGGAGACTAAATGTGTTTGTATGTGTACGTGCAAGTGAGGCAGGAGCAAAAACACAGGTACAAATCACATAAATCTTTTACTATAAAATCTGCTTCTTCTAAAGTCCCAGGTGAATGTCACCAATTTTCAATATTTTCCATAATTAATCTTTCACATATCATTTTTAGTCTAAATATTCCTACCCAGTTAAGTCTAGTTTGTTGGTAGTTAGTATTCCTTCATCCAACAAATATTAATTGAATACTTATTATATGCCAGGGACAATTCTAGGAGCCAGGAATATAGCAGCAAGTAAAGCTTTTTTTCCAATCATCCACAATATTAACATTTTACACAAACTGCTAAAATTATATACAAAAGCATTAAACTACAGATATAAAGGTTAGATAAACCTGTAATCTGACTTATACCAAAGCTTAAAATTATACAGAGTAGAAAACTACAAACATATACAAGACCAAACATAAAATGTGCAATGGTAGGAAAGGATTAAGTTATGTAGAACCCAATAAAACTCAACAACAAATGAAGATGAGAGTTAAATGGTTTCATGTAAACATACATCTCAGGAAAACAAGCAGTCTACTATTTACATTGCTAATCACAATAAAAAGGCCCTTTTAATTTCCTGTGCACCACTAAATGACATATAAATATAAAATAGTAAGTTTATGTTGGTGTTTTAATACTTAAATTTTCTTACTATGCCATAATTCTAAGGACAATTTATAAATGTATTAAAATGCTGTGAGAATTTAAAAATATAATTATAGTGACATACAGTTATAAGTTGCCATTGCAATTACTTGCAAAAAGTTGAGAACAGCACAGAAGTTCACTAAACTACACTATAGCTGCTTTTAATGAGGTGACAAATTCAAGCCAATTTCATAGAATACTGATTGATTTCACGATAAGGTCAAGAAAAACTAAGAAGTAAAAACTTTTCATATTAACCTCCCTGGGAGAGTTACAAATTTAAGAAAATATTCTTGAGCCTAAGAAGTTGGATCAGAAGTTGCAGCACAAGTCTGAAGAACCAGGTACCTAGGAAAAGGCTGGGTGTGCAGGGTGCACCTGTAATCGCTGTGCTAGGGAGACAGGAGTCCCTGGAGCTGGCTAGCCAGCCAGTAATAGCTTGATCAGTGAGTATCAAGCTCAGTGAAAGACTGTCTCACATAAATAAAATACACAAATGACGATGGAGAGGTAGCTCAATGGTTAAGAGCACAGGCTGCACTTCTAGAAGAATCAGGCTCAGTTCCCAGAGCGCACATGGCAGTTCTCAACTGTCTAACTCCAGTCCCAAGAGATCTGATGCCCTCTTCTACTGGGCTCTGTAGCCATCAAGCACACATGCTATGCACAGATATACATGTAGGCAAAGCATCCTTATACAGAAAAATAAATTTTAAAAGAATTTTAAATCTTTCAAAAATCTAAAATAAAATATGATAGACAACAATTGAGGAAGACACCTTAAGAACAACCTCTGGGCTCTACACACGTGCACATATATAGAGAAAAACATGTAACACACACAAAGTCACACACAAACACACAAAAAGAAACAATCTCAACAGGGCCAGATACAGGTTTACTTATGCTGTTCAACTATATATGCTCACAGACCTTACTTGCTTATAATATATAGAGCTAAAGTTTTTCTTTGGTGCCATATTTCTATGATCTTAAAATAATGGATTTACTTAAATAACCGGTAATTGATAAATTTCTAAAATATATTTTATATCTAAAATATAAAAACACTAAAAGGAATATTAAGAACATGAAAATGTGCAATGAAGAGCCAGCTTCGTGCGTAAACAGCTGCCTTACAAGCATGAAGACTTGAGTGTGGATCCTTAGAACCTAAATTAAAAATAAAAACTGTGTGGCAAGCCAGTAATCTCAGAGCCAGGGCAGCAAAAACGGACAGACAGACAGATTCCTGGGGCTTACGAGGCAGTTAGACCAGCCACACCAACCTTGGCTAGCAAGGTTGTCTCAAAACCTAAGATGGAGAACAACTGGGGAGAGACTGTCCTCCATACTCCAAAACGCACATGATGGCTAGTTCAGATAGCCATAATTTCCACTCTTGGTGCCATGACCATTATGTCCTTTGTGCTCAGGCTTCCAAACTCCTAAGAAACAGAAACCTCAACTTCAGGAGCTCCATGGCCTCTTCCATCTTTACCAAGCTAAGTCACTCTGTACTGATAGACTGTTGGCCAGAGCATGACCTTTTCAATTGGTTTGCTCTATACTTTTGACAGCACAGAAGCAAATATTCTACTTGTACTAAAACAGAATTTTAAATGGTAGTATTAGGTATTTTATAGATACTCAAAAATCTGTTAAAGACAATAAATCTACAAAATAAACTAAGGAAGACAAGCCTCTTTTGCTCTTTCAGAGAACCCACGCTCAGTTCCCAGCACCCACATGGTGGTTCACAGGCTCTGTAGTTCTTACCCAAGGGATCCAATCCCCTCTTTCTGACCGCCATAGAAACAAGGCACAAATACGGCACACATGAATACATGCAGACAAATACATACATATAAAACAAGTAAACCTTAAAAATTTTAAAACAAAGACCAGAGAAAACAATATACAGGAGAAAACAGGATAGTTTTATTAAAATGTGTTACACCAGAAGCTCTCCTTATGAATTTCAAAGAAATCATACTTAAAATTCTGACTTTTTTCTAAATTTTGAGGTGCGATGACTTCCCTAACTTAGCTGGATAGTCACAATTCTGAGGGATGGTTTTCTGTAACTAACAAGATTTCTAAAGATTGAAAATCTCATGAAGCATTTAAGGTTCTTTACTGGATGTGAAATACCACTAAGGACATCATTTCTAGGTCATCTATGATAATGTCTTTAATCTGAGGCACTGATACTGGCAAAGCTTTGTTCTAAAGCCTTACATTACAAATTTAAATAACTTAGTTAAACACACCCAGGTGTTCCTTTGCATTGCAAACAGCCATTTGCTAGGATTGCAAAATGTTGATGAAAATTTCAAGTTGCAAAGAAAACTGTGACACTTACGTTAGAAATATTTTTAAAATTATCCTTTCTGCAATCCTTTTACATATAAAATTTCAGATGAAACTTGCTTTGTCTGAAGTTGAAGGATATATTGAATACTCCATTTATATGCAAACTACTTCAAGTGTGCCTTTAAAAAACATGGGAAATTCTCAGCACAGTGCTAATAAACAAGCATAGAGAAATAATACCAAACTGCTGTTTTCCTTCAGTAGGTAAGAGACATCATTTATTCTCTAACTTGAAAAGAACAACAGTAAAGGGTGTGTGGTGTGTAAGAATACAGAAGAGAAAAGTCAGTACAGGTGAGCCAGAGAACTAGGGCAAACTGTAGAGCAAAAGCTCCACTCCACTCCCACCCCACCCCAGAGTTAGAAGCCACGACCAAAGTCTAGCATAGCCAATGTCCTATTGCTGCACTTCAAGCTACTCTGGGACAATGAACTGTAAATACTGGATGCTTAAACATTACTTAGCAAAATTGAAAACAATGCATATAGGACTTGAACAAAGACTTGAGAACACCCTATATCCTGAGTTTACCTCCTTGTGTTTTACATCTGTTTTGATCGGAGGGGGACTGAAATTTTGCTACACTCTTATCACTGCAGAATATCTGCTGTCCTAAATCAGGAAGAAGCATCTTAATTACTTTACTTCTAGTGGGGTTTATACTATAGGAAGTTGGAAGAATTCTTAGTGACCAACAGAAAAGGGCCTTGTTGCACTTAGGAAATTGGATCCCAATGAAATCAGCAAGATACTAATGATATGAAATGGCTTGCCTAAGGTTACACAGTTACTGACTAGTCAGTCTCTGAGGGGAAAAAAATCTGAATTTTTTTTATTTTCTAATTTAAGGATATGCTAAAAATAGAAAATAAAATCAATGAGTTAGGATTCAAAATATGTTCATCTGATTCAAAGCTCATGCCCAATGTATTTCATGACCTAGTCCAGAACAGCACAGTTTCTACACTTAACTTAAATTTAAACCTATAAACTAATAGATAATACAAAAATTAAAAAAATATTAATAGCTATGGTTGGGAACGTAGTTCATTGGAAGAATGCATGTTCAGCACACACCAAAAAGGCACCATTTCTACTCCTAATATCATTGGGAGAAGGGAAGAGAAGAAAAATGTAAGTATGTGTGTATATTTAACCTTTAAAAATCTTATTTGTAGCTGGTTGTGACGGTACACACCTTTAATTCCAGCACTCTGTAGGCAGAGGCAGGTGGATCTCTTTTTGAGGCAAATTATGCTAAAATTACCTCCTAAACAAATGTTAACACGTGTCTGCCCAGTAATTGTGACTTCCCAGGGTTAGAAGGATGCAGCAAGAAAGGAAATATCCTTGCTATCATGGAGTTGACACTTGGTTAAAGGAGGAAATGCTTAGGAGAGATTTAAAAACAAACAAACAAACAAAAAATAGAAGCTGGACTAATATCTCAGTGGTTAAGAAACCTGAAGCTCTCGCAAGGGACCAGGTTCTGTTCCCAGAACCCACAAGTGGCTAACAGCCATCTAGTAATCCTAGTCTCAGGTGAGCGGATGCCTCTTCTGTCTTAAGCATGAGACATACATGTATAACAATACATACACACAGGCAACAAAAATAAATTTTTTAAAAAATAAAATACGAATATATCAGATGGTTTTAAGAGATATGATGGACAGATGGCTCAGCAGTTAAGAACACTGGCTGTTCTTTCAAAGAACCTGGGTTCAATTCACAGCACCCATACGGCAGCTCACAACTGTCTTGTTAACTCCAGAGGGGATCCAACACCCTCACACAAACATACATGTAGGCAAAACACCAAAGCACATAAAATAAATAAATCTTTTCCAAAAAAAAAAAAGAGCTATGAAGAAAAGCAGAGCAGGTTACACACACAAATAAGGCGGAAGATGGCAAATACCATGTCACTATTTTTAAGACAAGGAAGGCAGGCCTCTTGTATTAGGTTAAAACTAAAAAAAGGACGGAAGCAAGATAGGTAACTAAGTGAGGAACGTCCGTGGCAGGCACACAAGCACACAGACCCTGAGGAAGAATGAACTTTGCAAAGTCAGTGATAGAGAGTGAAGTGAATAGGAAGAAAAGGGATGCTGATTGCTGAGGAAGGAGTAAAGAGCCAGGTCACACAGAGGTCTGTACACGTAGAGAATACAAAACCCACTTAGAAATCTATCACATTTAAAAGACAGAATGATGGGTTTAAAAAAAAGATTTCAATACAGAGAATTCAAGCACCAAATTTCTATCATTGTGCAATCTCAAGCTCTCTAGATGAAGCAAAGGACGGCAACTCACTTCACTGGTCAGAGCACTTATTTCCCGGTCGGCCTTATGCAGTCTGCTGATAAAACAAGTGTTTTGTTCATTGCTTGATTGTAGCTCTTTTTCTAAGCGCTCAGCCTGTAGTTTGGCTGACTGCTTTTCAGCCTTCAAGACAAAATATTTTAAAATTTATAATCTTTCACATTATATTACAATAAAGTAAGCATTATATACAATGTATATGTAATCAAATACAACAATTATTCAAAATGTAAATAACGACTAACACGCCCCAAAGAAACAGTATTCTCAGTTGACCTGTAGAATTCAAATCTTTCTCTTCAGGAGAGAAAGTACTTACAACATTCATTTACTACGTCAGTATGAGAATGCTGACATAATTCTAACTTTATTTTTAGACTTTCTAATCCACAAGCTTTGGAAAAACATTTTGAAAGATTAAAAGGGAGGTTGACAAGTCCCAGAGAAGTGAGTAAACGGTGTTTGCTGCCCATCTTGGTGACCAAGTTAGATCAGCAGAACCTAAATGGTGACAGCAAGTACCAAGGCCCACTAACTATCCTCTGACCACCACACATGTGCTGTGGGGCACAGGCACTCAAGTGCGTATCTGTGCACAGAAAATAAAAACAATATAAAATAGTTGAAAACCCACAATCAATGCAGAATTTTTTTTCTAAAAAAAGAGATAAATAAAAAAAATAGAAAATAGTTGACAAGGGGGCTGGAGAGATGGCTCAGAGGTTAAGAGCACTGACTGCTCTTCCAGAGTTAGTGAGTTCAATTCCCAGCAACCACATGGTGGCTCACAACCATCTGTAATGAGATCTGGTGCCCTCTTCTGGCCTGCAGGCATACATGGAGGCTGAATACTGTGTATATAATAAATAAATAAATCTTTAAAAAAAATAGTTGACAATCCACAATCAATGGAAATTTTTTTTTTCTAAAGAAAGAGATAGAGACAAAAATTCAAAATTCTCGGGGGCTGGAGAGATGGCTCAGAGGTTAAGAGCATTGCCTGCTCTTCCAAAGGTCCTGAGTTCAATTCCCAGCAACCACATGGTGGCTCACAACTATCTGTAATGAGGTCTGGTGCCCTCTTCTGGCCTGCAGGCAGGCACACAGACTGAATACTGTATACATAATAAATAAATATTTTTTAAAAAAATTCAAAATTCTCACCTGTCCTGGAAGCTTCTGAAGTACGATCAAAAAAGCTGTTGCCCTTACCACACAATTAAGATTCTTATTTAAGTCTCTAAATTGACAGAAATTTCCTCAAAGTGATATTCAAAGTGGAAAACCTGAAAGCTTTTATAAACATTTCTACTCAAGATAAATAAAATGACAGTGTTTTTGTACCTACAGGCTAAATCTCAGTTTTTTATTTTCTATGCATGTTTACGGTATTAAATAAGAACTATATTCAGCTAATAACTCAGGGAACAATTATCTTCTTCAATTATAAAATTATTTTCTTTGTACACAACAACAGCCAAGAAATGCTAAAAAAAACAATATTTGCTGTCATGTATTTCTCATTTTACCTGACAAATGATAACTAAACACAGGCTCTTCTGAAAATGTCACATCATCTGTCACCGCTCACCACAGCCTGAACTAATCACTCCAGAAGACCTTGGTCAAAGTTCACACTATAGTCAACTGCAAACACCCTCTTCCTCTGTCACTTAGTAAATATATTAAAGACTGTGAAGTGGCAACCTAAACATCTTACTGTAATTAGCTTAAGTCTAAGGGCCATTGATACTGGCAAGTTTAATCCTGATAAGTACTAACAAAGACTTCACTCTCCCCTCTTAAAAATAAATGAATGAATGAATGAATAAATAAATAGAAAATTGAATCTTCAAAACTCAAAGCAATCCATGTCCCAGCTGGATCCCCCCATCATCTTATATTTTGAAATTGGCTATACCACAAACCATGTGCCTTTATCTTCCAGCTCAACCATTATGTAACTATTCCAAAGAAAGAAAAAACAACTCTGACCAACAGAAATGTAAGTGGAGACTGTTCTTCCGTTCCTGACAGCCCAGACCTGAATAATCACACAGGAACTAAATTACAACACTGTTTGGCCAATAGTTTAGGCATATCCCTAGCAAACTCTTATATCTTAAATTAACTCATTTCTATTAAGCTGTGTATCACCATCAGGTTGTGGCCTACCAGTAAGGTTCTGGTGTTATGGCGTCTTTCTCTTTTGGCAGCTACATGGCATCTCTCTGGCTCTGCCTACTCCCCTGCCCCCAATAGACAGAGAGACAGATAGACAGATAGACAGATAGACAGATAGGTAGATAGATAGATAGATAGATAGATAGATAGATAGATAGATAGATAGATAGGCAGGCAGGCAGGCAGGCAGGCAGCCTGGCTATATTCTGTCCCACTACAGGCAAAAGCAGCTTTATTCATTAGTCAAAAAAGCAACACGTATACAGAAAGACATTACACATCACTGAAACGAAAAACAAAGTCTCTACTCTATCTTGGGTCCAGGCACTAAGAGGCATAAGCATGTCTGAATAAGATGGAAGCCAAGAGTTTTCTGAAGTGATACCTCCCAGAGGTCCTGGTATGGCTCTGCCAACATTTTTCTTTCTCTAGCAAACTCAGGGAAATAATTCAGATCTGTATGCATCAGTAGTCAGCTAACTTTTATCACTTTGACTAGAAGCTATATGTGTAGTATGTTATATCTCCTCAAACAGAATTATGAATTTAAGATATTTAATTCTAGTATAAGGAATTTATAATTTCAAAAGTAATTATTTTCTTCTGTTTGCAGATGACTTTAGTATTGAAAAATTTGGGGAATATCTGCATATTTTATTCTGTGACATTTTAAGAGTAAAGTCACTTCACTTAGATGATGGTTCCCAAGGAATGAATATCCACCCCTTCCCAGATGCAGTAGCACAGCTACTGCTGATGAATCACCTTTCTTCTTTACATGCCCATGGGACTACACAAATGCGTCAACATCAGATCGGTGAGCGTGTGTTTATACTCTAAAAACCAAAGGCTTGTCAAGTGCACTTTTAAAACTTAGGCCATACTCTACTGGGAAGCAATTAAAGCCTTACCTCCAAGGATCTGAGCGCAGCCTGCATCTCAGCCAGCTGCCTCACCTGTATTCTTTGGACATTTTCTACATGAGCACCAGAATTCTCTTTCTCAGCCCTTAATTCTGCTACTTCAGTCTCTAAACCTTTCAATTTCTGAAGCAAATGGGTTTTTTCCCGAACAAGCTGCTCCACTCGTTTGGTGTCTCTGGTGGGACCAACACTAAGCAGCTGGCTGTGTAGTTCCTCTTTATCCTTCTCCAGCCGTGCAACCTAATAATTTGAAAGGAAGCATACGAGCTCTAAATTATTGAATTTTCAGTCATGAACATGCTTTACAAGTCAGTAAATTAAAATTAAAAATTATACAACATGAAAACTCAGGTTCACAAATGAAGGAAAAAGAAAAAAATCTAAAAATGTCACGTTCCTCACTTAGTACTCAGCATGACTCAGTTTTTAAGGGCAAGGACTTTCTCTGATTTTCCCCTCTTCTCCCACAGTGTCTGACACAGGGCTTAATCAGCTGCTGACTAAAATTCAAAATTGTAAATACTACCATAAAGTAATTAGTTAAAAACACAAGCCCACAATAGGAATTCATGCAAGATCAAGTCAATGACCACTCCCAAATTTCTCCTTACGTGACAGCTAATTCTTTGGCTATATTAATAAATCATCTGTTTAAGAGCAACTGATTCACATGGAATATGTGTAAATACAAATACAATGGATGAACTTGAAAAGTGACAAGCTAACTCTATAATGACATCCTAGGTCTTCATTCTCAACTATTCCAGGGTATACCACAGTCACCGAGGAACAAGAAGATACTCATAGTCTTCTCCTTCACAGCAGCTCCCACTGCCAGATGCCACACACTCCTAATAAGTTGGCTCCAAAAGGTTTCCTAGCACCTGGGGCATTTCAGAGGCCCACTGGGACTAGGGATTAAATGGAAGAGCACAGATTAGACCCCACCCCACCCCTGTGGAGAGCCTCCTGGTTTTCTATAACTTGTCACTCCATCTACCTGGAGCTCTTAGTTCCTTTCTCATGTTAATTTCCCTCTTCTTCTTTGAGGTGCCAGGGAGTGAACCCAGGGCCTTGAACAAGATACATCAGTGTTCTACACAGAGGTACAAACCCAGTCTCCTTAGCAATTCTCTTTTATTCTTTCTCTATATTAGGGTTACTCCTTATTATTCAATTGAACCATGTAAAAAAAGCAAAACCTGTGGCTATTTATAGTCAAAATGAACACTCAAGGTTCAATCTAAGTCAAAAGGATACAAAAGAAAGGCTCTGGGACATAGAAACGGCTGACAGCTCTCAGAGAGCGAGGCATCTGCAGGATGCTTCCTCATTCTCGAAACGCCAGGTGAGACTTGCTCTCATCTTTTTCAGCCCTACAATTTAGGGATTCCAAGTCTGACTTTGTACACAGTGGATTAAGGATATTAACAGGGTATAAAGATGGAAACAACCAGCATGAGAACACACATTTTCTAGAAAACTCATCCATGAAGGTAAATGTCAAACACCCAACCAAGGGCTTAGTGATGGACTCAGTATGCACAAGACTCCAGGTTTAATTCGTAGCATCGTGCCCCTCCCCCCAAACCCACCAAATAAACAGAAAAGAACACATTTAATTATCTCTGTCCTATACTCCACCCCATGTTTTATGTGGAGCAATTCTCACTTGGATTTGCTCTTGGACTACATTTTACTCTTTTTTTTTCTTCAACTAAGTGTGACTTTGTGTAAAGTCACATTACTTTTAAAGTTTTAAGAATTTCATACATAAACACACTGTATTTACATAATTTTCATCCTATCTCCTCTTCAACTCCTATGTTTCCCCACTCTCTCTCAAATTCATAACCTTCTTTTCTCTAAATAGTTTTATAAATATTGTAGGCATACACACACACACACACACACACACAAAACCTACTGAGTCCAGGTACTGCTACCCATATGTACAAGTATTTAGGGGTGACCACTTAGCAGGGTCTCTCATAGCTGGATAAAGCAGATTCTCCCCCCTCAGCAGCCAATGATTGCCTGTAGCTCTCCATTTGAAGGTGGAGCCTTGTGAAAATTTCCCCCATCTACTGGCATGTTGAGTGGTATAGTCTTGTGCTGCAGGCAACTATCCTGAAGAGAGTTCATGGGGGTGGGGGTGGTAAAACCCCTGACATGTCTAGAAGACAGTATCTCATAGCAATTGCCCTGGTTCTCTGTTTCTAAGAGTCTTTCACCACCTCTCCGATGATGCTGTGAGCCTTGGGTATAGAGGTTGTACTGTAGATGTCCCAACAAGGGCTGTCCCCACCACAGTCACAAGTTCTTTATATTCTGACCAGTCACAGATCCGTAAAGCATCCTACATCTGCTTCAAAAATAGCTTTTTTTAAAATTAAAAATGAGAGGTATACTTCTCTGTGGGGCTAAAGGTAATTAGAATAGTTGAAATCTACATTAATTTAGAGAAATATCAGTAGTAGGTTCCCCTCTACGGTCCATGACCATTCCATGGGTTCTTGGCTGAGTTTACGGTATCAAGCATGAGTTCGCTCCTACTGGATAGGCCTTAAGTTCAATTAGACGACTGATGGTTACCCCAATACATAAGCGCCACTATTGCCCAGTTGTGGTATCCTGCCAGGCCAGTGGGACTGTGGTAACTTTTCCCCGTGGCAGTTTGCATAGCACCCTCCAGTATGGTTGGAGCCAGACTTTAGGGAGGAGGAGCCTTTCAGCTCCTATCAGTACCAGCTTGATTCCTCAAGTCCTATGACAAAAATATGAGGCGTCTTCAGCAATAGGCCTTACCTTCAAGTTGTAGAAGGTAATCATGGGCAATGGTTCTAGGCTATATTGTTTTAGGGTTTCTTGGACAGTACTGGTACCCACCTTCAGTTTAAATGATGGGCTTGGGATGGATGGGTGATTTTTAAGATACTTTTTAGCTTTGGCATAAGGTAACTCAGACAAACGTTTTGTTTTAGGCAGTGGTTCAGACCTAGTGCAGGGTGAAGCATATGGTTAAGGAGTACTTGACCACTAAGCTACATTCTCAGTTGTAAACAGTTTTAATATGCGATTGTTAGTGGCTCATTTAGGTCAGGAGTCGATGTATAACACAGGTATAGACAACTGTGCCCTCAAGTAAGATAAAGTCAGTAGTAACACTATTCTCTTGCAGTCCCATTTTAAATATAAGGCCACACAGTTAATACTTGAGAGGAACCTGTATGATACCTATAATGGTAGCTGAAGCAATGACAACTACCAAATGGCAGCCAAGATTAAATTCTATATTTATAATTCCTCAACCAGACTTCATTCTCAAAAAATCCTTCCTACCCAGTGGTCTTGTGACCACTGCTTTCCAGTTACTAAACTCATTTATTCATTTGCATAATAAATACTAAGTGCTTTGTCTCCAGCACGAGTTTAGGAGTAAAGATATGTCCAGTCAGCGGAAAACCTCTGCAGTCGAGGAGACTGCTATACTCAATCACTGCCGTAACAACACTCCTGGCTCATTCATCTGGGCACAGACTTTGGACACATCCTCAGCTCTTTCCTTTTCTTCCACTTTTAATCAGATTCATATGTCATTTTCCTTGATGTCCTTCATTTGTTTTGATCTCAACTCTTCCTTTCAATTTCCAGAGGTCTTTTTCTAATTTCTCTTCTTTGACATCTATCCAAATCTGCTGTACTGCAGTTACATTCACATTTACTTTATTCTCTTCTAGAATAAAAACCTGCTTGACAGGTAAGACAACACTTGGTATTAACCAATTTTACTTTTCTAAAAGTTGAAGTAGAAGAAATGAACAGAAACAGATCAGGGATTATAGAGTAGTTGGCTTCCTTTTAAAAAGGACAATGGTATTAATTCAATTCCCTGAGACACATAGGAAAAAGGAGTATACTTAACTGCTCTATCCATCTTTGTTTTTATTGCATTTATGGTGTAGCATACAGAAACAGGCGAGCAGACACTAGAATCAAGTGCCTCGGCTGTTGTTCAGTATTTACAGCTGCTCCTATACTCCCTTCTGACTTTTAAGAATGCTGTCACTCTTACCTTTCTTCTGTAAACAAGGTCCTTCCAACTCTTGTTTAGTTTGAGAAAAGATCATACCACACGGCTGGGAATGGCTTTGAACGATGCAGTCAAGGATCACCTTTTTAAAAGTATCTTTATTGCTTAATTATGTGTATACTTGTATGTCTGTGTGGATATGTGTACTTGAGTACAGGTGCCTGTCCACAGAAGCCAAAAGGTGTCAGATCCCCTGGAGCTAGAGTCACAGGCAACAGGGTTGCTGGGGACCAAACTCAGGTTTTCTCTAAGAGTAGGAACACTCTTAGCCACTGAATTCTCAATCCTTCTAACTCAGTCTTCTGAGTAATAGGAATATAAGCATATACTATCATGCCCAGCTTTGTTATTTATTTAACTAAGTTCTTTATTATCAGATAATGAGAGTATAATATCTGTCAACACAATATTTGCATCTCTTGCTATCTTACATTTAGTTTTGGAACTTTCTAGGTTTTGATATGAGACTAATGATTTTCTTGAAATAGACAAGAAATTGTGTGACTAAATCAAAACTAAAATTTATTTTAATATGCTTCTTATAAAAATCACTGCTGCAAGAAAAGGATAGTGTGGTGGTTTGAAAGAAAATGGCCCCCCAAAGAAAGTGGCACTATTAGGAGGTGTGGCCTTGGAGGGAGTGTGTCACTATAGGATATGCTTTGATACTTCATATATGCTCAAGTCACACCCATTGTCTCAGTCCACTTCCTCTTATCTGCCAGATGTAGAACTCTCAGCTACCCTCTAGCACCATGTCTGTTTCCATGCTGCCATCACATCCACCATGATAATGGACTGAACACCTGAAACTCTAAGTGTCCACCTCAATTAAATGTTTTCCTTTATAAGAGCTGCTATGGTCGTGGTGTCTCTTCACAGCAATAGAAACCATACACCTCACTATTACTGAACGATGGTAAACTTGCACTATGCTATTCCTCCTCAGATGAAACACAAGTAGGTAAGAACACAGCATCTCATCACTACCTGGTGAAGAAGGAAGTCCAGGCTTCCTGCATTGCCCACTATGACACAGGACAGGGTATGAGAGTACTTTACTAATCAGTGGGACTGCCTTTGGTATTAAGATAAAGCTGGTCCTACAGAATGACTTAGTATTCCTACTACTTTCTGGTAATTATTATAGAGAACAGTCATAATTTCTTCCTTAAATGTAAGATCACTTGATAGATCCCAGTTGTTTTCCATTGGATGCTAGACCCTGAGTTTATTTTTGTTAGTGCTGGATTTCCTTTATATTCTTGAATCTTTGTCCTGGGATAGGGTTAAGACAATCAAATATCTTTCAAGGCTCACTTGTGTACTTGTTAGAACCAGAAGAACGTTAGTCTAGACCTAACTCAATGCATCATGCACTAGGGAATTGTGCATCCTAGCAGGCTGATGTAAAGATAAATTTTGACCAGTTCAGTTTGAGTTCTAGCTACTGTTCAGAGGGATCATTTTCATTCCTTCTCAGACTTTATATAGCTTCCTCATACATAGGCACTAACTAGTAATCAACTAAAATCTCAGGAGCTATCATGCAAAACAACAGTGTACTCTGATACTCTGTCCTTCAGGTTCACTGTCATGGCCTCTCACAATTCTAAACTCCAATTCCTAAATTCAGAGTAATGACTATACACGCAGCGTCAGCATTTCGTCCTTACTAAGTTTTCAGACTTTACAACCAAATGCATTGAGAAAGCATAATGTCATTTTCATAGAATGAAGACATCTTCTATGTTTATTCCATGTATTCTTTTTAGTTCTACAAATGAGGACATGTGAATTCCTGAGGTCCTCATAAAAACCTTTAAGGACTTCCAAATGGGGGTGGAGAGATGGCTCAGTGATTAAAAACACCTGCTGCTCTTCCAGAGGCCATGAGCTGAGTTCCCGGCACCCACAGGCAACCCTCAACTGTCTGCAACTCTAGTTCCAGGGGAAGTCAATACCTTCTGACCTCTGCAGACACCAGACACAGACATGGTGCACAAATATACATGCAGGTAAAACATCCATACACATAAAGTGCATAACTTTTTAAAAAACGTCCTAAAGAATTCTGCCAAGAATGAACACACCAAGGAGTAGTCAGCTGCTTTGATCTGTATGGATTAAAAACACAGTATTGTATGAAGCTTTAATTAATACAAGAAAAATAAATTATAGTCAAGCATCAGAAATACATATTAAGTTCAGTTTTAAGACAATGAAGTAAAGCAAATTATTCCAATAAAGTGTGTCTCACAATTATTTTTAGTTTCTCATTACACAGAAAAAAATTTCAACCAGGCAGTGGTGGCACATGCCTTTAATCCCAGCAGGCAGATCTCTGAGTTCAAGGCCAGTAGGCTGGGTCTACAAAGTGAGTTCCAGGACAGCCAAAGCTACAAAGAGAAACCCTGTCTCAAAAAACAAACAAATAAAAAAAAAAAAATCTATTATACTACAGTCTATTCAGGGTATAAAAGTACTATATCTTTTTTAAAAAACTAATGTGTGTGTGTTACTGAAAACATACAACAGTGCTAAAAACTCCAACACTCACCATGAAGTGAACCCTAATTTTTCGGAAGGCATTGCATCAAGGTTAACGGCTGCTGCCTGATTAGTGCGCTGATTGCTAACGGTTGGGAGCTGTGGGGATTTTATACAGAGACAATAATGATGTTACCACATCACCTGACTTCCTTTCATGAAAGACATTTCTATGGCATGTCATGCTCTGTGATAATCTCTTACCTACAGCAGAACTTTCAAAGGTGGAGTCAATCTCTCATATCCTGCCACTGCTTTACAACTAAGTTGATAGAATACATGTAAACCCTTTAGCCCACTCTCTTGGGCTAAATTGACTCAGTAGCAGTGTTAATCTCTCTTGCAAGAGGCTCAATCCCTACCATAGACGGGCAGTAACCTTCTGTATTTATCCATAAGAAGCAATTCTTCAGCTACTAAAACTTTAGTGTAAAACTGCTTAAGTTTTACCTTAAAGTCCTTAAGGTAAGACCTTAAAGTCCTACTTTGAGTACTCTTACTAATTATGGCATCTCTGCAGTTACTATGCCACTGAAGTCTTGAAACAACACTCAGTCATCTACGAGGACTGGAATCAACTTCTCCCAAACTCTTGTTTAATGTTACCATTTTAATCTCCTTCTATGAACCACAAATGTTCATAAGGGAACTCAAATGGAGAATTATTTCCATAAGGTTTCTGATTTATTCTGCCCAAATTTAATGAATGAATTATCTATGAGAAGACTAGCTTTGTGGCGTATGTTTCTTAAATAATACAGCATCAAAACCAAAACTGTTCCTTGTTCCATAGGCTTCATAACGGCTAGGTGATTAATAAGGATAACTATAAAATATGGAAGGAAATACTTTTATCTGACAAGTACGTCTCCATGACAAGCTTAAAACAATCAGTCAAACATGTCATAAACTCATAATATTGCCATCTAGGTCTCACTGTGCCTCTTACAGGGCTCAGACAGAACAGATTTTAGCCCAATCCTTAAGGCTTTAGGATTTTCAGAATGACAAATGAATATTGGCTTCTACTTCCAGTTAACTTCATCAACTTCATCTGCCTCAAACTAAAAGGAGGGTTTGCTCTTTGATGTCAGGCACTGGTTTCTCTTTAAGGTGCTAAGTAGCATCTCCACCCAAACAGAAATGTATGTATATACACCCAACTTCATGCATGTAAAACTCTGTTGTTTGATGTAGCTAGCCTGCAGCTTACTCACCACCACTTACATCTTGACCTCGAACTTTTTACTATGCAGACAGCCCTTTTCTTTAAATCTATTTTTTGAGATAAAGTCTCACTTTGTAGACCAGAAGGCTGGCCCAGGTTGGCCTTGAATTCAGAGAACTGCCCCTCACTCATGAGATTTTCCTTACCTTAAATCTTATAAATGAGTTCTGCAAGCTTCAAACTTCTTCTGTAGCTTACCAACAGCTAAAGCTTAGATCTGCAATGTTTTCCTCATGACAAATATGTGAAAGGCTTATCACCCACTTTGGAGCTACTGGGAGTTAGTAAAAACTTTGGGGGAAGGGGGGAGACAAGGTTTCTCTGTGTAACCCTGGTTGTTCTGGCACTCACTCTATAGACCAGGCTGGCTATGAACTCAGAGATCCACCTGCCTCTGCCTCCCAAGTGTAGGGATTGAAGGCCTATGCTGCCACCACCGGGCCAGTAAAACCTTTTAAGAGAAAGAACTAGGTGGTCTTCCTATCCTGGAAATGTACCCTCAAAGGATGTCTCACATAGAAGCTCTGTAGAATATTAAGTGGCCTGACCTTATTATCATTGTGGCTCAGGGCACAGGGAGACCGGGTGAGAAGAATAGTGAGTGAGTCAGAGGTATGTTCAGACTCCACAACATTTCCTGGTTAAGTTCAGCCCCTTACATCAGCAGATCATAGCAATCCAAAACAATTAGCATAGTACAGATCTAAATAGCAGATACACTAATGAAAAGGTCTGAAACAGTATGACGCTTGCCACAATATTACCAGGATTCTGAACAACAGAAACAAGGAAGAAAACAAGCTGTTTGAAAACTGTCACCAATAAACTTGCTCAACCTAGGGATGCCATAGAACATCAATTTGTGTTATGAAAAGATAGCAACAGCAAAGTGCAACAAGTACAATAAAACATTTGCCTGCATTTTAGTATTCGAATTTATATATTTACACAAGTCTAAATTGTAAAAAGGAAAGTGGTATAGGTAGACTCTACTTTGAAATTCTAAAATTATATTTGTTGTTCCTATAAAACCCTAACTGAAATTATATCTATTGTTTCATAACCCACAATTGCCTTACCAAGTTTTACTGTATAAAGTACTATTTGTGTACAGTAACCGAACTATTACAATAAGTGGTGAGTTGAGGAAAAGAAAAAGCAGAAAGTTTTTTCTAGGCTATTAACAATCCCTTAAAATATCTTCATTTAAATATTATTTTGTCTCTTTGAGAGAAAAATATATCAGTAATAACATTTTTAGATCAACATTTCTGACACCAATGTGGACAGTTAAAACCTTAAAACCTGAGAGAATTTGGGAAGTAATTCTAGACAAAAAGAACAGAATTAAGCATGGTTTCTTGGGTGGGCTCTGTTTGCTAGAGGCAAGTGTGTCCCATTTAAGAGAGGCTTCCTGACTGCTTTAGCTGCAAAAACTTTGCAGCTGTTTTAAAAAGACCCATCAGCAAACACTTACATGGTGTTTGTGAATAGCCAGCAGCATGCTTCTTGTTGGTGGCACGGGCCTTGAAACACCATAGTATTGTGGCAATAAACATGGCTCTGGCCAGTGGATCAAGCTGTCAAAGCCAGGACTTTAATCCTAGCCATAATACTTAGCAAATGAAAGACTCATGTGGTCAGAAAAAGAGATATACAATAAAGATAGATTTAGATAAAGAAAACCTCTAAACGGTTTAGTGTGTTTAGAAATATATATAGGCTTGGAAAAGAAAAGAAAAAGGATAAACTTTTAAAAAGAAAGATAAAGAGAGAGAGAGAGAGAGAGAGAGAGAGAGAGAGAGAGAGAGAGAGAGAGAGAGAGAGGAGAGAGTAGTTGGGTGTTGTGGCACACACCTTTAATCCCAGCACTTGGGAGGCAGAGGCAGGCAGATCTCTTTGAGTTCAAGAACAGCCTGGTCTACAAAGTGAGTTTCCAGGACAGTCAAAGATACACAGAGAAACTCTGTCTTGAAAGAAAGAAAGAAAGAAAGAAAGAAAGAAAGAAAGAAAGAAAGAAAGAAAGAAAGAAAGAAAGAAAGAAAGAAAAGAAAGAAAAGAAAGAAAGAAAAGAAAGAAAGAAAGAAAAGAAAGAAAGAAAGAAAAGGAAGAAAAGGAAGAAAGAAAGAAAGAGAAAAAGGAAGAAAGAAAGAGAAAAAGAAAAAAATTAAAAATAAAAGAAATAGAGTTTAAAATAAAGCCACATAAAGATGGAAAATACACAGAGAATCTGAATACTGTATGCTATTGTGTTGTCTTTGAATTGTTTGATAGCTGAAGAAGGAGCAACAGCTGCTAAAAAACATTTGATTGTGAATGCTGTTGGATTAATCAAACATATACATTGAAAATGCCCTGACTTCAAAATTTAAGTCAAAAGATGTTACTTTGGAGAAAAGGTTTTGCTTTTGTTTCCACAGGAAATGAGAGGCTGTGGATTCATTCTGGGTTAAGAAAAAGCAGTTTTGATCAAGAAAGACCCCATGAGAAATCTCCGATAGGAGCACATGGCCCAGATGTTTGAGTTCTACATCCAGAACAGCCTCAAGACTGCTGCCTGAGATGATCAAGACTCACAGGATACTCCAGTCAGGACTTGATCATAACTCTAAATTTTCTTTAGGTCCCCATAAGACAATCAGCATCTCCAACAAGCAGGAAGTTTCCTAGAAAACTACGCCCACGCTCCCCAAAACTGGATTGTGAATGTTTGCCTTTGTTCAGAATATTGGTTACAAGTTGTTATGGATAATGGTCAGGAAGAAAGCTAAACAAAGGAAATTAGGTTCAGAGGTTTTGTTTTGAAAGGGGGGGGAGTGCTGTGGGACAATGGTCTTGTACCCTGTAAAGATTTGTCTTTTGTACTTGTTTAATAAAATGCTGATTGGTCAGTAGCCAGGCAGGAAGTACAGGCTTGGAAATGAGAACAGGAGAATTTTGGAAAGAGTAAAGGCAGAGTCTGCAGGCGTTACCCAGACGTGGAGGAAGCAAGATGAGAATGCCTCACTGATAAAGGTACCAAGTCATGTGGCTAACACAGACAAGAATAATGGGTTAATGTACGATGTAAGAGTTAGTTAATAAAAAGTCTGAGCTAATAGGACAATCAGTTTATAATTAATGTAAGTTCTGTGTGTTTATTTGGTACTAAATGGCTGTGGGTCCTGGTGAGGCAGAAACCTTCATCAACAAATATCTTTTCCTCAATTTTTTTTTTAAAAGCCAACAAAAGAGCCTGAAGAATACATACAATCACCACCAAGTAAACACATCAACTGATTTTAAAAGCAAATCTAAATTAAAGCACCACAATAAAGAACCCCAGCAGTTATCAACATACTGACTCTTCATTTCACATCCAAGTTGGAAATTCTTATCATTTCTATTTTCCACAACAGAATCCTTACAGGTCGTAGTTTGTCACACTTACAGATTTTGAATGAAGTCTTTTCCAATCACAGATAGGAGTCCATGAGGCAAACGCTTAACAAAACTGAAGCTATTGGGTGGTGTAGTAGTTTGAATGCAAGTGGCCCCCAAAAGCTCATAGGGAATGGCACTATTAGGAGGTGTGGCTTTGTTGGAGGAAGCTGTGTCACTGTGGGGGCAGGCTTTGAGGTTTTCTATGATCAGGATACTACCCAATGTCTCAGCTAACTTCTTGTTGCCTGTAAGATGTAGGATCCTCAGCTTCTCCTCCAACACATCTGCCTACATGTTGCTATGCTCCCTGTCATAGTAATGGACTGAGCCTCTGACATTGTAAGCAAGCCACGCCAATAACTGTTTCTCTTACAAGAGTTGCCATGGTCATGGCATCTCTTCACAGTAATCAAAACCCTAAAACAGGTGACCACTAATCAGTGTGATAACCTCAAATCATTAATAATTTCAAACTTAAGACTCTAACATGTGAGCTGAGATAGGAAAGTTGGGATTATCTACTTCTACTGTTGAGCTGGCTGAGGACTTTGTGAAATTTCTGACAATTTGTTATCTTGTGCTTCAGCTTTCTAATTTCAAATGAATAAGTCTTTCCTCATCTTACTATTAAATTAAAATGAAATTACACCTAAATAAAGCATTTAAAACTGTGAGAAGAAACAAAGAGTTAAATGAGAAAATTCATTTTAAGTATCCATAGTGTTCAAGGATTGTTATGCTGAACAACTTGACTGATCAAGAGTTTAAATAGTTTCTTATTGACAATCAAGAAACTGTTCACTGATAATAAATCAGTCTAAGCCAAATACTGTGCTCTCGGCTTTTTTAGATGACTAAAACACAAAGAATAGTTGGTAACTGGTAAAGGAAGATAAGAATACTTTAATTCCAAATAAACACAATGATATAAATGCCATGTAGCTATATTTCTATATTGTGTATAGTATACTGATACAAATAGTTTTTTTTAGATAAATGTTAGAACAAAATTGCTACTTGTTCCTTTTATCATTACAAAAATCAAGAGTAAAACAGAGAATAAAAGGAAAAAAAAAAGTTTTTAGCAAAAATCGAAGACAAATTGCAAAATGAGTAAAATGGCTGCCCAAAGCAATAGAGAGGAAACAGGAGGACGTGCTGTAGGGAGCACTGCATGCGGGTGTCAAAAAAAATAGAGGGTGATGGCTTAGAGCAACATAAACAGGGTACAAAGGCTTAAACTAGAGCCACCTAGGTGTTTGGCCCTAAATAGAGGACTGTACTAAATAAGGAATCACGTAAGTAATGTTTACAGAGAAAATTGTCTCTCCATGGCTACGGGTAACAGGAGGCTGTGTGATTTATCTATCTCCACTGGCTAATAAAACTGACAAAAGAAAACAAATGACAAAGAGTCAAAGAAAAACACAAGAAATTGTTGACAAAGAACAAAAGAAAACAAATACTTTTACTAATTAATAAAACATAATTACACAATCAGCTCTAATTTGGAACTTATAATCTCTGATAAACCAGCATAACTAATTACTTACCTCTGATTCATATCTCATTTTTTCTTCTTCTGAAACACGAGCAAACTCTTCTTTCTGGTGCTCGAACTCTGACTTGAGAAACGTGTGCTCATAGCGCAGCTTATTGTACTCGGCTCTATACCTTTCCACCTCCTAAATCACAGAGAGATTGCGACACGTGACAACTCTGAAAGTGACATTTGTGCCCTCTCCCGAAATCACTGTACAGTAGAACTTCTGGTTTATTAACAGCCATTCTGAAAGGAAAGATAAGCTTAACAGAAATGTAGATGAGCGCAAGGGAGTTGGCTCAGCAGTTATGATGCTGCCTGCTCCAGAGTTCTGATGCCCAGAACCAATGGGAACGCTTGGAGGACCTTAGGGCCTGCTAGTAACTGCAGCCTTCAGAAGACAGAGAAAGGACCACAGGAGCACAGGAGCTAGACCAGCTGACCAGAGAACCTGCCTTGTGAATAAGGCAAAGAGTAATCAAAGGATCCTGATACCAGCTATGTTCTCCACACATGCACTTCAACATGTGCCCACCACACCCACATGCAAGGGTACACACACACCATGCACATGTACACATTTTACCCATGAAAAAGGAAAAAGAAAAAGAAAGCAGATTAGTATCCTCCTTGGAATGCATCAATAAGATGAATTACCATTCAAGTTACGCTCTGTCTTCACAGACTCTCACTGTGCTATCAAATATTTAATGTCACAAAAGTCACCACCTCTGAACTAAAATCTTAGTTAAGAATGTGGCATGCCTTTCAAAATATGGCTAGATTTTAACAAGTGTAACAAAGTATAAGACATCCCTCTCTGAAGGACAGACTAGATAACCTCAAAGTAGAAAAAACTTATTTGAATACTTAGTGTCCTAACTTAAGGCTTAGTCAAATATTGCAACCGTTCAACTCAAACACACTAGCCTGAAGAACACAACATTCCACCGCTCATCATCTGCCAGAAACAGCTAAGGTGCTCTAATCTTGTCACCAAACAACCTAGAAATGCTGCTGGCACTCTGAATACGCAAAAAGAAACTTAGGCAACAGAGCAGTCAGGTATGGAAGACTCTATTTCAATAAGCACCAGGAAACTAGGTAATAATGAAGTAAGACTCCTAAAATAATAGTTTGATAATTTTTAGCTGAAAGACCTCTAAACAAATCTATAAACTAAGAAAATAACTGTGCTGATGTTAAACAAAATACATACTAAGATTTTAAAACCTGCTCTTATCTAACTTGAATACCTACCCTTGGTATGAGTAATTTTATTTATAAAAAATTCAATCTACTTCCAAAGCATGATAACCTGCCACTAACATATATTGCCATTAGGGGCATATTTGAAAAATCAGGATATCAATCAATAAATCATTACAAAAGAGAATTTTGCAAGTCTTCCTGCACAATGGCAGTATTTTAAGATTACTCCAATTTCCCAAAGGGGTCCATTTTGAAGGAAACAGAAATAATTTACACACGTAAGAACTCATAGATTTGTTAAAAGTTAGCATATAAAATATTTAGGCCAGTAGCTAACTCATTCTCTGTAGGTCTTTCCTGTCCTCTTTATCAAACATTTAGTAAAATAAGAAATCTGGTCTCAACCCAAAGTAAAAATAGGAGTACTTCCTTTTTGAGGTTGTGTGATGTTAATACCGATTGTCTTTGGCAGAGTAGAATCATCTGGAGAAAGGCCTCCAAGCACACTTCTAGATCAGGTTAGCCTCTGCAAACACCTGTGAGGGGTTAGCCAGTGTAGGTTCACTGAGGGTGCGAAAATCCACCTTCCAGTGAGGGCGGCACCACTCAGGAGCAGAGAGCTAAGCACAAGCATTCATCCTTCTCATTTCACTGGCTAAGGACACAGTGGACAGCTGCCTCAGGATCCTGCTGTCTTGCCTTCCCCATCATCATGACTGCAGCCTCAAACTGTAAGCCAAAATAAACTGTTTCCTCCCTAAGTAGCTTTTGTCAGGGTAGCAAAGCAACAGGGAAGTAACAAATCCATCCTTTGAGTTGACAAATATCATTTCTCCTACTGTATGTTAGGAACCATTCTCAGGAACTTGTGAACAAAACACAAGTTCTTCCTTGCATCAAAAGAAAGGAAGTGCTTAGAGCACTCTATTGTGTTTTCCATTCTAGAAGTGCTAAAATGAAAGCCACAATAATTAGGCAAATTAGCATATTAAAAGGTACAAGTATCACAGAAAAACAAAAATAGTGAGGTAAGTAAACTCCAAAAGTTTAGGACAGGAAAGCAGGCTCTCAGGCTGCAGTATTTAGCAGGGAAATGGAACAGGAAGCAGTCAAAGAAGGTTTAGTGAAGAGCTAACATTTTTGGGCAGATTTGCAAGAGATTAAGGAGTCAGCCAAAAGAGATCTAAAAAATATTCAAGGCAGATACAGCACTAATGCAAAGACTCTTGAATCCCACCATTTCTTGAATACCAATCAAATGTCAGGAGGCAAGCATAGATGGAGGAGGAAAAGAGACAGAGATAATGGAGTCCAATCCTATTAATGCCTCAGAGACCACTGTAGGAACTGGCACGGAGAAGATTTAGGTAAACCAAGAATGCTTTCCAGGAGGGATAAAGAAGAGTGCAGTTATCCTACCTAATTACTTACTTCATCCAGAGTGCGGAAACGCTCTCGCATTGGAGCTTCTAATTCTTGCTGTATTTGGGCTTTTACCAATTCCAGTTTTTGTGGTGTTAATACCTAGTACATAAAAAAATACAAACAACTATAAATACAAAAATGAAGAATTTCAAAGTCTCTTCTATGACAAGTATAATTACAGACATTTTTACACTTTGGTTAATTTGTATAATCACTAAATACGACTTATCAGAGCTGGGGGAACAGCTTAGCAGTGAAAGCACCTGCCACAAAGGCAATGCCTCTAACTCCAGATTCAGAAGGTGGAGACAGGATTCCCCAAAGGGAGCTGACCAACAAGACCAGCCTTTATCAGCCAGCACTGAGTTTGACCTGGATCTCATCTCAATGAATAAGGGAGAAGAGCAATTGAAGGTAATTCTCAGCATCAATCTCAGGCTTCCACATGCATTTGCACATACATGAATGTGTTCTCACACATGCTTTCAAATGTGTGAAAATCTGCATACACACACACACACACACGGGTGAAAGAGAACAAGATAAAAACAACCAATCCCTGAAATAACAACTTAAGAATCTCAATTTTGGTATCAGAGATGTCAATATGACTAATGAAAAAAAAAATCCACTTATAATTTTTATACTGGGCCATGATGGCGCACATATCCCAGCACTGGAAGGCACAGGCAGGCAGCTCTGAGATCGAGGTTAGCCTGCTCTACAAAGTTCCAGAATAGCCGGAGTTACATAGAGAAACTCTGTTTCAAAAAGAAAAAAAGGAAAAGAAAAATCACTGATAATTTTTATAATTGTTAAGAATTTACTTCTCAGCTAAGACTACTGTGTAGATACAATGACCGATAGTCTACTTTCCGAATATAAAATAAAGGTGTACTAATTTGTTATACCACAGAAAATTCTTCATATTTATTTTCAAAAAGAAGGGGGAAATGATGCAATTATATTATTAAAGTTAATTAAAAATTAAGAATATAGGGCCCAGGCTGTGGCTAGGGCCATGTCTGGGTCTGTACCCTGCTGCAGCCAGGTCTGCGTTGATGTCTGAGGTTTCTGCTGCCATCAGAGACTATGTCAACGTTTAGGGTGTGGGTCACCACTTGGGGTCATGTGTATGTTCAAGGGCTATGCCACCACTGATTCCATGCCTGTCTGTTTGACCTGCACTGTCACCCAAGGCCATGGTGACATCCTGGACCCTGACTGCTTCTAAGTACCATGTCGGGGTCCACTGTCCAACTGCAGCTGAAGTCTACATGAATGTCTGTGGCCCATGTAGCCACCAAGGGCCATTGCAGACATCAGGAGCCTGAGCTGTCACTTAGGGCCATGCTGGTATCCAAGTGCTGAGCCTCCGCTGAACCATATACATCTGGGTGGCCTGTACTACCACCCAGGGGCCATGGTGTCATCTGGTGCTGCTGCCAGGGGCCATTCTGGGTTCAGGGCCCTGACATAGTCGTGGTCTATCATAGCCAGCGGCTCCTACTACCACTTAAGCCTGAGAAGACAGGGCTACACAGAATTGGCCCCACTCCTCATTGCTGCAGCAATAGGAAGAACTGGCCCTGCCCCTCAGCAACTGGAGCACTTGGGAGAGAGGTTCCTACACCATGCCTGAGATGTACACTAGAGCAGACCCTGTTGGCAGGGGGAGCTCAGGAGAGCCTGCCTGTGGATATGAAAGCAAGAAAACAGCCCCTGCCCCTCTCTGGTATGTCATGTGATGACATGGGTGAGGGAAACATGCCCTCCCCACACCCAACTCTGCCACCCACAGCAGGCAGGAGAGCCAGCCTCAGGGACATGAAAAGGGAGAGCTGGCCCTGGCCCTCACAAACTGCAGCAACCGGGACAGTAGGCCCAGCACCTGCTCTGAGCAAAACATAGAGCTGGCTCTGGTGGTGTGGATGTGGATGAGCCAGCCTGGTGGGGTGAGAGCAGGAGAAGCGGTTCTGCTCCTTGCCGTCTGCTGTACTGGGAGAGCAGTGCCAGAGAGCGCCGCCCATGTGGCAACATGAGGGAAAGCAAGCTGGTTGACCAATCCAGCTACTATCCCAAATCAGAACCAGGGCTATGGGGGAGTGTAGTATGTGGGGCTGGCTTGTTGGGGTATCTGTCCTGCCCAGTACCCCACAGCAGGCAGGCCCCAAAGAAAATCACGCACAAGACTCCATAAGATTATAAACTGATTGGCCCATTAGGTCAGGCTACTTATTAGTTCTTATGACTTATCTTAACCCATTATTCTGATCTATGTTAGCCACACGGGCTCAGTACCTTTTTCAGCAGGGCCGGTTACATGCTGCCTCCTCGGTGATCTGTGTAGGAATGGCTGAGGAACCTTTCTCCTCCCTAGCCTTATACTATTCTCATTACTCCGCCTCTACTTCCTGTCTGGTTGACCCGCCTATACTTCCTGCCTGGCCAATCAGCGTTTTATTAAAATATGATTGACAGATACAGATAATTCTCCCACACCAGGGGAGTTTACACCAAAACCCACCTCATCTATGAACTGCTAGAGAATGTAAAGGAGCTGAACCTGTAGATCCAAAGCTACAGGATCTCCATGACACAAGGCAACAACTGGATATCCAAGAGCAGTCCCAGTGAGGCCCCAATATTGATAGTGTAGCAGAAGCCAGAGGCCTTGAACCAGATTAGTAACTCACTGCAATGAACACTTATAAGTAAAGATGTATGGACTAAAGGGCAAACTGTGTGACTCACTGGGTCACACCAAGATTTTTTGCTTGTTTTTGTTTTTTTGTTTTTAAATTTTGTTTTGTTCAGTGTGGGGGGAGGTTGCACAGGCAGAGGGCAGAAACAGGGGACGGGAGATGAGTGGGATTGGGATACGTAATGTGAAGTTCAGAGAATCAATAAAAAGTTTTTAAAAAATTAAGGACAATTTATTTTTAAAAACCTGTTATTCTTGATGGAGGAGGGTTATCTGTCTATTGTGTTATTTTCATTGGTCAATAAAGAGACTGCCTTGGCCCCTTGATAGGACAGAAAATTAGGTAGGCGGAGTAAACAGAACAAAATGCTGGGAAGAGGGCTATGAGGCAGGCGCCATGGAGCCAGCCACCAGGTCAGACATACTGAATCTTTTCCGGTAAGCCACGACCTCGTGGTGCTACACAGATTATTAGAAATGGGTTAATATCAAGATATGAGAGTTAGTCAGTAACTAACTCTCTAGAGATAATGGGCCAGGCAGTGCTTAAATGAATACAATTTGTGTGTTGTTATTTCTGGGACTAAGCTAGCCGTGCGGGAGCCGGGTGAGGCGAAAAGCAGGCCTGCGACCAGCAAAACGAGTTTTGGCTCTATTCTGTCATACTCTCTTACAGTACTCACTTCAGTGAATAGTTAATATTTATGTAAGCAACATATGGACACACTCCTTGTAGCTAAGATTCGTCATTATTTTTCCAACACATTCCATCACTCCTACCATATAGGAACTACTGAATTCCTGTTTCATGAATCAATAAAAGAACAAATGAACAAATGCTGGCTGGAAAAATAATATGGCTCATCTTTGTATGAGTTTCTTTGAAAACATGAATAATGTACAACTTTATTCGTTTATTCAATATTTCACAGTTGCTCGAAATACTACACTCTACTGAATAAAAGTCTTCTAAATATAAAACATTATGTAATATATGATAATTTACATACAATTTTGTTCTGAGTATCTTACATGCAGCAATTTAGCTAATCCACAACCCCCCACAAAGTGGCTACACTAAAGCATACAGACCCTAAATACCTTTATAAAAGTGGCAAAGATTCAAAATGAAGCACGCATCTTCCCAAAATAAATTCAAATTCTGCTGTGAAAAAAATAATCATTCACAAGGAGGTAAATAAAAGCTATTAAAAATTAAAACATAGAGAAAAGATATTTTAGATAGAATGAATGAATACACACACACACACACACACACACACACAGGAAAAGCTAAAGCTTCAGCACTAACAAGCCAAGTATGCTGACTCAGGTCTATGACCTCTGCACTCAGGAAACGAAGACAAGAATGTGTCGTGTTCAATGTCAGTGTGGGGTACACAAACAGACCATTAAGAAGAAGAAGAGACTAGAGAAGATGGGGAAGGGAGAGAAAAAGAATAAAGAACACTACAACAGTTGGGAGTTTAGGAATGAACAAGGCAAATACTTTGGCAGGAGAAACCCTGTAGCTATGGGAGGAGAAGCAGTGAAGAAGACTAGAGAAATCAGGCATAACTAGTGTCAAGTCAAGGAGATGCAGACCATCTAAGGAGGATGATAACTAAGAGGAATAAGTTAATAGTATCCTATTTCAAACAACTTAATTATAAAGAGAAGGAAAACTAGAAAAATTAAGGAAATCAGAACAAAGATGAATAGTTAAAAGGTACTGCAGAATATGAAATTCAGTGTGGTAAAAATATGAGTTATGCTTTTAAAGGGTGGTCACCTTGGTGTGTAACAGAGATACATACTAAATAAGTCAAGAATGAAGTAATATGGTGTTATTCAAATCACTGTGCAGAGAATGACAAAACAGACTGAATGGTAACAGCTTAAAGAA
The DNA here is from genome assembly GCF_982192425.1 of Myodes glareolus. Taxonomy (NCBI): domain Eukaryota; kingdom Metazoa; phylum Chordata; class Mammalia; order Rodentia; family Cricetidae; genus Myodes; species Myodes glareolus. Next base: position 35,109,760 of record NC_142051.1, read on the forward strand.
ATGGTTCAAATATGACAATGGTGCTGAATACATGAGGATACATCACATCACTCTACATTCATGTACATGTTGAAGGTTTCCATAAGTAAGAGTTAATTAAAAATGAAAGGCTTAAACCTCCAGCCAAAATAATAAAAAGCTAGATATCTCAGTCAAATCATGAAGAAAAAAATTTAAATGGCTTTTAAAATACCAGACACAAAAGAACACTGAGGGGATCCAGGGCACGAGCCACAAGTATGCACAACAGAGGCTCATAAACTCCCCGTCCTAAGGAAACAAAAGGAAAATCAATAGCAGAGTGGCAGCACTAGAGGAGCGTGCCCAGAGCTCCGAGCTCTGCAAAGGTTTGGACTCATCAGTGCATCTGGGGAAACAACGTAAGCCAAGGAAAGAGGAGAGGTGAGCACTCGAGCTCACGCAGCCTGTGAATAACTCCTGGTTCCCAAAGCCTGAACGAGAAACTTAACTTCACAAATAAATGGGCAGTCGTGTACCTTGTCCCAGCAATGGAAATAAGCATCATACTGAAGGTGTCTCTAACCTTAGAGCAAAGCCTAGAACCATGGAACTGTTTGCAAGTGACAAGGTTGTGCCCAGAGCAAAGATCATGAACATTGAGAGGAGCACAGAAATATCCAACCCCCAACAAAATAAAACTTTACAAAGTCTAGCATCCAATAAAAAGTTCTCAAGCATGAGAAGACAGAGAATACCACCTGATACTGAATAAGGGGTGGGGGAGGACCTCAATCACCAACCTTAGCAGACCCCAAAGTCACGGAGAAAGACATAACAGTTGTTCAAAGTTCCCATAACTGCTCAAAACACCAGAGAAAAGTCAGAATGTGTTAAAGAGATAAGAAAAATATAAAAAGGCAATTATGGAGATGAAATTTACAGTTCTGAGTTTCAAAAGATACTGTCTGAGACTAATTTAGAATAGACAATGCAGAAGAAAACATCAATGAACTTGACTAAAATGAACACCATAGAAATTCTCTGAAACGAAACACAGGGAAAAAAAGGAAAGACTAAAACTAAGTTAACAACAGAATCTCAGTAATCGAGAAGAGAACTTCAAATAATCAGCATTAAGAACATAACTTCGATCTTAAAGAGGTAAAAGAAAAAAAACTATAGATAGAACACCTCCAAATTTTGTTTGGTTAAAAACTGTAAAACCAATAAAATCTCAAGACCTATAAAGCTCTGTAACTCCAAGCACCAAGAAGCAAAGGTATGTAATCAAAATTGTTCAAAAGTAGTAAAGAGCTGGCAATGGGGGTTGGGGGAAAACACCAAAGACTCAAATGTCAGAATGACAGCAACTTTGCTACGTGAAACAGAACTGAAAAACTGATTACAAACCAAAAAACATCTTTAAGGAATTCGAGGGAGAAACTGTCAAATGAGAATTCAATATTCAGTGAAAATATTTTTGTAAAACAAACTTTTTCAGACACATAAAAGTTGGAGGACATCTCAACAGCAGTCCCATACTAAAATAAATGGTTTTTTTTAAGTCCTTGGGAAACAAGAAAATATTCATAAGCATGTATTAGAGAGAAACATGGATTGGGGAAGAGAAAAGGGCACAGTGTAGCAGTCAGATAGATAGATAGATAGATAGACAGACAGACAGACAGGAAGTCACTGGCCCTTAATAATTCTGAAATCTAGCAGCCAAGCACTAGACTTCCACTGATTCGGTTCCAAAGCCTCTGTGGCTCGTGGCTCAGCTTTCTGAGCTCTTGAATTTTGTTTGATTTTGTTTGGTTTGGTTTTCCAAGACTAGTTTTCTCTGTGTAATAGCTCTAGCTGTCCTGGAACTCAATCTGTACATCAGACTGGCCTCGAACTCACAGAGATTCTCTCCTGCCTCTGCCTCGGTCTCCCAAATGCTGGGATTAAAGGCGTGCACCACCACCACCTAGCAGGCTCTTAGTTTTGTCTGAGGCTGTCCTTTCTTTCGCATGACAGGAAGCACGTGTCTGCAACCCATTAGGTTTAACAGTCTTACTTTTGCCAATAGAGATTTTGTGGATACAAAAGCCTCTATTACTTTGTACTTCCTAAGTCCAATTCAGTCCAAGTAAGCCAAGCTTCTCCCAAGTAAATGCCTCAAAATCTTTCTGGGTCTTGTGGGAATTTCTGAGGATTTCACTCCAATAAACAAAGCCCATGTGTGCAAACCTTTTTATATAATCCTATTTGTATTTTTATGTTTTGCCTGAGATGGTTGAGACAATACTTCACATTTCCGAGAGGCCCTCTGGTTTGAGTGAAGAGAGAAGAAATCTATGCTCACTTGATAAGACCTTTGAAGTGAATATTCTGTTCTTCTGCTCACTCTGAGATCTTAAAAGTATGGCTGCAACTGGTCTTTACATAACAATTTCAATATACTTCTGCTACTTAGTATTTTATCATTTGGAAAGGTAGAGAACTTTTTTGAATACCAAGTCTATTTTCTTTTTGTTCAAGAGCTCTTCCTTCAATTAATGCTTTATGTTTCACAATTTACTACAGGAGAATAACAAAAAAACAAAAACAAGAAGAAGTGGCACAATCTATGTTTTACTTTTAAATCTTTATATATGGGGGAGATATGTACATTGTTGTGAAGTATGCGCACATGTGTAAAAGTGCACATGTATGCACATCTGTGGAGTTCACAGGTCATGTGTCTTCCTTAATCTCTTCTCCACCGTTTATTTATTTTTTTTTTAAGATGGGGTTTCTTCACAGAACCTTACTGATTTGGCTAAGGAGCTTTAAGGCTCTACCCCTCCGTCTCCACATAACCCAGCACTGTCACCCAGCATTACAGATGAGTACCACCATGCCCAGAGATTTTTATGAGGGTGTTGGGAAACAGGACTCAGAACATCATGTTTGCATGGCGGAAGTGATACTGACTGAGCCATCTCTCTAGTCCCTTAACTCTGTTTAGGCTAATTATTCAATATGATAAGTCACTGTCATCATTCTTAGTAGTGTTATTATTTACCCCAATAGACTGTTCAATTTCCTTTCTTTAATTTTTTAAATATTATAGAAAACAATGGTTTTCATTATAGCATTTTCAAGCATATATACTCGGACTTATAAATCTTTTCACCTGTACATCCAGAATTGTTAGTTAACAAATTCTGCTTTCTACACAATTACGGGACACTAAGCTTCACGCACTACACAGCATGTACAAGTAGTCTCTTTCTCTTTAGTTTCCAAGAGCATGTTCGTACTTCTTTCTGAAGCTTAGAGTGCAGATTATGACAATTATTTAGGTCTTCCTAGACTGCTTTAAACCTTAGGGTAATCCTCACAATTCTTATTCCTACCGCCTTTCCAGTTCTAAAACGACTCCATTGTTTGAGGCATTTGTTTATTACATTTGCAGCCAGTTTTCAAGCACCAAAACCTGAGTATCATAATGGCATTAAAATAAAGACTTCCAGTTATATACCTGTATTATCTTACAATATTTATGGATTAGGGCAGTGGTTTTCAACCTTCCTAATGCTGCAACCCTTAATTACTGTTCCTCATGTTGTGGTCACCCCCAACCATACAATTATTTTCATTGCTACTTTATTATCTGTAATTTTGCAACTGTTACTAATTATACCATAAACACCTGTCTTAGGTATTTCCCAGTGGTCTTAGGTGACCCTGTCAAAGGGTAATTCCACGTCCCAACAAAGGGGTGACAACCTATAAGTTGAGAGCCACTGGGTTAGGGTACCAGGCACAGCTAAATTTATGTTCTCTATTTAACGTCAAGTGAATGCAGCTAAAGGGTTGATCGTGCCTGGGACCAGGAGTTCTCTCCTAGTTTACTAGTTACATTAGTAGAGCTCAGCTCTTCTGCAGACAGGACTGCGGCCTTCAGCTCCTGGGAACTGTCCATCATCTGTCACATTGCTATTTCATATGGAGTCTACTTCTTCAGAGGCGGCAGGAGAACGTCTTTGCTATTCCTCACCCTTGAGGATTTTAAAAAGGAATTATCCGATCAGTAAGACACACTTTTGGTTAAGGCCCATAAAAAATACGAAATTCAAAATGTTCCAAAGCTGTAGTTTTTTATACCATATCAATGCTCAGAAAATTTCAGGTTTTCTGATTAGAGGCGCTCAATCACTGAAATCTGAAATATTCCAAAAGTTGAAAAATTCAATTATCTGAATACTTCTGGTTCCACACACTTCACATACGGAACACTTAATCTGTGATAATAGCTTACAGGTACAGATCACTTACACTTTACACATCAAAGCACTAATACTGTCTTTGCAATGTCTCATTTCATCTTTATAATTACCTGTGAGGTAGGTACTTTTATTCCTGTTGATTACTAATGCAGAAATGTTCTTTAAATAAAGGGATTTTTTTTTGTATCTTTGCCTATGAAAGTCAGTAGAGCAGACAATGCTACATCGACATTTTTTTTACTGTTAGATAAAAAGATGTTTATTTCTAAACATCATCTTTCATAATCCTCCATGTAAATATTTCTTGTAGATACTGCTCAATTTACTGAAGTTTTCTTAACACAATTTGTACAAATTAAAAACAACCATTAAAGCAAATAGCTAAATCAATCCTTCCCTTCCTCCTCCTCTTGTGTATTTCTTTAGATTATTTTAAGTGTATGTTTGGGGGGGGAATATGTATATGTGAGTGTTGGTGCTCATGGTGTGTACAGGTGGAGTTGCAGGAAGCTGTGAGCTGGACATGGGTGTTGGGGATCAAACTCAGATCCTCTACAAGAGAAGTAAATACAGTAGCCAGTCCATTTATATATTGTGATAGCTATCTGACTATATATATATATATATATAAATATATGTATGCATACGTGTGTGTGTGTGTGTGTGTGTGTGTGTGTGTGTGTGTGTATGGTCTGATAACTATCACAATAAAACCAGGTATGTTAGTAAAACACAAGCTTTCCTAGAAGAATTACATTTGTCAGCAAACATTGGCATTTTATAATGCCCAAGGTTTTTTGGCAAGTTATACCATCCAAAAAATATACAAATAAGAACACAGGAAGAATAGTATTTCACTTCAACATGAGGAAGAAAATGTTTGGCAAATACTAATCTATAAATAATAATGTATTATTTTTAAAAGTTAACTAGGGACCTGGAGTGATGGTTCAGTGTTTGAAAGCACTGGCTACTACTCTTCCAGAGGACCTGGGTTTGATTCCCAGCACCCAAATCACAGCTCACAAGCTTCTTCAACTCCAGTTTCAGGGATCTGTCCTCGCTAGTTTCTATTCCTGTGATGAAAGACTATGAGCAAAAGCAAGTTGAGGAGGAAAGGGTTTATTTGACTTACATTTCTCCATCACGGCTCATCATCAAAGGAAGTCAGGACAGGGCTCGTACCTAGGAACTAGTGCAGAGGTCATGAAGAGGTGCTATTTACAGCCTGATTTCTTATAGAACTCAGGAACACCAGTCCAGGGATGGCACCACCCACCTTAGACTAGGCCTTAATCACTAATTAAGGAAATGTCCCACAGGCTTGCCTACAGCCTGCTCTCCTGGAGGTATTTTCTTAACTGAGGCTCCCTCTTCTCTCAAATGACGTCAGCTTGTGTCCACTTGACATATAATTATCCAGCATAGGATCCAACACCTTCTTTTGGTCTCCATGGGCACTTGACAAACATGTGAGGCACAGACTTACATGCAGGCAAAGCATCCACATATTAAAATAAAAGTAATTTTAAATTTTTAAGTGAACCAGGTAGCTCGGCTTTGCCTGTAACTCCAGACACAGAATAGGCCAGAGAGAAGAAAATCTAGCTCGGTACCAGCATTGCATGGGGAGGAGGTCCCATTTCAAAGCAAAAGTTGATTAGGGTTCTCTACTAGTAAAAGCATTGAAGCAGAAAACAGAAAGCCCTTTATAAAATCTGCTCTATTTTAAATGGAATCTTAGTTTTCTAGGTCATGAAAGAAAATTAAAACCTGGGGGGCTAAACAAAACAAAACAAAACAAACAAAAAACAGAAACGTTTGTTTCAGAGTTTAGGGGTCTTGAAGTCTCAAATCAAGCAATGATTCCTTTGAAATCTACAAAAATCATTCCTTGCCGTTTCCTGAGTTCTGCTAATATATTAAAATACAGATGCCTCCATCAGCACACAGCAGTCTCTATCACCCCATGTGCCTTCGTGTCTCGTCTCTTTTCTTATAAAAATGTCTAACACTGGGCTAAAGGCTCACCATATTCTAGTATGACCTCATTAACAATAATGCCTGAGATAATTGTTTTCAGATGAGATCATATACTGAAGGATTAAGACTTCAACCTGCCTTTTTGAGGGATAAAATGAATTTGTAACAGATATGGAAGAAAACTAGACAACAACTTTGAAGATACTGATACTCTAGGCATACATGAGAAAGAATTCCAGCATTCTATAGTAACAGAACAATAAACTTGATTCACTGTTTATTCCACTCATTCCTGACATTCATTCAACAAATATGAATTTGCTAGGTCTAACATTAGAGATACACTGAAAACAAGTTCCTGCCTTAAATCAGAATGAAATGCTATCATTAAAGAATCAACAATGTGCCAAGTAGTTAATAAAAATATATACTATCTCATTAGGAACTTACAACAAACACATTAGGTAGAAACTTTTATTATCTTTACCACATGGAAAAGATAAAGTATAGAAACAGTTACTTGATGAAGGTCATCATTGACCCTTTTCCACTACAAAGGTCCTTTTTCATAATAAATTCTTTGACTTGCAATCTATTTTATGTGATGCCAATACGGCCACTTCAGCCTTAAGCTTATTCTCATACACGCTTAGGGCAAACAAACATATATTTAGACTTTACTCTTAAGAGACAGATTAAATGGACAATATCTAAAGAGTTGCCTCAAGCTCAGCATTGCTTCCATTTAGAACTACATGGAGAAACCCTGTTTCAAATAACAAAATTAAAATAAAAAACTTCTTCCATTCATATAAGCCTCTCAACTTGTATGCAAACAAATTACAATCCACTAACTCTACGAGAGCAGAAATTGTTGCACGTATAGTAAAAACACCGTCAGTTGTTGCATACAACAGTCTCAAACATGAGATAAGGTGTTTCAGAAGATGATCTTTTGGTGGCATATGGCTTGATGGTATGCACGGTGAAAATACTCAAACTGCATGTTCAGAACCGAGGCTGCAGTAAACCATGCAATGTAACATATGTGAGTGTTGCCAGAAACACCTAAGATTCATTAGTGTTTCAATTTACTTTTAGAAG